>NC_058403.1:165025908-165215927 GCF_002201575.2 Neomonachus schauinslandi
CCGTCCACCCGTCCACCCGTCCACCCGTCCACCCACCCACCCACCCACCCATCCACCCATCCACCCATCTACCCACCCATCCACCCACCCACCCGTCCACCCGTCCATCCGTTCATCCATCCATCCATCCATCCATCCATCCATCCATCTATCCATCATCCATCATCCATCATCCATCCATATTTAGTGGTACCAGGCCCAGTACAGGGCCCTTGAAAGTCAAAGAAGAATCTCTTAGACCTGGTTAGCCTTTTCTGATGACCTTTCTCCTTGGATAGATAGATAGTTTTTTCCATCATATTTATTTTTAAACATTTTCAGGTGTTAACAAGTGCTGGATTCGATGTATGTGAGGCACATGAGTGGATGCTTCTCTGCACCTGGCCCTGGGAGGCCAGTTTGGCTTGAACCTGAGTTTATAGCTAAAAGAATCACTTCTTAGCTTTGTGCACAGCTCTCTTTACCCTAAGGTCTGTGCATCCGGGAAGGAGTGATTCTGATTGTGGCCTCTAGATGACCATATCAACAGTCAGTGCCAAGGCTACTTTGGGGGCTTGCTTTGCTAGGGAAAAAAAAAAAAGATCCTATTTGATTCAAAATCATCTATAGCTCTGGATAGGGATTATTATCTCAAAACAGTGTGCTCCACTTCTGGTTTCTTCATGTGACTCTCTTACTTCAGGCTGCTTCCTAAATGTAGGTTTTCTTACAAGTAGCCTTTTGACCATCCTTCCTCTAGTCCGAACCAAGCTCCTACCTTCTCATGACTGGTTCTCTCCCCTCCATGTCTCCATCCCCTGTTTCCCTCATGTTCCAGGCCTGCATTCTCAATTTCTACCTGGAAATCTCAACAGGATGTCTTACACACTTCAAGCTCAGCATGCTCCAAAAGAAATTAACCTCTCATAGTTAATGGTACTGCATGTTCTCACTGAAACCCCAAATCGCAGAGTCAAGATCTAACTTTTCCCCTTCCCTCCTCTTCCCACTCACAGGCCAGTACCCCATCATTCTTTTCTCCATGATGCTTTTTCCAACTGTCATTTTTTACTTTCATTTTGAGACCTTCATTTTTTCTCCCTCGTATGCTTTGATTGTTTAACTCCTCTCTCTGTATTTTATTTTGGATTCCTCCTGTTATCTTCCTAGAGTCCAGCCAATGACATTTCTAAAACATAATACTTCTCTGATATAATATTTTTGAAGGTTCTTTTTACCCTCCAAATAACTGTTAGTTCCCAGTGTACGATCTAATGCCTAGTCATCTGTTTACAGCCTCATTTTCACTCTTAGAGGCTTCAGCCAAATTGCATTACTTTCCCATCTCAGTCATGGCTCATGTAGTTTCTTCCATATGGTGAGAATGTTATTCAAATCTCTGTGTGGAGACATTCTAGCTACTCCTTTAGTACCAGCAATCTCTGCAGTAGGAATCAATCTCCTTTCCCCAAGTCAGAAGTCACAAGTATATTTCATCTCAGGAAGAAAATCTGGTTGATTAATAATAGTTGCCTGGAAGTTGTGTTGAGAAGGATTCTGAGGTTGTATCTAGGGGGAAAGATTGTCATGATCATTAGCAGTCTCTGTCTAGAGCAAGAGGAAGTGGAATTGAGACATGAGTTTCTTAGATGCCTTCTCTGATGTACCACTGTTGTTCTCTTACATACACAACATCACT
This sequence comes from Neomonachus schauinslandi, assembly GCF_002201575.2. Classification (NCBI taxonomy): domain Eukaryota; kingdom Metazoa; phylum Chordata; class Mammalia; order Carnivora; family Phocidae; genus Neomonachus; species Neomonachus schauinslandi. The sequence goes on from NC_058403.1 coordinate 165,027,587, forward strand.
AATGCTAACTGGTAAGTCCTTTAAGAACATAAATAATATCCTGCCGAATTATACACACAACAACCAGAGCTTACTTTCACAATGTCCTATGATCATTAGTCACTTCAAACATGTTTGTTAAATAAATCCCCTGATGTTGGAATATGCTGTTTAGTTACAGAAGATTGAAGAGCTGTGGTCAGGGCTGTGATTACATTGATTGGGCAGCTGTGTTACATTAGATGTTTCAGTTTGTTAAGGAATCTGACTGTGCCAACATGAGAACTCCTTCTGCACAGTTAAATGAGAACACACAATGCTGGATAAATGGACAATATCCAGTACTCCAGTATTGCCTGTAACAGATTTAAACTTTCAAGTAGCACTGATGAATTCTACTTTTAGGCTTACTTTCACAGAACAGCAAAACATGTTGTCAGATTTTCAGTCCCTCAGCCATAGTCAAAAGCTAAAGGCTGTCTTGAGACACATTCAAAAGGAGGCATTATTGACTTGGTGGTTCTTAAAATGCCCCATTCAGACAATTAAATAATTGTACAAATAACTATAAAATTATAACTTCTCCTGTTTTTTCTTCTCTTAGACAACCATCTCAATTATATCAGTCATTCTTATGACATGATTTTGAGATACTATCTCATCTTGCTTTCCCTTCTCCAAATATCTTCCATTTATCTGGTGATATATGCAGAATTTGTGAATATTCTAGATGGGGTCTGATCAGCCATGATCAAGAACCCCTTCTCTGTGGTTCTATACTCTATATCCTGTCATTACATCCAAAGGACACATTTAATATCTCAGTGGCCACATTACATTGTTGCCTCATGAAACTGATGGACATCTGAAATTCCTCATCAGAAAATATCGAGGTTATTTCACTTTGGGTTGGTTAAACCTCTTTCTGTTTGTTAGAGAATCTATTTTGAGCTCGCCTAGCCATAAAAGGGACATCATTGGGTACCATCCCCAAAATGTCCAGGGTGGTGAATGTTTGGTCCAGGGTATAAAGAGCTTCATCAGGGTTCCATTTCCTTCTCTTCATCCTTCCCCTCCACTTCCTCCATTTTAGCTGCATTCTCAGATAACCTCTCTTCTCATGGGAGTAAAATGACTGCAGGAGCTCCAGCCTAAATCAGTTTCAGTTCAACTTCAACAGGAAAAGGAGAAAGCATCTCTTTCTGGCAAGTCCCACACAATTCCTGGAGTTTACTCTGAGAGGACAAACTTTATCATGTGGTTCCCTCTGAACAAATCAATGTCTCTTAGAGTATTCAGTGAACTGATTGGCCTGGGTCCCATGACCTGGTATAGGTACAGGTCTATATGGGGACTATATGTACTGCTTTGTCCTGCACTTTGCCACTCTAGTCAGAACCCTGAGATTTGCCCCCAGGAGCCTCCACATGACCCTGGATGGGCATTCTATGTACTGAGATAGGGGGCCATCACTGAAAGGGAGGGGAGGATGCTGGCAGACCCAAAATAGCAAATGCTCTCTGCAATACTATTATACTTTAAACTCTCTAAAGGCAGAGATTATGGCTTGTTAATTTTTAACACCCTCCTCTAGCCTTTAACAAATTACACAATAAATATTCAAAAAACTAGTTGTTGATTGAACGAGCCTGAAAAAAGGGCTGCAAAATGAGTGAATTTGATATGCATGCTTAATGTTAAGAATATCTTTGTCCCTCACTTATTGCATTGTAAAATATAGACTAACTTGTGTTATTTGTGTTTATATAAAGGAAAATGAAAGTCTTAAAAAGCTTGATATGTCATTACAGGGATAGTTTTGCTCAGTAGTACCAGTGAGGAGAAATAATACAATTTAAGTACAGAGAAAAGGGGACATTTTCTTCTAGGACAAATGAAAACAGAGCTTGATTGACAGTCTAGTAACATTAATAATACCTTGAAGGTAGAGAGCTGCTCTTATTTTAAACATCCCAGAGCAATTCTACTAGAAAAATAAATACTCTGTTCCAAATTCAAACACTTTTAGTTGCCTTTGGTTAAGGCAATTGTTGTCTAACAGCCACATGGCAGCTCTATTTAACAAGCATGTTTCAATTTCTACATAAAATTGCAATCTTCCATAACACCAATACCATCCCCTCCTTCCACTGAGGGTAATTTATTTGACACGGTGTTGTTTCTAATGCTGTAGATGCCCCTATCCCCTTGCCTCTTTACCATTTCACTGCACTCTGGTCTGACTTCCAGTTGCTATCCCTGCATGCCTGGCAGGCTGGGAGGGCCAGATAATTAACACCTTAGGGAGCATCCCTCACCCAGTGACTGATTGGAATTAGTGGATAGAGCCTTGGGAGGGCGCTTCCTGGCCCCTTTGAGATGACTTGGAGACATGTTCTGAACTGTATCTCAAGGATCCATATCAGAACTAAGTGCCTGTTACCTAGACTTTTAAGTTGCTTGATTATACACCTTTTATTTATTATATACCTTCTCTGCTTTACTTCCTCCCCCTCTTCCGATATTTCTCAAGATTACTTCCCAAATAAACTACTTACGTTGCAGTCTTGTCTCAGGGCAGCTTTTTGGGTAACCTAAACTATGACACTTGTTGTCAAGGAAGAAAAATTATTTTCACTGTTCAGAGGGGAGTAATTAAAGATCCTCATGTCATTAGGCAGATGTCAGAGTGAAGACCGGGGCCCTTGCTCTGTGTGGGTAGAATGTGGCTACTCTGAGAACATGCTGCCTTAATGTGGTTTACTCGGGGGTGATCTCAGGGAAAGAACTGCTTTTGTCTAAACCATGAGAACCTAGAGCAACTGCAACAGTCAACCCATGTCCTTGGCTAGATATTCCTAGGGAGGAAGTCCAACCCCAAGAGGAGTGTGGTCCCAACATTTCAGAATCCACTGGAAAGTAGAATGGAATAAAGATTTCGGAAGTGGTAGGATGTGGTCATGTGGAGGGCCTTGGATGCAAATCTGAGAGGTCTTATTGGAGTGGCCAAAGTGTGGGAAAAGACAGTGGACTGAGAAGACAGAGAAAGATTAGGGAGGGAAGATAAGGAAGGGTAGACTAACTTTTTCATCATTTGGTGAGTGCCAGTGAGCAGAGGATGTGGGTTGGCATAGTAAAAATACCTAACTCTTGAGCTCTTACTGCATCATTTGTCAGTACTGTTCTAAGGGCTATGCATTTTCACAACCCCATGATGTAGGTTCTTTTTATTATCCCCATTTAGTTACAAAGAGATTGAAGTGCAGGTAGGGTATTTAGCTTGCTCAAGAGCTCAGAGCTGTAAAGCATAGAGCTGGGATTTTAACCCAGGCACTCTAGCCTTGGAGACCTGGCTCTGACCCAGGGGTTAGCAAATTTTTCCTGTAAAGGGCCAGATACTATTTTAGGCTTTATGGTCTATACAGTCTCTGTTGCAGCTACTTAACTGCCTTTGTAGCATGAAAGCAGCTATAGATAATACCTAAGCAAATGAGCAAGGCTGTGTTCCAATAAAACTTTATTTGTGAAAACACAGGTAGGCCAGAGTTGGCTGTAGTTTGCTGAGCCTTGATCTAACTCCACTGCTTAACATTTTAGTATAAAAGGTTGTTTTTGGCCTGGTCATGTGCTTTTTTGGCATGGGTTTTGTGACAAGCCATGCCTCACATAAACGTCTTTGTGATGGAATATCATGGGGTGGGGGGAGAGGCTGGGAAGTTGAGGGGAGTGGGGGGATAGTGTAGGAGCTAGGTTGGAAGGAAGGGGCAGAGATAGAAACTGAATGTCTAAGCTCAGTAATTTCCTGGGAGATGGAGGTGGGAGAGAGAAGCACTAAATTCTGACCAATATTGTAGGGCAGCTATAAGTAGAAGGAACAAGTTTAAGAAATGCTATAAAACTCAACTTTATAGGATTCGGGCTTTATAGCATATATTGTAGCAGCCACATTGAATAAATGTATGTTTTTCATTAGATTTTTATTACACATTTAAAGCACATTAAGGCACACACAGCTATCAAAGAAGAAAAAGTAGAGAAACTTTGGCTTCACAAGTAATCACATCAATTTTAAGGACGGCTGTATTTTATGAAGACAGAGAAAGATGCATGGCTGTTGTCCTTCCCAGTCTTATACTAACTCATTCTTCTTCAGGGAACAATATTAATAGATGTTTTGCTACATTTATCTCCTGTTGAGGGAGTATTTCCCTTTTTTTTTAAAAAAAAAATCATATCGTGGATGTTTATTCACTCGCCTTTGAGTTGTAGGTAATTGGTTGGCATTCTCAGTCTGTAAAACAACCTGCTTTGTTGGGATTTGAAAAAAATTGGAAACCATTTCAACCAATTGTAACATGAAATTATTTCAGGCTCTGAGAAGCCATCTGATATCCAGTGGCATTTGATGATACTTTAATTCTTAGCCACTGGGGTTGGGCAGAGTTGGATAGTGAATCATAAGGGACAGCAGGACCACCATGTATTGTAAGGTTGTGTGTTACACAAATGCCCCTGGGGCTGAAATGAAGCCTGTGGTCTCTCTCCCAAGCTCTGTGCCCTGTGTCTTCCTGAAGGAAGTGGCATCTTTATCTTCACACCAATGTACTGTCCATTTGCAAATCCACGGTCTTTGGGGCCACCTTTGCTCAGAAGGGGTGACTTATTCTAGTTTGTGTTCACCAGGGGCGGGAAAGTGGGGGAGCTTTGCAAATTCTGTGTCAACCGATTTAGGATGCCATTGTTGGTAAGATGCACCACTATTTTATGTACAACTAAGAAAGATAAGATGCTGCCAATCAAAATCTTGAAAGGCCATTGATTTTAAGACATGTCAGCTTCAAGGATGTTAAAAAGTAAAAAAGATGCAATGCAGTAATTTGTTCAATGGGTGCACCTTTCTTTAGCACAAAGGTGCCAGTTGAACTGGCTGTCACCCTACAAGGATGTGTTATGCATGTCCTGGGAAGGTTTCCACTAGGTTTTGTCTATTTCCTGTGATAAACAGTATCACCAAACTCTATGCTTTCCTGGAGGATGTCAACTGGTCAGAGTTCTAATAGAAGTAGAGATGTAGAGTTAGAGTGAGATTGTCCTCGGGGAGCATCTCAATTCTCAGTTGGGGACATTTTTTTTTTTTTGCCCTCCAGGAGACATTTGTTAATATCTGGAGACATTTTTGGTTGCCATAACTGGTGTGGGATGTTACTGATAGCTAATGAGTAGAGGCCAGAGATGCTGCTAAATATCCTAATGCATAAGACAAGGTCCCCATAGAGAGGAATTATCTGATCCCAAATGTCAGAGTGCCAAGATTGAGAATCCCTGATGTGGTGGGGCCATGTATAGCATGAGATCCTGGACATTGGAGTCAGGCAAACTTGGGTTCAAATCCAGTTTTATACATAAAAGACTGTGTGGCCTTTGGTAAGTTAATTAGTTTTGCTAAGCCTGTGTTTCCTTTTCTATAAAATGGAGATCATAGTCTGTACTTTAGAGGGCTGCCAAGAGTATTTTTTAAAAAAGATTTATTCATTTATTAGAGAGACACAGAGAGAGAGAGAGAGAGTGCAACACGGGATGGGTGAGGGGCAGAGGGAGAGAGAAACTCAAGCAGACTCTGCACTGAGCATGAAGTGCAATGTGGGGCTCGATCGCATGATCCTGAGATTACAACCTGAAGGGCTGCCAAATATTAAGTGAAATAATTAAGGCATAGGTTATAAAGATAGTAGCAACACAATCTCAATCCAAGTGCAGCACTAGGTACCTTTGTCTATACAACAGACCTGTGGTGCATAGGCTCTGGGTGAATGGACACCCTCTTCTGGCCCGTGACTGGACAGAGCAACAGAGCACAGAGCATGCAGCAGTGTGGTAGTTGAGTGCAGGAGAAAGGTTTCTGGAGGTGCTTAGGAAAGTGCTCCAGACCTCACAGTTGTGAGGAGTCTTGGAGCAGCCACCCCATCAAGCTCAGGGCCCAGGAGTACCTCCGTGTGACCTGCGGCCCTCACTTCACATTTTCCCAAATGCTGTTATATAGGAGGCCATACTGAATAGTGGTTAACAGATCACAGGCTGTGTTGTCACACTGCAATTTCAAATCCTGCCTTGGCCACTTACCATATCTGTGACCTGAGCAAGTCGCTTCAACTTTCAGGGCCTCTGTTTCCTCATCTGGAAATTAGGATCTGTCTCATAAGGATGTCAAATAGATGTCAAAGGATTAAATGAAATACTGTTCTGAGGTCCTGAGCACAGTACTCCATAGTGTTCACTCCTCCCATCATTTAATATTATTATCATTATTATTATTGAATTTATTCCCAGCAGAAATGGTAAAACAAGGAAGCACTCTAGACTCATTCAAACCAGGACTGGAATCCTTCCTATGTTCCTGTTCACCAGCTGTGTGATTGTAAGCCAGTGACTTTGTCACCTGAGCCCATTTTCTTACCTATGTAACAAGAAAAGTGATACCTACCCTATGGAGTCATTTGAGGATTAAGCCAGTTAAAATTAAAAAATGCTTGGCATGTTTGACACTTACTAAGTCTTCATTACCTGTTTGTTCCCTTCCCTTCCTACCTCCCTCCGCCACTATCTCATTGTCCCCAGAGTTGAGTCCCCAACTCACCTGCTCAAGATCATGCAGTTAGAAAGGAGTGGAGCCAGCCTCAAACTTGGATTTGGTTGGACCTATCACTCCTGCTCTTCCCATCCAATTATACCTTCCTATTGTATGAAGAATAGGTGGGTGGAGGAGGACAGATTCCACCGGGAAGATTGGTAATTTGTGGGAGGCTCCAGAAAGGGACACCTGAATTCTGAGATGCCTGGCTATGTCCCCTAGCTCCTCCCCATGAAAGTGGTAGATGCAATAACAGGACTATCCATACATTGCTCATCTACTATTTCATTTGCTTTTCCCAGTCACCCTGGGAAAGTGGTCCCAGCACATAGTATTGTGCCCATTTCCCAGAGGAGGAAATGGAGGCATCAAAAGGGCAAGTGACTTGCTCAGAGTGGAGTTAGATCTGGGTATGTCTGGTCCGGTGTACTTTCCACAGCATTTAGGTCACTCTCCTTACTCTCTTGTACTTGCCTTCTTTTAACTCTCACCCCCTGATCCCCCTCTCCTCATCCTCTATGCTTCCCCCCATGCTAGCCCCAGCTGTAGATGTATCACTTGGAAGATGATTGAATCTACCTAAGCCTTGGCATCACAGCAAATAGGATCAATTTATTACACTTACTCATTCCAAATTCTACATTGACATAGCTATAAATTGAACAGTAACAAAGTCCAAATAACCTGACAGTCAAGACAATTCAAGTGCTTGAAGTCAGACGTGCAAGGAGTAGACAATCTAAGAGCAAGAAATCTATAGCTTGATCCTCAGAAACTGCATTTGTTGTCTACTCTCCACTGTGACCTAAAGCCTTGTCAGGGTCCAGGACTGAATTGGCTGTGTGGGAGCTGAGGGATTCTGTGAGTAGGCAGACTTTGAGTTTCTACTGACCAGCTAAACATGACTTAAGCAAAAATAGGAATTTATTGGGTCACATAACTGGAAGGTCTAGAGGTACCACTGCATTCAGATATGGCTGGATCCAGGAGTTCAAATATGGTCATCAGGAAATGTCTGTCACTCTTTGAGCTTTGTTTTTCTCTGTGTTCTCTTTTCAGTCAAGCCCTCCATAATGGTGACAAAGGTAATCATCAACAGCTCTAGGCTTATAAACTACTAGCATAGTAACTCTGTCAGGAAGAGTATCCTATTTCCAAAAAATCTAGTAAAGATTCTTAGTTTTCTCTTCTTGGCATAGGTTGGGTCACAAACCTGTCCAGAACCAGTGTAGGCTGGGGATGTGTGCTCTCATTGGCTACATCTGAATTATATGGTTGTCCTTGGAGATGAAGAGATGGGGCCTTATGACCAGATAAAGGATGATAAACATCCCTCAAATAGCAGATGGCCATTTTAATATTCCCAGCCTCAGTTTCCTTAACATTACTTTTATAGATTATAGCCTGATACATCCTGCTTGAAAATGTTTCTTATCTGGTCTTACCTAATTTCCTGAGGAAAAAATTGAGGAAACTAGATAAAACTCTTTCTGCTTTATTGACATTATGTCCTCAATTTTTTTTTTAAAGATTTTATTTATTTATTCATGAGAGACAGAGAGAGAGAGGCAGAGGGAGAAGCAGGCTCCCAAGGAGCAGAGAGCCCGATGCGGGACTCAATCCCAGGACCCTGGGATCATGACCTGAGCCGAAGGCAGACGCTTAACCATCTGAGCCACCCAGGCGCCCATTATGTCCTCAATTTGCATGATATAACATCACTGTTCCTTTTTGATCCAGAATTAAAGTTGAAGCTACTGTTTCCTGAACAAATGTCATGTGCTGAAAATTGGGTTTGAAGCTCATAGTGGGGATTCGGTATTTGCCCCCCCCAGAGGCCAAACTCTTCTAGAAATGGTCCCCAATGTTTGATTGGAGCAAAACTCCTCCCACACCCTCTGGATGGAATTCTACTTCAACTCCATGAATAGAGTATTGGATACAGATTTTCAACCAATCAGAGTATCACATTTCCTTATCCACAGAGATTGGGTCAGGATGATCATGTGATCTAAGCCAGGCCAATCAGAAGGAATTAGGTAACTTTCTGTGAATCAATGGGCCTATAGGTTCTATCTTTCCCATTGGATTTAGGGAAGGGGGTTGAGATGGAAGCTGCTGTCCTGGCATTTCTAGGGGAAAATGTGAAGTCTGGTATAAAGCCAGAGTAGCAGAAGGCAGATCCAAGAGGGAGAAAAATGGAGGCCTGATCACACTGATTGCAATCTGAATCTAGCATTATTTGAACCAGAGCTATCTGGCCTACCATTTATTTAAGCCAGGACATTCCATTCATTGAGGTGGGTCATCTTCTCCTCCTCCTCCTTTTAGATTTTATTTATTTGTCAGAGAGAGAGAGAGAGAGTGCGTACAAGCAGGGGGAGCAGCAGGCTGAGGGAAAAGCAGGCTCCCCACTGAGCAAGGAGCCTGATGTGAGGCTCAATCCCAGGACCCTGGAAAGATACTTAACTGACTGAGCCACCCGGGCATCCCAAGGTGGGTCTTCTGTAATTTTACTACAGTGAAGTTTTGATGTGCCCGAGTCCAGCCCCTCTAGCAGGTGTCAAGATTTGAACCCAAGCTTGTTGAATGCTACTTTGAAATATGTCAAATTGTTTTGAAATCATTTAAAAAACTTTAACTCCTCATTTCAAATCGTGAAACTGAGAAAATAGACAGCATTATATTCTCTCCTAAATTCGTGTTTAACCTGACTTTTCTTGTCCACACGCCCTATGCTGTAGCTTGACTTTTTTTTTTTTTTTTTACATCTCCCGGCCCATTTTTCTCTTGGATATTTTTTGTTTTTGTTGTTTTCATTTTTTAGCCACTATAGTGAGGTATGGTTGATGTGCAGTAAGCTGTACACGTGTAAAGAGTATGATTTTATACACCTAGGAAATTATCATCACCATCAAGATAAATATATACATCACCCCCAAGTTTCTTCATACTCCTTTGTGATCTTTCCCCCTGGCTTCTCCTGGACCCTGTCCCAAGCAAAGTGGTCTCTTATTTGTCACTATCAACTAGTTTGCATTTCCTAGAATTTTATATAAATTGAATCATACAATATGTACTCTTTCTGGTCTGTATTCTTGTAAAATACTCCTTTTGGCTTATTTAAAATAATCAATGAGTTTTATCCACTATGTAGTGTATGTCAATAGCTCATTACTTTTTATTACGAAGGGGTATTCCATTGTGTAGATATACCACAATTTGTGTATCCATTCACATGGGTTGTTTCAATTTTTTTTTTTAAGATTTTATTTACTTATTTGAGAGAGAAAGAGAGAGACAGCACTAGCAGGGTGAAGGGCAGAGAGAAAAGCAGACTCCCTGCTGAGCAGGGAGCCTGATGCCAGGCGGGGCTCGATCCTGGGACTCTGGGATCACGACCTGAGCCGAAGGCAGACGCTTAACTGAGCCTCCCAGGGGCCCTGGGGTAGTTTCTAGTTTTTAATTATTACAAATAAAGTCATAATAAGCATTCATGGACAAGTCTGTATATAAGGATAAGCATATAAACTTTCATTTCATTTGGGCAAATAGAAGGAATAGAACAGCTGGATAATATGATAAATGTATGCTTAACTTTTAAGAGACTCAGTCTGTTATCCGAACTGGTTGTATCATTTTACATCTTAGCCAGCAGTATGAAAGCTTCATTCCTTTCACATTCTTGTCAGCACTTGATATGGCCAGTCTTTTAAGTTTTACCTATTATGCTAGGTATGTAGTGGTGTCTCATTATGATTTTAATTTGCATTTCCCTAATGACAGAGAATGTTGAGCATTTTTCATGTAGTTATTTTCCATTTGCATATTTCTTTGGTTTGGAGTGTCTGGTAAATTCTTCATTCATTTTTTTAATTGGCTTTTCATTTTTTTTTATTGAGTTTGGAGAATTATTTGTATATTCTGGAGACATGTTTTTAACGAGATACATAATGTAACAAATATTTTCTCCCGGTCTGTGGTGTGTCTTTCATTCTCTTTTCATTCAAAGAACAGAAATTTAATTTTGATAAAGTTTGATTTATCTTTTTATTCTTTCATGGGACATGCTTTTGGTGTCATATCTAAAAAATACTTTGTTTAACCTGAAGTCACAAAGGCATTTTGTGTGTGTGTGTCATATTCCAGAAGTTTTATAGTTTTAGAATTCACATTTAGGTCTAAGATCTATTTGGAGCTAGTTTTTGCATATCATGCAGGTTGCAAATGCAATTCAATGGATAAAGGATAGTCTTTTCAACAAATGGTGCTGGAACAATTAGATATTCATGCACAAACACCCCACAAAACTTTGATCTTTACCTGTATTAGTTTCTTATATTTGCTGTATCAAATTACCATAACTAGGTGGCTTGTAACAATATAAACTTCTCTCACAGTTATGGAGGCTAGAAGTCTGAAATCAAGGTTTTGTCAGGGGTGGTTCCTTCTGGAAGCTCTGAGTGGGAATTGATTTCATGCTGCTCTAGCTTCTAGTGGTTGCCAGTAATACTTGGTGTCTTTTGGCTTATGGATGCATCTGCTTTCATAATCAGATGGCATTCTCCCTTTATGTCTTTCTGCATTTTCACATGCCTTTCCTATAAGGATACCAGTCATTGGATTTAAGGTCCACACTAATTCAGGGTGACCTCATCTTAACTAATGACATCTGCAAGACCCGCTTCTCAAATAAAGTCACATCCATGATATAGGGGAGGAGGATTAGGACTTTAACATATCTTTTTTAGAGATGCAATTCAATCTACTATAATAGATGCTGAGTTGAGTGTTTTGTAAATATAAATGTCAATTCTTGGTTGAGAGTGTTGTTCAAATCTTCTGTATTCTGTTGCGGATTTTCTGTCAATTGTTCTATTGATTATTGAGAGAGGGATACTGAAATACCTGCCTTATTTGTGAATTTATCTATTCTTACAGTTTTATCAATTTCTGCTGTTTATATTTTGAAGCTAATATTTACAAATTATTAGATACATAAACATTCAGGATTGTTGTGTCCTCCTGTTGAATCACCCGTTTATCATGATAAAAATGACATGTCATCTCTGATAATTTTCTTTGTTCTGAAAGGTACTTTATCTGGTATTCATATAGTCATGCCAGCTACATTAGTGTTAGCATGGTATATCTTTTTCCATACTTTTAATCTTTTTGTGTCTTTTTATTTAAACTGTGTTCCTTGTACGTAGCAAATGATTGTGTCTTGCATTTTTGTCTAGTCTGACAATCTCTGCTTTTTAGCTGGGATATTTACACTTAATGTGATTAGGTTTAAATTATTACCTTGCTGTTTGTGTTCTGTTTATCCTGTTTTGTCTTTATTCTACTTTTTTTCTTCTTGTGGGTTAATTGAATATTTTTTTATATCCATTTTGTCTCCTTTGTTGGCTTCTTATAACTCTTTTTAATTTTTTCATTATGTGTATTAGAGTTCATAGCATACATCTTGAAGTTATCATGTTCTCCCTTCAAGTGATATTATTCCATTTCAAGTGTAGTAGAATCTTGTAGTAATGTACTTCCATTTCTCCCCACCTGACCTTTGTGCTATTATTGTCATATATTTTAATTTTACATATGTTATAAAAACCTCACACACTATTTTTGTTAAAATGATTACTTTCTTAAGAGATGTAAGTCATAAGAGAAAATCTTAAACAGTTTACTCATGTAGTGTTTTTCCTTCTTTGTGCATATTTGTATTTCTACCTGATACTATTTTTCTTCTGCCTGCAGGACTTTAACATTTCTTATAGTGCCTGTCTGCTGGTGATGAATTCTTTCTGTTTTAGTACATCTGAGCATATCTTTATTTCATTTTCTTTTTTGAAATATATTTTTACTTGGTGTACAATTAATTCTATGTTTATGGTTTTTTCTTTCTGTGCTTTAGAGATGTTCTCCTTTTTTCTTGCTTGCATTGTTTTCAAAAGAAAGCTGCTATCATCTTTTCCTTATCTTTGTTTTTCTGTCTTTGACAAGCTTTTTTTTTTTTTACTGATTTTGAGATTCTTTCCTTTTCTGTGATTTTAAGCAGTCTAATTATGATGTGCCTTGAATTTATCTTTATATATATATATGAAAGATATTATTTACTTATTTGAGAGAGACAGCACGAGTGGGGGAAGGAGCAGAAGGAGAGAGAGGGAGAAGCAGACTCTCTGCTGAGCAGGGAAGGCTGACACAGGGCTTGATCCAAGGACACTGTGATCTTGACCTGAGCTGAAGGGAGACGTTTAGCTTACCTGACTGAGCTACCCAGGCGCCCCTATCTTTTCTTTTGTGCTGCACTTTAGTGAATTTCTTGTGACAATAGGTTTATAATTTTAATAAAATCTGGAAAAAATTTTGGCCACTGTCTTTCAAATCATTGCTTATTTCTATGGTTTCAAGTTTACTGATTTTATTTTGTAAAGTCCAATCTTCTGTTAATCCTGGTGTATTTTGCATTTCCATATTTTAGTTTTTATGTAAATTCTATTATTGTAAATTCTGTAAATTCTATTATTGTCTTTTAAAAGTATGTTTCTAATTAAATTTTGAACATATAGCATAGAGTTATAATTCTAATTAAATTTTGAACATATAGCATAGAGTTATGATAACTCTATCTAGCATAGAGCTATCAGTTTATCTGATCATTCTAATATCTGTGTCATCTGGGTTGGTTTTGAGTGATCAATTTTATATATATATGTATATATATATATACACTTTTTGCATATCTGATAATTTTTCATTGGATGCCAAACATTATGAATTTTATCTTATTTGTCCCTGGATATTTTTGTATTTTTGTAAATAATTTCAAGCTTTGTTCTGGTGTGTAGTTATGTTACGTAGAGTTTAATCCTTTTATGTCTTATGATTTTTTCATTCAGGAAACTCTCTCAAAGCAGTTATCTGGGGCAATCCTAGGGTTCACCTCATCTCTTAAGTATCAGTGTCCTTCATTGCCTATTGTTCAATGTTTTGAAAGCCATCGTTTTATGTTTTCTGTCCATTTTTCCCTTGTTTTAGGTGGGAGGGTAAATCTGATTACTTTTCCTCCAGTGTGGTTGGAAGCAGAATTATGGGCCAGCCTTCCAGATAGTTTTCATTATTATCACTCAATGTTATGATTGTTATCCCCATTTTCAGATGGGGAAATAGAAGTTCAGAGACATTAAGTCATATAAAGGCAAAAGTAGTTTTAGATACTGAGTTTTTTTCCTTGGGTTGAATGTAAGTAATCAGGAAAGTGAATTTACAAAGAACACGTGTTGGTGGCCTGTTTCTTATCCTTCTGTCTTCAAACATAAGTTAACTCCTGATGAAAGCATGGTGACTTGCACTTTCCTTATCCTTTTGGAGCATCAGCTTCTCTCCTTTATTGTTTTTTGAACCATTAAGTTCTACCTAAAACAGGTTTTACAAATTTTGACTTCTTTGGGAATAACCATCAACAAAATAAGTATTCATTCAATAACGAGGAATAAAAAAGGACTACTGTTCTGGAAGAAATTTCATGAAGAAATGAATATCTCTTTTCAGTATCTTCTCTGAGGTGCTGTCAACAGCCAGTGGTAAGAGACGAGAGCAGTGAATGGTGGCACATGCCCTCAGATACTCACTTCTGATTTTAAAGATCCATTATTTTATGATGTGATCCAGTGGGAGGTGCACTGGACTGGATGTACCAGGAATATGAACTTAAGTTCTAGCCAAGTCACTAATTTGCAGAGTGATAAGTCTCTTGGCCTCCATGACGTTCCCTGTAAAAGGGAGACAAAAATATCCTAGCTCATCTATTCCTGTGGGTCACTGGGTGGGTCAAACACAATCATGGATGTTGCATTAGTAGGAAAAGTTTAAAAGCTGAATCAAAGAAGGTTATTACTTAAGAGTCTCTTCCTTTGGTAAGTTAATTATAAGTGCCCTTTCACCTTTAGAAAAGATGCTTTATATGAGGATGCTAGACTCAGGGGCTTTTTATCAGAGGGAAACCCTGGGGTTTAGGAGAAGACCCACAGGTATAGGAATTGGACCAAAATGGGGTCTGCACCTGATGCTTTTACTTATTTACATCCTCTTTTATTCCAAAGCTCATCCTAATTTGGGCTCAGTCTTCCTAGCAGGAACCATGAAGAAATCTTGAGCCCATCTCCTAGTCACGCTAAATTGCCACTTGTTCCCGCCAAATGCCCTTTGCATGCATTGGCTCTGCTAATCTATCTGCCTGAAATATCTTGACTCAGCTCTATCTGTCCCTCAAGAACTAGCCCAATTATCTTCTGGGAAGGCTTTTTAGTAGATTGAGAAGTTCCTTTTTCTGTACCTCTCCTAAACTTTGTGCTATTGCTGTAGAGCTTATGATATTGTGGAAAAATTATTTCTTAACATTTCTGGCTATTTTATTATATTTTAAGTCCTTCAAACCTGGGAACATATTTAATTCACCTCGGTATCTCAAGCTCTCTTATGCTTAAAACATTTGAAACTGTTTCATAGTTTTTATTTTTAAAGGAAAAAACCCTCATGGATAATTCATCATATTTCAGAGAATTTTAAGACAGCACAAAAGGGGATAAAATAAAAGTCCCCCTATTTCTCTAACCCAGTCTCCCACTCTAGGGGCAACCACCATTAACATCTGGGAAGAAATATCCCTCCAGACAGTCATATACATGAGTATGTCTTATGGACAAATACATTAAACTGCGTAGAAAAAATGTAAATGGGATTATGATTTACGTATTATTCCACACTTTACTTTCTTTGCTGAATATATTTGGTATTTTTTAATATTGCATTTTAAAATGCCTTATTTATTTGCTAGTTTTCCTATTGACAGACACATTTTCATGTTTTTATTATTAAGTACAAGGCAAAAAAAAAGTATCTGTGAACATTTTCAATTTGCTTTGCCCCAAATTTGGAAATGTTGCTTTGTAAGTGACTTTGAAATGTTTGATTTATTCTTTGTCCTCACCAGGATAATGAAAACGTCAAATTTTAAACATGATCAGCTTGAAAACAGTTGGCATTTACAACTGTTTCCAAACAATTTTTCCTCCATTTTAAATCCAAACATCTTAAAGCACAGTTTAAAAGCATTTTAGATATTAAACTGGTTTATTTTGTAAGCTTGCTGATGAGTTGAAATTTTTTGAAAATGATTTAGAAACAATTTGATGTTCCAAAATAACTTCCTGATGTTTTGAAGCATTTGAAAATTCATTGAGCTTTTAAAAATATTTATAGAACATTTAAAATAAAATCATTAGAAATTGCAGAAAAAGCACAGAGTATTCATTATATAGCCGTGCTTTTGCAAATATTTTTTCTTCTAAATTTTGCCTTCTAAGTTTAGAAACTATATTTAAAATATGTTAATTCTTTTTCATTAAAAGGATATGAACTATTTCTTATCATCATGAATTCTCTCTGCTTTTCTCCTTTCTGGGATGGAATTCCCTTTGCTTCATTCACTTAACAAATATTTACTGAATGCCTTCTGTTTGTTAGCCAGTGTTCCAGGTGCTCAGGACACAAAAGTAAATAAGAGACAAAAATGCCCACACTCATGGAGCTTGCATTCTAGTGGAGGAGATAAAAAATACACAAATTGATTAAGTAAAATATACAAGACAGTGGTAATTTCTAAGCAAAAATATAAGACAAGGAAGAAGCATAGCAAGTGTTGAGAGTATGGCTTGCCCTTTTAGACAGGGTGGCCAGGAAATGGCTTGCAGAACATAACTTTTGATAGAGTAGAAGGCCTGGAGGAAGTGAGGATGTGAGCCATGTGGATATTTGGGGAGAGAGCATCCCAGGTTGAGGAATAGTAAGTGCGAAGGTCCTGAGGTAGCAAAGTACCTGGAGAGTTTGAGGCACAGCAAGGAGCTCATGTGGCTGAGATAGAGTGAATGAGGAGGGGAGTAATGGGAGATGAGATCAGAGAGATAATGTGAGTAGAACAAATCATGTGAGACCTAATACATAAGGACTTAGGCTTGTTCTCTAAGATAAGGGTGAGGCTGTTGGAGGGATTGGACTTGACCTGAATTATCTGTCTTATATTTTGACAGGATCACTATGGCTGCTGTGTTGAGAGATGCAGGTGGCTGAGGGTAGAAGCATGGGGATCAGTTAAGAGGCAGGGTAGTAATTCATAGGAGAAATGATGGTCCTAGAGCAGAGATGGTGGGAAGGGGTTAAACTCTAGGTAAAATGAGAGGATAGTGGAGAGGATTTACTGGTAGATTTGTTAGAAGTTATCAGCAAAAGAGAGGAGTTAAAGGTTTGGCCAGAGCCACCTAGTGGATGGATCTGCCATGTAGTGACTTGGAATGGAATGGGAGGACTGGAAGGAGAGTGGTTTGGAGGGGGATATCAGAAATTGGTTTGAGACATTCTATGTTTGAGATACCTTTAGACATCCAAGCTGAGATGTTAGGTGTGCTATTGGATATACAAGTCTGGAGTGCAGAGGCAAGTCCATGGCTAGAGACATAAATTAGGGAGCCATCAGCATAACCATTGAAAGCAATGATGAGATTACCAGGTGGGCATGTCAATGCAAAAGAAAAGAGATCTAAGGACTGGACTCTGGGATTCTCCAACATTTTGAATTCAGGAAGATGAAGAGGAGTCAGAAAGGGAGACCGAGAAGGTCTAGTTCCAGAAATGTAGGAGGAAAACCAGGTGAGGATGTTGTGCTCTTTCAATCAAGTGAACCAAGTACTTCAAGGGGGCAGAAAAGAGAAAGAACAGAATTACCTGACTAACTTCTCATTAGGTATTTATTTGGGTCTTGGCTCTTCTAGAAAGACTTTTTTTCTACCTCCATTTCATTCCTTCCCCCCACCCTTCCCCCTCAAGGTTCAACTGGATACCCCTGCTCTGGGTTCCCAGTCTCTTCAGGGTAGAGCTCCATTATTGCACACCCCACATTATAATACGAGGATCAGTTCACATGTTCGCCTCTCCCATCAGACTGGGAGTCTTCAGAGGGCAGGGCCTGTATCTTACTCGACTCCACAGCGTGCTACAGGGTATGTGGCCAACACATTTTTAATACAAATACATGATTTATTTTAATCCAGTTTTACTTTGCCGTTTTTGAAAATGATTTTGGAGCCGTTATATAGTAATTCAAATTTTAGAGATTTAGCAATTTTGGAGGGTAGAAAAGAAAGTTTCCCATTTGCTTCTTCAGGTGACTTTATCCTTATATTCATAAAGTTTTATAATAATTTCCAGATATCACAACACAGATGAAATCTCGAATTCCATGGTCAAATTATTATTTGAAATACTTATTCATATAACACTGGTGGCATTTGACCAACTTTGTCTTAAATTCTGGGTGAGAAATTAAGAAACTGGGCTATTCTCTTGCTCCACTAATACAAATTCCACACATCTTAGTTACCATTATTACCATTTTAACCACACTTTTGTTTGTTCAGTATTTAATATTTTGCAAGGTATTTCTACATATATCATTTACTTGAAACTCAAAAATGTCTCAGGGGGCAGGTTTGCAGATATCTTTATTGTTCCCACTTTGCAATGCCCCTTCATCCTTTGACCTTCTCACCCATTTATGAGCTTTGTAGGGGCAGAGACTACAGGCCTCATCCAAAACTGTATCCATAAGTGTTTAAAACAATGCCTGCTGTGAGGGAGGCAAGATGGCAGAAGAGTAGGGGACCTCGTTTCATCTGGTCCCTTGAATTCAGCTAGATATCTAGCAAATCATTCTGAACATCTAAGAATTCAACTGAGATGAAAGAAAAGAATTGCTGGAATTCTACAAATAGAAAAGTGACTACTTTTTGCAAGTTAGGAGTGTGGAAAAGTGAAATGGAGGGGATATATTGGAAGATAAACTGCAGGGGGAGAGAGCCTCCATAAGCCAGCACTGGAAAGTGATACAGCCCCAGAATACAACATCGGAACTTTTAGAAATCTGTTCCAGTGAGAGACACCCCTGCCTGAAAGGTGTTCAGGTGGCAAAGTGGGGCAGAATCCTAAGTGGGACAGTGTGGTTTCAGGATCCCCAGGGTCACAGAAAGAACAGGGGAGCCTGAATGTGGCAGAGTTCTCAGGCATTGGAGTGGGGAAGCCGGCTGCAATCAGCAAGCCCAGGAGTGGGCTCTTAGCTTGGGGTTGCCATAAACCATGAACCTTGACATGATCAGGCAAACGATCTCTGGGCGGGGGGTGGAGGGGGTAGGGGGTGGCTGCAAGTGGGCGATCCTTCCCCTGGGAGGATGGGTGCGGGTGCACACTGCAGGAGTCTGCAGAGTTTGGTGCACACAAAAGTGAAGATTGCTTTTCCCTAAGGATTTACTGAAGAGTGGGGGCCATGATCTTTCAGCTCCAGGGCTGGAGATCAGGGTGCCACCATTTTTATTTTCATCCTCTAAGGCGGCATGGAAAGCCTTCAGGGAACAAAAGCCATATAGAGCAATCCAGAGCAGCTTACAGTGAGCCCAGCCCCCAGGCAGGGGACCGTGCAACTCCACGGGGGCAAAGACACCTGAGAATCAGCACAGCAGGCCCCTCCCCCAGAAGACCAGCTGGAACATCAGGCTAATACCAAGTTTATGGAGCACACAGAACTGCAAAACTCCAGCACTAGGGGAAAATAGTATATAGAATTCGAGGTTTTTTTTCCTCATGATTCTTTAATCTTTTAGTTTAAAATTTTCCTTTTCTTTTTTCTTTTTTTCAACCAGTTTCTTATTTTATCAACTCTTTGTTTTTAAGTCTTTTTTAAATTTTCATTTTCACATTTACATTTTATAGATATATACTTCATTTTTGGCTTCCTTTCATTTATTCAGTTTTATTTTTGTATATATAAATATATATGTATGTTTTTCTTTATTTACAATTGTGGGATCTAGTGTCTTCTAACAAACAGACCAAAATATACCCAGACCAAGTGTATCAACCTGTTCTGTCTACCTGTTTGATTATATTCTCTCTTTTTTCCCTTTTTTCTTTTTTTTGTTTCTGATCTCTTCTGATTTGTCTAGTGTATATTTTGCTGGGATCGTGGTTGGTATTTTTATTTTTAATTTCATTTTTGTTCTCTCATTTATCTATTCTTATCTGGACAAAATGACTAAAAGGAGGAATTCACCACAAAAGAAAGAACCAGAGGTAATACTCTCTGCCATAGATTTAATCAATATGGATATAAGTAAAATGTCAGACCTGGAATTCAGAATAATGATTATAAAGATACTACCTGGGCTTGAAAAAAGCATAAAAGACACGAGAGGATCCCTTAGTGCAGAAATAAAAGAACTAAAATCTAATTAGGTTGAAATTAAAAATTCTTTAACTAAGATGCAGTCTAAACAGCTAGGGTAAATGAGGCAGAAGAGAGAGTCAGTGACCTAGAAGACAAAATGTTGGAAATTAAGGTAGCTGAGGAAAAGAGAGAAAAACAACTAAGGGATTCTGAGGGGAGGCTTTAAGAAATCAGCGATTCCATAAAGTGAAATAGTATTAGATTCATTGGAGTCCCAGAAGAAGAGAAAAGAGAGAGAGGGACAGAAGGTATAATTGAGCAAATCGTAGTTGAGAACTTCCCTAATCTATGGAAGGAAACAGGCATTCAAGTCCAGGAGGCACAGAGAACCCCCACCCCCCCCCTCAAAATCAACAAAAATAGACCAACACACCAACATATAATAGTGAAGCTTGCAAATTTCAGGGACAAAGAGAAAATCCTGAAAACATCTCCAGACAAGAAGTCCTTAATCTACAAGGGTAGAAACATTAGACTGGCAGAAGATCTATCCACAGAGACCGGGCAGGCCAGAAAGGGCTGGCATGATATATTCAGGGTATTAAATGAGAAAAACATGCAGCCAACAATACTTTATCCAGCATGACTGTCAGTCAGAATTGAAGGAGAGATAAAGAGCTTCCAGGACAATCAGAAACTTAAGGAATTTGTGATCACTAAACCAGCCCTGCAAGAAATATTAAAGGGGATCCTGTAAGCGAAGAGAGACGCCAAAAGTAACATAGACCAGAAAGGAAAGAGACAATCTACAGAAATGGTGACTTTACAGGTAATACAATGACACTACATTCATATTTTCCAGTAGTTACTCTGAATGTAAATGGGCTAAATGATCTAATCAAAGGACACAGGGTATCAGATTGGATAAAAAAGCAAGACCCATCCATATGCTGTCTACAAGAGACTCATTTTAGATCCAAAGACACCTCCAGATTGGAAGTGCGGGAGTGGAGAGCCATGTATCATGCTAATGGACATCAAAAGAAAGCTAGGATAGCAATGCTTATATCAGACAAATTAGATTTTAAACCAAAGACTGTAGTAAGAGATGAAGAAGGACACTATATTATACTTAAAGGATCTATCCAACAAGAAGATCTAGCAATTGTAAATATTTATGCTCCTAAACTGGGAGCAACCAATTATATAAACCAATTAATAACAGAATTAAAGAAACACTTTGATAATAATACAGTAATAGTAGGGATTTCAACACCCCATTCACAGCAATGGACAGATCATCTAAGCAGAAGATCAACAAGGAAACAAGCACATTAAATGACATACTGGACCAGATGGACTTCACAGATATATTCGAAACATTCCATCCTAAAGCAACAGAATACACTATTCTTCTCGAGTGCACATGGAACATTCACCAGAATAGATCACATACTAGGTCACAAATCAGGTCTGAACTGGTACCAAAAGATTGGGATCATTTCCTGTATATTTTCAGATCACAATGCTTTGAAACTGGAACTTAATCACAGGAGGACATTTGGAAGGAACTCAAATACTTGGAGGCTAAAGAGAACCCTACTAGAAAATAAATGGGTCAACCAGGAAATAAAGAAGAATTTTTAAAAATTCATGGAAACAAATGAAAATGAAACCACAACTGTCAAAACCTTTGGGATGTAGCAAAGGCGATCCTAAGAGGGAAATACATATCAATACAGGCCTTTCTCAAGAAATTAGAAAAGTCTCAAATACATAAGCTAACCTTACACCTAAAGGAGCTGGAGAAAGAACAGCAAATAAAGCCTAAACCAAGCAGGAGACGAGAAATAATAATGATTAGAGCAGAAACCAATGAAATAGAAATCAAAAGAACATTAGAACAGATCAATGAAACTAGAAGCTTGTTCTTTGAAAGAATTAATAAGATAGATAACCCCCTAACCAGACTTACCAGAAAGAAAAGAGAAAGGACCCACATTAATAAAATCATGAATGAAAGAGGAGAAATTTTGATTCCCACCAAGGAAATACAAACAATTATAAGAACATATTATGAGCAACTATATGCCAACAGATTAAGTAATATGGAAGAAATGGATGCATTCCTAGGTAAGTATAAGTAACTAAAACTGAAACAGGAAGAAATAGAAAACCTAAACAGACCTATAACCAGCAAGGAAATTGAAGCAGTAATCAAAAATCTCCCAACAAACAATAGTTCGGGGCTGGATGACTTCCCAGGGGAATTCTATCAAACATTTAAAAAAGAACTAATACCTATTCTTCTGAAGCTGTTTCAAAAAATAGAAACAGAAGGAAAACTTCCAAACTTGTTCTATGAGGCCAGCATTCCTTGATCCCAAAACCAGACAAAGACCCCACCAAAAAGGAAAATTACAGAACAATATCCCTGATGAACATGATACAAAAATACTAGCCAATGGGATCCAACAGTACATTAAAAGGATTATTCACAACAACCAAGTGGGATTTATTCCTGGGCTTCAAGGGTGGTTCAACATCTGTAAATCAATCAATGTGATACACTACATTAATAATAAAAAAAAAAAGGATGAGAAACACATGATCCTCTCAATTGATGCAGAAAAAGCATTTGATAAAATACAGCAT
Source organism: Neomonachus schauinslandi (assembly GCF_002201575.2). Classification (NCBI taxonomy): domain Eukaryota; kingdom Metazoa; phylum Chordata; class Mammalia; order Carnivora; family Phocidae; genus Neomonachus; species Neomonachus schauinslandi. The sequence continues at coordinate 165,050,125 of NC_058403.1, forward strand.
CCTTTCTTAATTAAAACTCTCCACAGTGTAGGGATAGAGGGAACATACCTCAATATCATAAAAGCCATATATGAAAAGCCCACAGCAAATATCATTCTCAATGGGAAAAACTGAGAGCATTTCCCCTAAGGTTGGGAACACGGCAGGGATATCCACTCTCACCACTGTTGTTCAACCTAGTACTAGAAATCCTATCCTCAGCAATCACACAACAAAAAGAAATAAAACGCATTCAAATTGGCCAAGAAGGAGTCAAACTCTCTCTCTTCATAGATGACATGATACTTTATGTGGAAAACCTAAAAGACTCAATCCCAAGATTTCTAGAACTCGTACAGCAATTCAATAACGTGGCGGGATATAAAATCAATGCACAGAAATCAGTTGCATTTCTGTACAGTAACATGAGACAGAAGAAAGAGAAATTAAGGAATTGACCCATTTACAATTGCACCAAAAACCATAAGATACCTAGAAATAAACCTAGCCAAAGAGGTAAAGGATCTGTACTCCAAAAACTGCAGAACATTTATGAAAGAAATTGAGGAAGATGCAAAGAAATGGAAAACATTCCATGGTCATGGGTTGGAAGAATAAATATTGTGAAAATGTCTGCTACCCGGAGCAATCTACACATTCAATGGAATCCCTATCAAAATACCATTGACATTTTTCAAAGAGCTGGAACAGATAATCCTAAAATTTGTATGGAACCAGAAAAGACCCCTAATAGCCAGAGGAATGTTGAAAAAGAAAACTGAAGCTGGGGCATCACAGTGCTGGACATCAAGCTCTATTATAAAGCTGTAATCATCAGACAATATGTACTGGCACAAAAACAGACATATAGATCAGTGGAACAGAATAGAGAACCCAGAAATGGACCCTCAATTCTATGGTCAACTGATCTTCGACAAAGCAGGAAAGAAGATACAATGGAAAAAAGACAGTCTCTTCAACAAATGATGTTGGGAAAATTGGATAGCCACATGCAGAATAATGAGACTGGACCACTCTCTTATACCATACAAAAAGATAAACTCAAAATGGATGAAAGACCTAAATGTGAGGCAGAAATCCATCAAAATCCTAGAGGAGAATACAGGCAGCAACCTCTTTGACCTCAGCTGCAGCAACTTCTTGCTAGACACGTCTCCAAAGGCAAGGGAAATGAGAGAAAACATGAACTATTGGGACTTCATCAAGATAAAAAGCTTTTGCACAGCAAAGGAAACAGTCAACAAAACTAAAAGGCAACCTTGTAATGGGAGAAGATATTTGCAAATGACATACCAGATAAAGGGCTAGTATCCAAGATCTATAAGGAACTTATCAAACTCAACACCCAAAAAGCAAGTAATCCAGTCAAGAAATGGGCAGAAGACATGAATAGTAATTTCTCCAAAAAGACATACCAATGGCCAACAGACACATGAAAAAATGTTCAATGTCCCTTTGCATCAAGGAAATACAAATCAAAACCACAATGCGATACTCCTCACACCAGTCAGAATGGCTAAAATTTAAAGTCAGGAAACAACAAATGTTGGTAAGGATGTGGAGAATGGGGAACACTCTTACACTGTTGGTGGGAATGCAAGCTGGTACAGCCACTCTGGAAGAGTATGGAGGTTCCTCAAGATGTTAAAAATAGAGCTATCCTACGACCCAGTGATTGCATTACTAGGTATTCACCCCAAAGATACAGATTTAAAAGAAATGAAAAGAAGGGGCACATGCACCCCAATGTTCATAGCAGGAATGTCCACAATAGCCAAACTGTGGAAGGAGCTGAGGTGCCCTTCAACAGATGAATGGATAAAGAAGATGTGGTACATATCTACAATGGAATATTATTCAGCCATCAGAAAGGATGAATACCCACCATTTGCATCAACATGGATGGAACTAGAGGGGATTATGCTAAGTGAAGTAAGTCAAGCAGAGAAAGACAATTATCATATGGTTTCACTCATATGTGGAGCATAAGCAATAGCACGGAGGACGATAGGGGAAAGGAAGGAAAATTGAAAGGGAAGAAATCAGAGAGACAAACCACAAGAGACTCTTAATGATAGGAAAAAAACTGAGGCTTGCTGGAGGGGAGTTGGGTGGGGGGATGGGGTAACTGGGTGATGGGCATTAAGGAGGGCATGTGATGTGATGAGCCCTGGGTGTTATATGCAACTGATGAATTACTGAACTCTACATCTGAAACTAATAATGTACTATATGTTGGCTAATTGAATTTAAATTAAAATAAAACAATGCCTGCATCATGGAAACTTAGTAAATGTCTGCTGAATGACTGAATGAATAACTCCTGGGTACATTGTTGCTCAGAAAGGTTATAATGGGGCCTGGCTTGAATAAGAGTAGGACTTGCAAAATCAAAAGCAAGGAATCCATTATATATGGATTCTTGGATAATAATAAAAATATTCAGAAATGAGGAGTTATAGGCATATTCTCATTGCCACATGAGGTACTTGCTTTTTGAGGACAATAAATGGAGAGGAAAACCTAGAACTAGAACCAGTTGATCACCAGCCAGGCATTGTGCTGGCTTTTAGGGATGCCTTCCTGCTGTGATATTTTAAGTGCTCAAGAAATATTATTATAGGGCACCTGGGTGGCTCAGTCAGTTAAGCATCTGCCTTCGGCTCAGGTCATGATCCCAGGGTCCTGGGATCGAGTCCCACATCAGGCTCCCTGCTCAGCAGGAGGCCTGCTTCTCCCTCTCCCTCTGCCCCTCCCTACTGTTTGTGCTGTCTCTCTACTCTGTCTTCCTCTCTCAAATAAAGAAAATCTAAAAAAAAAAAAATATTATTATAAGTGCTCAAGAAATAATCATGAAATGAATTTTGCAATGTGTTGAGGAAATCACTGAGCAGGGGAAGACAGGGAGAGAAGCATGTTTTCTAGTATTAAAAATTACCAGCTTGCTCTGGGACCTTTTTATGCCTTGGCCTCCTCATCTGTAAGCTTGGGATGCTAATCCCAACCCTTCTTACCCTCCATGACTGTGTCCAAATGAGAGATAATTGACGTGATGTAGTTTGGTTGATTGAAGTTCTTTATAAATGTATTGCCAAAGGATGAGGCTTGTTTTTAGTGAACACACCAGGAATTTTGAAAAGTTATGGTTCCAAAAGCAGTTTTGATTTATTTAAAAATCAGAACATTTCTCTTTATAGTTATATATTCTTAGGTACAATTTCACCTCTTAGTTCTCTATGCTTCTCTTTCTCTGTCTCTATGTTTCACTCTGTTTGTCTCTCTGTTGTTTCTCCCCAGTAACTTGAAGCCAAAGCTCTCCTGCTCAAAAACATTTCCACGCTCCATTATCTCTTGGAAAACTCCAGTATTTCCTGCCTGGTGTTCAGTGCTTTCTACTATCTGGCCCTTAACAACCTTTTCAACTTTCCACTCCAGTTTACCCCATCACATGCCCTCTCCTCCTCTTACTTTGGACAGCTACCTTCTGTAACATTCTTTGTTATTCTTTACCTCTATACATGTGCTAAAGCCTGCTCATCCACCTGGAATGGCCTTCCTTCCATAAAAGATCTTTGGAATCTACCCTGCTCAAAGGAACCTTCTCCAAGCAGCATTCCCATTCACCACCTCTGCCCCAAGCACATGTTCTATTAATACTTTTCTTGCTCTTATATTAGTATCAATCTGCATTCTTAAGTTTAAAATTAAATGGCATTTATATCTTTGCTGGAAACCAGCAACTCTGATTTATTTTTCTGTGGTTTATAGCTCGCAGTACAGCATCTAGGTAAAGTAGGGACCCAATAACTTTGCAGCATCAGAATTATTTGAAAATAAGCAATTTTCAGAGGCAATGCATATTGAAGGCAGCCATTGTGTAAGAGTCCTGAATTGATTTAAGGGCCTTAACAAATGGACATCTTCCTAATAGAAATCAGAGCAATGTTCCTGCTCATTGTTCGGCCAATGGACCTTCTAAAAGCAGTTAGGCATTGTTATATGTTCAGAGGATTTTGAGAAAGTAAATAATTTAATGCACATAATTCTTAGCCTCAAGTAATATCATCTACCTTATGTTCTGTAAAAGGTCAAAGGAATCAGTCACTATTTTTTAGTGCTCATTAAAGATTTTATAAAAATAATTAGTTGGTCACTCAGTAAACATTGACAAATGGTCTACTATGTGTTCACAATAGGGAGATGTGCTGTGGAGTTCAAAACACTAATACATGGTTTCCATCTTCAAGAAATTGTTACGTAGTGTAGCGTGGTACTGGCTACAGTGAAGGACCTCTGCAAATATCTCCCTACTCTTCCCAGTGGTGGACGTTAGTAATTGATTGTCAAACTCTATATTGTTAATCCTGAATGTGATCTAAAATCTTGTTCTTGGAAGCTGCTAACAGTTGGAGGTCACACATGAGATGAGAACTCATTGCCATTCCATATGTTGGGTTTGAGGAAATGGGTAACAGGGAGGCAATGAGAATGAAGTGGAGCACAGCCATGAAAAACGGGAACCAGTCTCCCTTTCATGGTGGATCGGGCACTGGGCAAGAAGGTAGGAGGGCTGGGCTCAGTGCCTGTTCTGCTAGTGGAAATGTGATTTGGGGCAAGTCTCTTTAACTTCTGGATACTCTTCTTTTGGATAACCCTTATGTGGACAGAGTATTTTTATAGCAGCAGTTTCTTCATATGTAGGAGGTTGAATTAGATTCCAGGGTTAATATTTTTCCTACCCACACTTGTGCTACTAAACTTTCTGTGCCAGGCATTCTGCTAAAGGACTTATGGGTTCTGGACTCTGTTATGGTGTGTGTATGTGTGTGTGTGTGTCTGTGTCTGTGTCTGTGTGTGTGTGTGTGTGTGGTGGGGAGTTCTTCACACTACCAAGTAATTCTCCCACACCACCTGGGTGTCCTTACATTTTAGCTCACTTGTGACACTATCTACCTGGGGATAGCAACAGATTCCATAGGTTAAGGGCTTAGTCCCACAAGACTGCACCCACTTAAGATGTCAATTACAAGTCCAGATTGTGACTTGTACTTCTGACTAATTGGCTATAAATCAGAGGCTCGCATGACCTCTTTCTTGGGTTCAGTTAATTTGGTGGAGCAGCTCACAGAACTCTGAGAAACCTGTTTACTCACTAGATGACCTATTACAAAGGATATTAAAGGAGATGAATCAACAGCCTGACGAAGAGATACATAGAGTGAGGTCCTGAAAAAAGGTCCTTGTGGAGTTTGGGGTCTGGCATGGTGGTACATGGAAGTGTTCTGGTTCACCAACATGGAAGCTCTCTGAACCCCTTCCTTTTGGGTTTTTATGGAGGCTTCATTACATAGGCATGATTGATTAAATCACTGGCCCTTTGTGATTGATTCAACCTTTAGCCTCTCTACCCTCCAGAAATCTGGGGAGGACTGAAAGTGCCAACTTTCTATTCATGGTTGGTTCCCCTGGCAGGCAGCCCCATCCTTACATGCTTTCCAAAAATCACCTCATTGACACCCAAGTGTGGCGGAAAGGGGCTTGTTATGAATAATAAGACACCCATTTCACCTTTATGGCTCTGAAGCAGTTTTAGGAAATGAGGACAAGAGCCTAAATATTTTGACAAAAGATGTTCCCATTGCTTTTATTGCTCAGGAAATTCCAAGGGTTTTGGGAACTGTGAGCCAAGAACAAAAGTGAAGACCAAACTTATGTTTTTGTTATAAATCACAGCATCACAAGACCATATCTTCATCAAGAAACTTAATCTTCCCAGCAGCCTGATGTAGGAGGTAATATTAATATTCCCACTGGACAGATGGAGAAGCTGAGGCATAGAGAGGTAAAGTAATTTGCCCAAAGTCCCACAGCTAGTGAATATCTGAGTTTGAATTTTAACCCAGTCTTCCTGACCTCCAAATAATTCTGAAGTGGGCTCACTGAATCTGCACCTTACTGAGGCATGATGGTTTTCAAACTTTACTCTGGATGGAGCCAAGGATGCGGAGTACAAACCCTGCTTCACGGGCCTCTGGTGTATTTCTCCGAGCCCCCACTTTTTCTGACACATCTCTGAAACCCAGGGAATTCACAAAATAGCTTCAGGAACTCTGGGCTGGAAGACCACCCCCCACCTTGACTTTTCCATGTTCTCCTAACACAGCAGCATAAAATAAAAACATTAGTTCCTCAGCTCTCAAGGGGACCACTTAAAAGACAGATAATGCTAATGTCAGGGCAGAAAAATCTCCCTTCTCCCCTTCTAGGTTGTTTGGCTGGTTTAATAATTAAATTGATATAAGACAGATTAACAGGAGAAAATAAACTTTATTTCATATATGCAGGAGTCCCATAAAAATGTGAGACCCAAAGGCAATCAGGCAACTCAGGAATAGGATTAGGGGCCTGGCCCTTCAAAGGGGCAATTCACAGGAAGAGAAGAAGGGCAAATGTTTGGTAATCAGATGTTTGCCCTGCCGTGCAGGTAAGTCCTTCAGATAAAAAGTTATCTCTGGTAATAGCTCTCTTTCTGGGTCAGGCCTCATAACTAAATTGTTTTAGGCGGTTAAGGGAAAGGTTTTTTTTTTTTTTTTTTTTTTGAGCCTGCTGGGTCTTGATTGCCTTCAACTCAAAATAATCCACCTACCAAAGTGGCACATTTTGGGGTGGCATATTCTCCCCTTCACAAACTTGAATCCTGGCCTTACAAAACATAGCAATTAGGAAGCAGTTCTTCAGGGCTATTTTTGGGGCTGCCAAGGATGTTGTTCGTTACATTATTCTATGTCTTCACTCTGAGGGCCCGGGGGAGACATCTTTCTCAGGCCTCTGTGTTAAGGGCTTTTCTTCAGCATTGTTGTGCTTTATCCTTATGGACGCTGTGAATCCTGTAACCCATTCTGGCTTCCTTGACATATTGACTTGGGGAAAACTTAGCCAAATTAGTGGCATAGTCCTAGGGAGTTTACTGACTTTATTCACAACTTTGAATCCCTTTCTTTCCCTTATTTTCTTTTTGTCTCATTTTTCTTCCTTTCAATTTATTTTTCTGTAGCATGCACATTTTTGGAAGCCATCTAAAATCTTGCTTGGAGTAGGGTGGGGAATAATTGAAGAAAAATTATTTTCTTAAAAGGGAATTCCCTCCTAATGACCATATCAATACTGGGTGAATGAGTTTCCATTGTTTTTGATAGCATTTTAAAGTTCACCATAAAAATGGGCCCCAGTCTTGCTAGAGATGAAAAGGAAAAAGGAACATATTCACTACTTCCAAGTTGTCATGTTGTAGACTGGCCAAAGTGGAAAGTAAAAGTCATTATTCAGGCGAAGGAATGAAGGTGAAGCAGGAGAACAAGGAAAGGGATCTCAAGAATAGAATCCTATTAGCTGAATCCCTATTTTGTGTTAGAGACTGAGCTGGGTGCTTCATGTAAAATGTATCCTTTAATCCTCATTGCAAATTTGTGAGTTACTATCCCCATTTCACTGATAAGGAAACTGAAGTTCAGGTTTAATAAAAGCTATAAGGGCAACAAGAGCGTGGTGATTGAATGTTTCAGTGGGTTTCTTACATTCATTTCTTAAATTTTTACACAGCTATCGGCATCATCCAGAGTTCAGACTAGAATCATCCCTCTCCATCATCTCTCCGGTAGGGACTGCAACTTCCCAACTGATCTTGTCACCTGCATTCTAGCGCCCCCTACAACTTATTCTTTGCACTGCAGACAGAGTGATAGCAAATTGCAAATTTGCTCATATTACCAGTCTGCTTAAAACCATTCAGTGGCTTCCTTTTGTCCTTAAGATAAAGACTAAACTCTACAATGTGTCCTTAGGCCTGCAGGGTCTAGCCTTTGCTGATTTCTCAAGCCTCATTTCTCACTACAGTCTTCTTCCCCTCTCATTTTCTACCACAGTGGTTAGTGTGCATCAGAATCATCTGGAGAGCTTTCAGAACACAGATGGCTGCACGACCCAGAGATTCTGAATCAGTAGGTCAGGGATGGGCCCTGATGAGTGTATTTCTGACACTTTTCCAGGGGATGCTGATGCTGCTGGTCTGAGGCCCACACTTTGAGTAGTACTGCCTACCATATTTTTGTCTAACATTGAGCCTTTGTATAGAGGTCAGTAACCTTTTTCTGTAAAGGATGGTAAATATTTTGGGCTTTGCAGTCCCTTGGGCCTCCATTGCATTTACTTATCTCTGCCTATTCAGCTCTTTCTCTTTGGTGTGAAAGCAGTCATAGACAATATGGAATAAGCATGGTTGTATTCCACTAAAGCTTTATTTACAAAAACAGATGATGAGTCGGATTGTTTGTGTATAGCAAACCACAAGCTGTAGTTTGATACAGACAATGCTCCTTCTGACCATAGAGCTTTTGGACAGGCTGTTGTTTTCCTTTGATTGGAATATCCTTCCTTTCCTTATTTGCCCAGTTAACTTGTTCCTAGCTTTCACATCTCACATCAGTCATATCATCCTTTTGCCTTTCTTACTTTCTCTCATGCATTCATGGCATTATTCATCCATCCAACAATATTCACTGTGTGCCTTCTAAGTGCTAGGCATTGTTCTAGGTACCAAGGTTATGGAGAAAAGGCAGATAGATCCCTATTATCAGGGGACCTTTATTTTAGTGGGGAAGGTATGTAATAAAGAGGTAAACAAATAGAAAATTAAGTAAGATCTATTGGAAGACAATATGAAAATACAGAGTGATATGAACAATCATTTGGGAAGGGGTCCCTCTCCTTTGAAGTGATTGGCACAGTCCTAGTTTCACATTTGTTTGTGGGACTGTATGACTTGTATTGTGCTACTTGATCAGGTTGAAACTTTTATGACCTAGAGCCTTTCTGGCTCTGCTTACCATTGTTTACTTATTGTCTAGCACAGGGCCCAGCAGAGACAAGGGTTCAGAAAACACAAACTTGAGCTCTGGATTTAATGAGTCACACCTAGAACTATTTGATTCATTCTTTCATAAAACACCCATTCAACTGAGTCAGTACTCTGTCAGAGATACTGGGATGTAAGATTTGTTTGTTTGTTCATTAATTCATTGATTCAATATTTATTGAGCACATATTATGTGCCAGGCCCTGCTGTAGGTCAGGGGACAGAAGGATTAGGTAAAACAGAAAGAATCCTGCCTTCATGGAGTTTACTTTCTGGTTGGGGGCAGGGGTAGGGCAGAAATTAAATGCTCAAAACATATTGTATTTGACATAAATCATTGCAGAGGACAAAAATAAAGTAGAAAATGGGAGGTAGAGAGTGCTGGGTGGGGAGGCAGGCAATTGCAATTTTAAATAGATTGGATAGCAAGGGTCTTGTCGATAAGGTGACTTTCCAGCAGAGATCTGAATGTAGGCAGAGGAGTGAGTCACTGAGCCAAGCTAACATCTGAGCATCTCAAACAGAGAGCAAGCAAGGTCACAGGCACTAAGCTGTCTGGCACATTCCTGGTCAATGAGGAAGTCAGTGCGGCTGGAGTGATCAGTAGACTCCATCTGTTGTGGGAATCAGCTCTATATCAATGTTATATCTAAAATGAGGTGCAGATAGTGTGGATTCAGGAAATTCTCTGGGTAATGAACCTCTATACAACTGGTGACTAGCTTCTCAGAAGAAAAAAATCTCTTCAGTCATGACAATGAAGGAAAAGTTGAGATTTTATAAACTTTTCCAAGGTAAGACACTCTCTTCTTGTACCAGCTACCTCTGAAATAAAATCACCGAAGTATATTAGTTCAGCGGCATGAGGTTAGGGAGTTTTTTTTAAAGAAAGATTTTATTTATTTATTTGACAGAGAGAGACATAGCGAGAGCAGGAACACAAGCCGGGGGAGTGGGAGAGGGAGAAGCAGGCTTCCCGCAGAGCAGGGAGCCCGATGTGGGACTCGATCCCAGGACCCTGGGATCATGACCTGAGCCGAAGGCAGACGCTTAATGACTGAGCCACCCAGGCGCCCGAGGTTAGGGAGTTTTGAGGTCCAGGTTTACCAGGAGATATTGCAGAACGATCCCTAATTTTGAGTGCTTTATCTGGAGGAGTTACTGGGTAGACTTTAAGGAGATCATGCCTTTTACTTGACATGGTATAGCATGGACTGCCAGTTAGTTTCCCGTATCCATTTTCACTTCTCCTACAGGAATAGAACTCCCAAATTTACTTGAGGATATGGCCATGCACAGTAAAAGCATTTGCTAGTCCTCTCTTACAGCTAGTTGTGGCCATGTGGTAAGATCTAGCCAATGGATATGATATATGGTATGCACAATGCAATCAAGTATCTTGAAGGGGGAGAGTAGTTCTTTGTTTGCCTTTTCTCCTACATCCTGGTAGAATAGAGTTAAAATGACCAGGACTTGAGCAGCCATCTTGGACCTTACTGAAGAGACCACATTCTAGCAACAATGGAAGGGAGGTCTGGAAGGTGGCAGAGTTCCTTAGGATTTGTAAGCTGTCAAGTTGACCCTGGACTGTTCATAAATTTTATGGGAGATAATAAACCTTCTCAGTTTTAAGCCTTTCTTAATTTGGGTTTTAGGTCACATGCAGCAAAACATAATTATAACTAACACATCTGGATTTTATGGAGCCACAGAGGTATGAGAAAATAGAAAAAATATAGGTGTTTATTTTTTGGGCCCTTAAATTAGATACAGTCAGTATGAGAACTGTGTATGTGTTTCAAAATGAAATTTCTTTTATTATTTGTTTTTATTACAAAAACAATCCATGCTCATTTAAAAAAGGACAGGCAAACAAAAAAGAAAATTAAAATAAGCCCATCATCATTCCACCCACCTAGAAACAATCAGTTAATCCATGGTGTATTAACTTTTATATATATTTTTAAAAGGGGATAATATCTTACAAATAGTTTTGTGACTTGCTTTTTTTGGCTTAATCTATTGTGAACATTATTCTGTATCAAAGAATGTATTTTGCATTCAAGTTTTTAATGGCTTTCTGATATAGCATTGTGTGGACATGTCATACTTTATTCGACCACAGTCCTATAAATGTCTATTTAGGTGGTTAATAATGTTGTAACGAATATCCTTGTTGCTAAATCTTGGCACAGACTTTGAATCATTTCCTGAAGATGTATCCCCTGAGTAAACAGTGTCATGAGCACATGAGAGCTGGGCCAGTTTCCAGTGAAGAAGACCAAAGGGGCAGATGGGGGGCCTGAGGTCAGTGCTGCCTCACACAGACTAATGCTTTTGCAGAGCAGTTCTAGTGGGATGGGGTTCAAGGCGATGGGTGATGCTGACTGGTCTAGGTCATGGACCAGCAGTGGAGACGTGTCAAGTTGATAACCCTATATTGAGCCTTAGGGACTGAGGTTTGGAGTGTGGGAGACAGGTAGTTTCTTGAAAGCAGTGATTCTCAGACTGCCCCCTGGACACCAGCATCATTAGCATCACCTGGGAACCTATTAGAAATGCAAATTCTTTTTTTTTTTTTTGAAGATTAGGTAGACTTTTTTATTTTCCTTAATATTTGCTTTTCTTTATTATTATTATTATTATTATGTTTTTTTATTCTTATGTTAATCCCCATACATTACAACATTAGTTTTAGATGTAGTGTTCCATGATTCATTGTGCATAACACCCAGTGCTACATGCAGAACGTGCCCTCTTTAATACCCACCACCAGGCCAACCCATCCTCCCACCCCCCTCCCCCCCCCAGAACCCTCAGTTTGTTTTTCAGAGTCCATCGTCTCTCATGTTTCGTCTACCCCTCCGATTTCCCCCGCTTCATTCTTCTCCTCCCGCTACCTTCTTCTTCTTCTTCTTTTTTTTTTCTTAACATATATTGCATTATTTGTTTCAGAGGTACAGATCTGAGATTCAACAGTCTTGCACAATTCACAGTGCTTACCAGAGCAAGTACCCTCCCCAGTGTCTATCACCCAGTCACCCCATCCGTCCCACCCCACCCCCCACTCCAGCAACCCTCAGTTTGTTTCCTGCGATTAAGAATTCCCCATATCAGTGAGATCATATGATACATGTCTTTCTCTGTTTGACTTATTTCGCTCAACATAATACCCTCCAGTTCCATCCACGTCGTTGCAAATGGCAAGATTTCATTCCTTTTGATGGCTGCATAATATTCCATTGTATATATATACCACCTCTTCTTTATCCATTCATCTGTCGATGGACATCTTGGCTCTTTCCACAGTTTGGCTATTGTGGACATTGCTGCTATAAACATCGGGGTGCACGTACCCCTTCAGATCCCTACTTTTGTATCTTTGGGGTAAATACCCAGTAGTGCAATTGCTGGATCATATGGTAGCTCTATTTTCAACTTTTAGAGGAACCTCCATACTGTTTTCCAGAGTGGCTGCACCAGCTTGCATTCCCACCAACAGTGTAGGAGGGTTCCCCTTTCTCCGCATCCCCGCCAACATCTGTTGTTTCCTGACTTGTTAATTTTAGCCATTCTGACTGGTGTGAGGTGGTATCTCATTGAGGTTTGGATTTGGATTTCCCTGATGCCGAGCGATATTGAGCACTTTTTCATGTGTCTGGTGGCCATTTGGATGTCTTCTTTGGAAAAATGTCTGTTCATGTCTTCTGCCCATTTCTTGATTGGATTCTTTGTTCTTTGGGTGTTGAGTTTGATGAGTTCTTTATAGATTTTGGATACTAGGCCTTTATCTGATATGTCATTTGCAAATATCTTCTCCCATTCTGTCGGTTCTCTTTTGGTTTTGTTGACTGTTTCCTTTGCTTTGCAAAAGCTTTTTATCTTGATGAAGTCGCAACAGTTCATTTTTGCCCTTGCTTCCCTTGCCTTTGGCGATGTTTCTAGGAAGAAGTTGCTTCGGCTGAGGTCAAAGAGGTTGCTGCCTGTGTTCTCCTTTAGGATTTTGATGGACTCCTGTCTCACATTGAGGTCTTTCAACCATTTGGAGTCTATTTTTGTGTGTGGTGTAAGGAAATGGTCCAGTTTCATTCTTCTGCATGTGGCTATCCAATTTTCCCAACACCATTTGTTGAAGAGACTGTCTTTTTGCCATTGGACATTCTTTCCTGCTTTGTCAAAGATGAGTTGACCATAGAGTTGAGGGTCCATTTCTGGGCTCTCTATTCTGTTCCATTGATCGATGTGTCTGTTTTTGTGCCAGTACCATGCTTGTCTTGATGATGACAGCTTTGTAATAGAGCTTGAAGTCTGGAATTGTGATGCCACTACCTTTGCTTTTCTTTTTCAACATTCCTCTGGCTATGCGGGGATTTTCTGGTTCCATACAAATTTTAGGATTATTTGTTCCCTTTCTTTGAAAAAAGTGGATGGTGTTTTGATGGGGATTGCATTGAATGTGTAGATTGCTCTAGGTAGCATTGACATCTTCACAATATTTGTTCTTCCAATCCATGAGCATGGAACGTTTTTCCATTTCTTTGTGTCTTCCTCAATTTCTTTCATGAGTATTTTATAGTTTTCTGAGTACAGATTCTTTGTCTCTTTGGTTAGATTTATTCCTAGGTATCTTATGGTTTTGGGTGCAATTGTAAATGGGATCGACTCCTTAATTTCTCTTTCTTCTGTCTTGTTGTTGGTGTATAGGAATGCCACTGATTTCTGTGCATTGATTTTATATCCTGCCCCTTTACTGAATTCCTGTATGAGTTCTAGCAGTTTTGGTGTGGAGTCTTTGGTGTTTTCCACATAAAGTATCACATCATCTGCAAAGAGTGAGAGTTTGACTTCTTCTTTGCCGATTTGGATGCCTTTTATTTCTTTTTGTTGTCTGATTGCTGTGGCTAGGACTTCCAATACTATGTTGAATAGCAGTGGTGATAGTGGACATCCCTGCTGTGTTCCTGACCTTAGGGGGAAAGCTCTCAGTTTTTCCCCATTGAGAATGATATTCGCTGTAGGTTTTTCATAGATGGCTTTTAGGATATTGAGGTATGTACCCTCTATGCCTATACTCTGAAGAGTTTTGATCAAGAAAGGATGCTGTACTTTGTCAAAAGCTTTTTCTGCATCTATTGAGAGGATCATATGATTCTTGTTCTTTCTTTTGTTAATGTATTGTATCACATTGATTGATTTGCAGATGTTGAACCAACCTTGCAACCCAGGGATAAATTCGACTTGGTCATGGTGAATAATCTTTTTAATGTACTGTTGGATCCTATTGGCTAGTATTTTGGAGAGAATTTTTGCATCCATGTTCATCAGGGATATTGGTCTGTAATTCTCCTTTTTGATGGGGTCTTTGTCTGGTTTTGGGATCAAGGTAATGCTGGTGTCATAAAATGAGTTTGGAAGTTTTCCTTCCATTTCTATTTTTTGGAACAGTTTCAGAAAAATAGGTATTAATTCTTCCTGAAATGTTTGGTAGAATTCCCCTGGGAAACCATCTGGCCCTGGGCTTTTGTGTTTTGGGAGATTTTTGATGACTGCTTCAATTTCCTTAGTGGTTATAGGTCTGTTCAGGTTTTCTATTTCTTCCTGGTTCAGTTTTGATAGTTGATACATCTCTAGGAATGCATCCATTTCTTCCAGGTTATCTAATTTGCTGGCGTAGAGTTGCTCATAATATGTTCTTATAATTGTTTGTATTTCTTTGGTGTTGGTTGTGATCTCTCCGCTTTCATTCATGATTTTGTTTATTTGGGTCATTTCTCTTTTCTTTTTGATAAGTCTGGCCAGGGGTTTATCAATCTTGTTAATTCTTTCAAAGAACCAGCTCCTAGTTTCATTGATCTGTTCTACTGTTCTTTTAGTTTCTATTTCATTGATTTCTGCTCTGATCTTTATTATTTCTCTTCTCCTGCTGGGTTTAGGCTTTATTTGCTGTTCTTTCTCCAGCTCCTTTAGGTGTAGGGTTAGGTTGTGTACTTGAGACCTTTCTTGTTTCTTGAGAAAGGCTTGTATTGCTATATACTTTCCTCTTAGGACTGCCTTTGCTGCATCCCAAAGATTTTGAATAGTTGTGTTTTCATTTTCATTGGTTTCCATGTATTTTTTAAATTCTTCTTTAATTTCCTGGTTGACCCATTCATTCTTCAGTAGGATGCTCTTTAGCCTCCATGTATTTGAGTTCTTTCCGACTTTCCTCTTGTAATTGAGTTCTAGTTTCAAAGCACTGTGGTCTGAAAATAGGCAGGGAATGATCCCAGTCTTTTGGTACTGGTTGAGACCTGATTTATGACCTAGGATGTGATCTATTCTGGAGAATGTTCCATGGGGACTAGAGAAGAATGTGTATTCTGTTGCTTTGGGATGGAATCTTCTGAATATGTCTGTGAAGTCCATTTGGTCCAGTGTGTCATTTAAAGTCTTTATTTCCTTGTTGATCTTTTGCTTAGATGATCTGTCCATTTCAGTGAGGGGGGTGTTAAAATCCCCCACTATTATTGTATTGTTGTCGATGTGTTTCTTTGCTTTTGTTATTAATTGCCTTATATAATTGGCTGCTCCCATGTTAGGGGCATAGATATTCACAATTGTTAGATCTTCTTGTTGGATAGACCCTTTAAGTAGGATATAGTGTCCTTCCTCATCTCTTATTACAGTCTTTTGTTTAAAATCTAATTTGTCTGATATAAGGAATGCCACCCCAGCTTTCTTTTGGTGTCCATTAGCATGGTAAATGGTTTTCCACCCCCTCACTTTTTTTTTTAAAGATTTTATTTATTTATTTATTTGAGAGAGAGAATGAGAGACAGCACGAGAGGGAAGAGGGTCAGAGAGAGAAGCAGACCCCCCGCTGAGCAGGGAGCCCGATGCGGGACTCGATCCCGGGACTCCAGGATCATGACCTGAGCCGAAGGCAGTCGCTTAACCCACTGAGCCACCCAGGCGCCCCCACCCCCTCACTTTCAATCTGGGGGTATCTTTGGGTCTAAAATGAGTCTCTTGCAGACAGCATATCGATGGGTCTTGTTTTTTAATCCAGTCTGATAGCCTGTGTCTTTTGATTGGGGCATTTAGCCCATTTCCATTCAGGGTAACTATTGAAAGATAGGAATTTAGTGCCATTGTATTGCCTGTAAGGTGACTGTTACTGTATATTGTCTGTGTTCCTTTCTGGTCTATGTTGCTTTTAGGGTCTCTCTTTGCTTAGAGGACCCCTTTCAAGATTTCTTGTAGGGCTGGTTTTGTGTTTGCAAATTCCTTTAGTTTTTGTTCGTCCTGGAAGCTTTTTATCTCTCCTTCAATTTTCAATGACAGCCTAGCTGGATATAGTATTCTTGGCTGCATATTTTTCTCATTTAGTGCTCTGAATATATCCTGCCAGTCCTTTCTGGCCTGCCAGGTCTCTGTGGATAGGTCTGTTGCCATCTAATGTTTCTACCATTGTAGGTTATATATCTCTTCTCCCGAGCCTCTCTCAGGATTTTCTCTTTGTCTATGAGACTCGTAAGTTTTACTATTAGATTTCGGGGTGTTGACCTATTTTTATTGATTTTGAGAGGGGTTCTCTGTGCCTCCTGGATTTTGATGCCTGTTTCCTTCCCCAAATTAGGGAAGTTCTCTGCTATAATTTGCTCCATTGTACCTGCTGCCCCTCTGTCTCTTTCTTCTTCTTCTGGGATCCCAATTATTCTAATGTTGTTTTGTCATATGGTATCGCTTATCTCTCGAATTCTGCCCTCGTGATCCAGTAGTTGTTTATCTCTCTTTTTCTCAGCTTCTTTATTTTCCATCAGTTGGTCTTCTATATTACTGATTCTCTCTTCTGCCTCATTTATCCTAGCAGTTAGCACCCCCATTTTTGATTGCACTTCATTAACAGCCTTTTTGATTTCGACTTGGTTAGATTTTAGTTCTTTTACTTCTCCAGAAAGGGTTTCTCTAATAACTCCCATATTTTTTTCAAGCCCAGCTAGTATCTTTAAAGTGATGATTCTGAATTCTAGATCTGACATCGTACTAATGTCCGTATTGAGTAGGTCCCTGGCAGTCGGTACTACCTCTTGTTCTTTTTGTTGAGGTGATTTCTTCCATCCTGTCATTTTGTGCAGAGGAGAATAGATTAATGAGAGAACAAAATGCTAGCAGAGTAACAACGTCCCCAGAAAATATACTCTAAACAAATCAGAAAAGACCTGAATCAGTGGAAAAAGAAACAGAAAGAGAGAAAAAAGAAAAAGAAAAAAAAGAAAAAGATAAAGATAAAGATAAAAACAAACAAAACAAAACAACAACAACAAAAAAACCAGAATGTGATCAAATATGATTAGGCTGGTATATAGATCAGTGCCACACACTAGATTTGGGGTGTATTTTGGTCTTTTAGAAGAAAGTGCCTCCCAAAATTTTAAAGAAAGAAAAACTTATATATGTACAAAAAATAAGGGTTGATATGATGAAGGGATGGAATATGACTGTAAAGATCGAAATTATAAAAAATTTTATAAAAGGAATTGATAAGAAGTTGTTTGAAAAAAGAAAGAAGAGGATTTAAAAAAAAGAAAAAAGAAAAAAAAGGGAGAGAATGTGATCAGGCAGGGGAGTAGAAAAAACCATATACTAGAGATTTAGGGTATATTTTAATCTGTTAGAAGAAACTATCTCAAAATTTTAAAGAGAGAACAACTTATATATATATGCCAAAAATACAGGTAACTACTATGAAGGGATAGAATATGACTCTAAAAATGAAAAATAAAAATGTTTTTAAAAAAAAGGGATTGATAAGATGTTGGTTGAAAAAGGGAAAAAGAAAAATTCAAAAAAAAAAAAAGACAGTTAAAAAAAAATTAACTTTGAAAGACTAAAGGATCATGGTAAAAAAAGCAATGAATTCTATGTGCAGTATTCCCCTAGCGCTGGAGTTCTGCCGTTCTCATTGATCGGTAAACTTGGTCTTGGCTGGCTGTTCTCGCTGATCTTCTGGGGAGGGGCCTGTTCCCGTGGTTTCCAAATGTCTCTGCCGGAGGTGGAATTGCCCCGCCCTTGCCCCCTCCCAGCTAAGTAATCTGCTCAGATTTGCTCTCCGGGGCTTTTGTTCCCTGCGAGCTTTCCGTACAGCTTTGGAGGCGGAGAGTGAAAATGGCGGCCTCCCAATCTCTGCCCCGGAGGAGCCGAGAACTCGGGGCCCCGCTCCTCAGTGAGCCCCCAGAGAAAAGCCATCAGTAACTCCCGTCTCCCCGGTCTCCGGCCGCACTCCGTGCTCACCCAGCCTGTGACCGCGCATTTCTATCTCTGGCACCCAACCCCGGGTGGAGTCTCCAAACCCAGCAGAACCCTGCGGTGCACTCCTGCACCTCTCCTCCTGGGGGAAGAAGGTGAGTCTCCCCGGATCTGCTGCTTGTTGGGTCCCTGCTGGAGGAGCAGTGGCCCGACTGTGCCACGGATCACGGTTTATGGCAACCCCGAGCTGAGAGCCCGCGTGTGGGCTCCGCCTCTGCAGCCGGCTTCCCTGCTCTGTTACCTGGGAGCTCTGCCACATTCAGGCACCCCCGGTCTTTCTGTGACCCCGAGGGTCCTGAGACCACACTGTCCCGGAGGGTTCCACCCCCCGCTTAGCCACCAGAGTGACGTCCCTCAGCGGAGCAGACTTTTAAAAGTTCCGATTTTGTGCTCCGTGGTTCTATCACTTGCCAGAAGTGGCCGACGGAGGCCCTTCCCCCGCTGTCTATCCTCCCAAATATCGCCTCGGATTCACTTCTCTGCACGTCCTACCTTCCAGAAAGTGGTCGCTTTTCTGATGAGAGAGTTGTTGCTCTTCTTTTCTTCGATCTCCTGTTGAGTTTGTAGGTGTTCAGAATGGTTTGATCCCTATCCAGCTGAATTCCTGAGACCAGACGAAATCCAGGTCTCCTACTCCTCCGCCATCTTGCTCCGCCCCCCAGAAATGCAAATTCTTAAGGCTCACCCCAGAACTTGTTAGGCCCTGTAATCTATGTTTTATCAAGCCTTCCTGGTGATTCACATGTCACTGAAGTTTAAGAACCACTACCCTAAGGAAAATAAGGATGCTGGTACCAAATAGAGAAAGACTCCCATATAGGCAAAAACTTACAAGAATTTAAAATTTTCCTTCCACTAAAATTCTATAATGCTCTATTTATGGTTTATTTAATTTATACTCCTATATTCTTTCTCTCACAGACTACACAGTTCTTGAGGATAGAGAGGGCTGCTATTTGACCGTGTATCCTCTTAGCACAGGGTGGTAGGTGTGCTTGACATCTTCTGTGTGCCCCTTCCCATCCTTTTCTGCTCTCTCTCCCCAAAGGTTGACCTCTGTGCATTATGTCAGTGGGCTCTGGTGTCCTTTTTATCCCATTTAGGTTGGGCCAATGGACAGGTCTAGCCACCCCCCAAAATGGAGGGAGAGGGAAGAGTGAGATAAGGATTTCTATTCTTTCCCTGTGAGTGCTCTTCATACCAGGTATGCATCCCCCATCCCCCCTATAGGCCCTTGTTCCTCTAAAGGTAGCTTCCACTATTGGACTCTCTCTTTCCAGGGTTTGGTAGCCATTCCTTACCTTGGTCCCTCTGGTCTAGGGGCCACATGGCTTCATTGCTACTAGCCCCAGGTACCCACCCCCCCCTTGTGATTACTATATGCGCATGCCTTTGTACTTTGCCTCTTTGTATATAAAACATCTAGGGTTATTTGAGTGTGCATCTATTTTCAGCTGAGACTTGATTGATAGAATCTACACCTAATAAATATTTGTTAATGAAATTGGAACATTATCAAAAATATTTTTTTCCTGTCAAAAACAAGGTATACATATACACTCTATCATATAAAATCCTTCGGTAAAGTTCTTTTAAGATGGAAAACTTAAACCTTCATTTAGCCTTGCTAAGAAAAATAAGTCCTAAAATATTTATAAGGAATTTGGACAAATACTGTATTATTCATATTCTTGGTTTAAATCATTGCAAAGGGTAAGGCGGGATCTTCTCTAAGTCCCATTTATAGTGATAACTTGAGCCCTTGGCCTATACAAAATCCCAAGGGATATGCGTATTTGTGAAGATGGGCAATGCCTTAATTTATTTTCAAAGTTAATTTTTCAAAATTATAATGACATAAATTAAAGGCACTTTGAGTTATATTGTAAGCCAAATAAATTAGTTTTGGTCTTGACGTGTGTAAATTATACCTTGGTATTTCAGAAGAGAAATGTTCCCCATGGCTACTGATGGGCCCTCACCCTGCGGTTTATAAATCAAAGGTGCAATTTGAGAATAAAACACTTTTTATGAAATAGAATGTCAAGAGCTCCTTGTTAAATTTGCTGTAGCAATTAAGTTCTCAGGTGAGAAAATGCCTCTTTTTCAATGTTTTATTAACTCTGTCATTCAGTATTCCATTTATAGGAGCAACTCTTCATATTAAGTACACATTAGGATGGCTTTTCACCTCCATTTAAATGAAAAGTTTGAGAGGAGGAATTGGTTCCTATCCATGTGCTCGAATAGCAATGGAAACTGGATCTTTGCCAGTTTGTAGAGAAGAACGAGGAGGGGAGAAGAGTGGTACTTGGTCAGCCTGGCCCAGGCTGGCTGGTGTTGAGGTGGAGACATCCCCAGGGGCTACCTGCCATCTGTGGTGGCTCTCTCCATGTGCCACTGGCATTGTCTCCTAAATCATGGCGCTGGCCCTTGCCTCTGGCCAAGCCTCAGATTCTCATTGATCACAACTTTTAGGTAAAAGTGTGATGGTCAGTTTCGTGTGTGCATGTTGGGTTTTAAATCAGGAAGAAGGTTGTAGGAAAGAGAGAAAGAGGAAGAAGGTAAGAGAGACACACAGCTATACATATGACTGTCTTTGGCTTCTGCAATTATTCCAAGGAAAATAATCACATTGAGGAGATTATTTCCTTCTGCAATAAGGATCACTGGGTTTAGAATCAGTCAGCCCCATATTTAAATTTGGCCTTTGCTGATGACCTGTTGTGGACTCCAGGTAATCTTTGCTAAACCTTAGTTGCTTCACTTACTGACTAATGATAACTTCTATTCATAGGGCAAGTATGAGGTTAAATGAGTAAATTTCACAGAAGCAAAAGTGCTTTATAAGCTATAAAGCATGTCAGTGCCCTCCAAGAACACACCTGTAGTTGTATAGGTTGGGTCCATTACTCACTGCAGTGAGGGAGAATGATCGCACAGGGAGATATGAGGCATCTTCGAGGGTCTTAGGAAAGACTTTGATGAGGTTTGGCTGGGAGTCAGGTGGTTTGGGGAGGGTTTAAAGTAGAGGGGCTTTGCTGTGGACTGGATGCTGTCAGGATGCAGCTGTAATTCTGATTTAGATAACTTAATTCATTTTATCTAGGGAGAGGGAAGATGAAATGGAGGCTGATGCTGTAATTAGTCAGGAGCTGTTGGGTGATTTTTGTGGTGTCTTGGACAATGTTCGTGTTTGTCTGTATTCAGACAGGATTATGGACTGGTCTTGTTTTTGTCTTGACCCATCATGCTCATAGCATGGCCCTATCTGATGTTGATGTTCTGTGACATCGTCTGTGTTCAGCAGGAGAACATCAAGGGCTAGCTGGATGGCAGGGGCCACTTTTATTTTTTTCAAGCATTATTGAAAAGTGTCATGTTTTACATTTGTAGTTGTATAGATACAGAGTTAATGCTTCTTCACATGTGTGTGCATTTGTATGGTGTCTGTGGGTGTGTGCATGTGTGTTCAAGCCACAGCAGTAAGCTTGGCCACCATTCTCTAGTAAAAGCATATCTTTTACTAGAGACATAAACATAGTATAGTAGCCTTGCTAGACATTCCAGTGTCCTCACTGAATATTTCTCCTTCCAGAGGAAACTGCCCCACCCGCAAACCCTGCTGAGAAGTGAGACTGTTTTGTCTCACTGAGGTGGCACTTTCCCCTCACTGATCACAGCTGAATGCATCAGGGCTGGGGCCAGACCACAAGTGGCCTGTCCGTAGGCTGAACAGTGAGTGATCCATGGCCATGGCTTGGCCAGATGTGTTTGCTTGGACCAGTCAGATAGTTCTTCCAGAAACTGGAAAACTAAGAGACAGACCCACCTAATGGTGGGTGCAAAAGGCTGTAGAATACCATGAGGAAGAAAATGTACAAACTGACATTATTAGGGTCATTAAAAAAAAAAAAGAAAGAAACAGATTAGAGGTGGAGATCCCAGATGGAGAGAAAAAAGAGGACAACAGAGTTGAAGCCCAGATTGAAGAAGAGACTCCCTGATAGGATGGCTGGCTTCAGAGCTTCCTTAGGGCTGGACCACTTCCCAGTTCTAGCCATGACCTTACCATGCAAAAGTTCCTTCCTCATGCACCAGTTCCAATGGACCTCTGTTTTTTGCCACAGAATGATTTAAGTAACTATCTGCAATGTTAGAGATTTAAAGACGTGTAGACATCATCTAGCCTTTGCTTTCCAGTTGAGGAGACTTATTCTGAGGAAAAGGAAATTACCTGCTTAAGCTGACAAAATAAGCTGGAGGTGGGATGTGGATAGAACTACATGTCCATCTTTAGGATGTACATATGTGAACACATGCTGTGCTTCTTATTAAGGATGATGATCACATTTAGGGGAAGTCTGCTTTCCAAAAAAGTCCTTCATGGAGATGGAGTAGATGACTACCTCCATGGTATTAGAGGGGTACTATAAAGTTCTCTTACTCCTTCCCTGCTCTCCCCACCCCCTGTGGATGCTGGTACATCACTTCTCAGATGGTGGCAAAGGTTGAGTGTGTGTGTGTGTGTGTGTGTGTGTTAAATCCTTACCCACAGTGCTTGGTGCATAGTAAAAGCTAAATGGATAATATTTCTAAAAATACATAAAGCTGCTGTTCTAATTCATTTAAGCATGGCTTCAGAACTTATGAGAGTCAAAGATTATGCTCTTAATAGTAATGTTAGCTAGGCTTTTTACATTTAGCTTAAAACAAAAACTTGAAGATACAATCAGTAGTATGTCATTGATATCACCTGTGCTGATACAAATAGAAAATATCTTAAATTAGTCTAACATATACTCGGATCTAGCTACCTATTGTAGCTCCTTTAACAAACACAAACATTGTAACATTGTTATCCCCATTTTATAGATGGGGAACCCAAGGCTCAGAGCAGCTGAGGGGCATATAGGGATGTTCTCTCTGTAGGGAATAATGTGAGAATCCAGGGCACTTGGAGGTGGGGAAGAGAGTGTGCCAAGTTGGGGTGAGCTTTCCTAACTTCACTCTTTTGTCTAGGACCAGCGCTCCATCCCAGGAACTTGCAAATAAAGGGCACTCTCTCCATCTAGCTGTGAGAGTAATTCTTCTCTGTCCAGGCTTAATGTCACCGACACGATTAGCACCTGTATCAGGGAAATTGCCTCCCTGGTGTACATCCACCTTTCTCATTCATCTCTGTCTCTGCGGGTGATGAGAATGGCAGCTGGAGGTTAGAGAACATTTGTGGCATAATGAAAGTAGCCAGTATGGGTCCAGTGGAGCCTCCAGATCAGCAGAAGTGGGAAAGAAGTGGCTGTGTGACTTTCTGCGGTGCAATATATGTTTACTTGAAAAGTTCTTTTAAAAACTTGGAAAATGTGAAGCTCCATTCCTTTCAAGAGAATGGGTTGAAAAGCTGTAGTTTTAGGTATATGAGGTCCTAATGCTGCTTATGAGCAAGGCATTGCTAACTTGGAAGGCAAAGTACTTGCTGGATTTTGGTTAGGAGTTTATCCAGGCTGACGGCCACACATTTATTTAGAGGGTATTATCTTTTAATGAAGCAGCTCTTTAAGAAGCTATGTGGACTGAATACTTAAATTTTCCAAGCTTTCTGACAGTTTTAAAAATAATTCTAGGCATATTTTTAAAGCTGTCAGGCTTAAGATATTTATTTTGATTTTAGTATTTTGATTCACATGTTAAATTCACTTAAGAGAAATCATTACTAGTTTGAATTTGTACACATTACCCCTCTTATATTTATATATATATCATTTTATATAATTAAGAACTTAATTATAAAATAAATTTTTGATTGCTATTTCATGTGTTAAATGCCCAATTTCTATTATATACTCATTGATTTTTTTAAAACAAAATTTCATCTAAAATAGAATATTATATTTATGGATAGTACTCATTACGTATAGCTATGGCATTTATACAGAGTATATCTACCTAGATATCATAAAGTCAGTCTGGATATTAAAAGCTTGTATTCTTAAAACATTTCTGAAAATTTTTATACTAGAAAATGTTATTTGAAAAATTACAACTAGGGGTGCCTGGGTGGCTCAGTCGTTAAGCATCTGCCTTCAGCTCAGGTCATGATCCCAGGGTCCTGGGATCCAGCCTTGTGTCCGGCTCCCTGCTCAATGGGGAACCTGCTTCTCTGCCTTTGCTCCTCCCCGCTCCCCGCTTGTGCTCTCTCTCTCTCAAATAAATAAATAAAATCTTTAAAAAAAGAAAAGAAAAATTACAACTAATTTTGCCCAGTAGAGTTAATTTCCCTGTTTTTATTGATACAGTTGTCCACAAACAAAGCAGTTCACTGGTATGTGTCAGTGTGTGTATATGTGTGTGTGTACACTTTAAAGATTTATTTATTTATTTTAGAGAGAGAGAGAGCACGCAAGAGGAGGGGCAGAGGGAGAGGGAGAGAATCTCAAGCTGATTCCCCACTGAACTCAGAGCCTGTTGTGGGGCTTGATCCCAGGACCCTGTGATCATGACCTGAGATGAAATCAAGAGTTGGTTGCTCAACCGACTGAGCCACCCAAGCACCCCTACTTTAAAAAGTGTATTACATTTTTGGTAAAGGTAGACAGACACCAACTTGAGCATTTTTGGACTGACTTTAATATAGTATCAGAATTTATCTGATAGTACAGATATCCATTTACCTGAATAATTTGACCCTTCTCTTCTGGTTTGTAATCATTAATTTTTGTTTCATGAAATTAAGCAGGAGAATTAAATGACATCTCTGTGTTATAAATAGTATAGATTCATTTTAATAGGTTGCTTGATCCTCTCTTTATCTTGCCAGCATGACCTTCTTTTCAGCTTGCTGTTATCTGAAAAATAGCCTTTGTTATTCTTTGGAACTTTTCCACTCTTTGTGGCCTCCGATGTTTTTATCATTGTTCAGACACTTAGCTTTGCTCAC
This sequence comes from Neomonachus schauinslandi, assembly GCF_002201575.2. Classification (NCBI taxonomy): domain Eukaryota; kingdom Metazoa; phylum Chordata; class Mammalia; order Carnivora; family Phocidae; genus Neomonachus; species Neomonachus schauinslandi. The sequence goes on from NC_058403.1 coordinate 165,075,261, forward strand.
ATAAAAGTATTCTTTTTTTACAAGTTTCAATGTACTTGCCAAAATACAATAGCGATTGTTAGCTAATCATTATTGTATGGGAGCAGACAAAAGCTCTTTAAAATGAGCGTAGGTTTGTTCTCCAGCAACAATAATTCAGAAACTCAGTTTTATACATCATTCCATGGCAGTGACAGAGGCTGGAGCTTGACTTGAACCTCTGATAAGGGATGAAAAAAAAGGAAAGGAACATTAGTGAGGACTATGTGAATGGGTTGGAATGAGTGTGAAATTTAGTAATACTAGAAGCGTTGCCATACCTGTGTCATGGATAGTTCCAGTCTCCCTCTCATTATTCCTATGCCCAGCATGGCTAACTATGGCCAGGTTGCATAGAACTGCCCATGTGTGTTGTAGACGTTTATTGTTTTGTGGCCACACAGAATCTTCTGAAAAGTCTTTTCCAATATGAATCCGTCCTACCCTGGGTAGGAGCTGAATACTCATTTTCCCATACTCCCTCACTGCTGGGTGCAGGCAAATGGCTTAGGCTCAGCCAATAAGATGCAAACACATGATAGGTTTGAGTCAGGTGGCAGGAGGAGGAAGCAGATGGGGCATGGAGTCCTTTTTCTGGGGAGCATCATGGTGGAGGCATCTGGTTTTGGGGATAGCGGTAGGTGTGGGAATCCTGATGTTCTGGGCCTGTCAGTAGACCAATCTTAGTATCTTTGTCCTGGAGGCAGTGGGACCTTCACTGGGGCAGTTATGAAGTGGGGTTCAGAGTTACTTCTTGCTGCAAACCTCGCTGCTACCTCTTGAATATAATTTTAAGATCTCATTAATTTTGAAAAATTTATTTGTTTATTTTATTTTTAAGGTGTACAGTGTGATTTCATTTTTAAGGTGTATAATGTGATGATTTCATGTATGTATACATTATGAAGTGATTACCACCTCACATAGTTACTTCTTTGGTGTGTGGTGAGGACACTTAACATCTACTTTCTTAGCAAATTTCAAGTCTACAGTACATTAATCACCATGCTGTACATTAGATCCCCAGAATTTATTTGTCTTACAACAGGAAGTTTGTACCCTTAGACCAACATCTCCCCAGTTCCTCTACTCCTAAGCCCCTTGCAACTCCTGTTCTACTCTGGTTATATGAGTTTAACTTTTTCAGATTCCACATCTAACTGAGATTGTAAAGTATTTGTCTTTCTGTGACTGACTTATTTCACTTAGCATAATGTCTTTCAGGTTCATCCATGTTGTCACAAACAGCAGGATTTCCTTCTTTTTTATGTCTCTTTTATGGGAAAACACATAAAGGAACCAGTATTAGAAGAATCTAAACAGTTACCATAGAGTTTTACCAAACAGTTAACTTGGACATATGTCTAATTAATTATAACATTGTAACACAGCCTTCTTACTTGGGACAGGCACAGTATTTTAGCCAAGGGTTATAAGGGGAGCATAGTACCATCTCTGACTCTAGGCTTTTTGGGGTCATTCTTTTCTTAGGTTCTTCTATCGGTTTGCCAAGTTTTCATTTGCTGCAGGCCATCTATGTCTAGAAATAGGCTAATTATAGGAAGATAGTCTTGGGGGTTATGTCTCTCTGTGGTTTCAGTTAATTTTCTGAAGTATAAGACTTTCTGCCCCTGATATCATCAGTGTTGCTGTGGTTGTGGTGTTTTCTTGTTCTACCTTTGGATCTTGCTCCAACTTTGCTACTTTGAGTTCACCATTTGAGAAGGATGTCTGCTCTGGGGTGTCAGAAAAACCACGGTGCATCACCAATCCTTTGTATCATACTGCTTGGTTGTGCTGGGTCCTAATACCTTGTGTTGTTTTCTGCGGTGTGCCATCCTAATCTGAGCTGCTCTTGGAGTCTCATCCTAGGCTTTCTTTTTTTTTTAGTTATCTGCCTTTTCTGGAATGTAAGCTCCTTGAAGGCAGGAATCCTGCTTTGGTCCCTTCTTAGTTCTTAAGCTTGAGAGCAGTACTGGATACATACCCAGTAGTACTTAAGAAGGCATCAGAGGCCCTTTTGCCCTGAGGGGCCCCAAGAAATACTGGGGCTGCACACACCAGAGATACTGATATTGCCTCACTATCTCTCCGGTCTTGCTTGTTCTCTTGGCCACAATGACCAATAACCAGACCTATTCATTTGGTCTCTAAGTGAGACTTAGCTTTATCTTCTGAGTGTCATGTCTGTGATGTCTTATAAGTAGCCTTCATGACGCCTTCATGACTCCTTTTGTTAAGGCTTATTAGGGTATTTCGGAAGCTCATTTGGACTTTTAGGGCACATGCTTGTTTGGACCCCTAAGGAACAACAGATTCTTTTTGCTATTATTTTTTTCCTCTTTTTTTTTTTCAAAATAGGTCCCATTTTTCCCACAGCTACTGGACAGTGGACAAAATAGTTGCTCTTAATAAAGTCACAATGTACATTTTAAACTGCTGTGGTCCTAGAAAACAAGATAAATAAAAAGAAGGTTTTGGAGTCCTTTGAAATGTATCCATGCTGAGTGGATTACATCTGTAGAAAATGCAAACGATTAAGTGAAAAGTAAAATACTTATTGCACCATTCAATTCTATAATTACAAGTAACTGAATATTCAGGAATACTTCCAAACCAGGGTATATTAAAATGTGAGAGTCAGAAAGAACCTTAAAACTTATTTTATACCATATAACAGACAAATGATGTGTATCCAGAATATATAGCAAACTCATATAACTTGATAATAAAAAGCAAAGTAACTCCACGAAGACAAGCTAAATATCTGAATAGACATTTTTAAAAATAGGCTATAGTGATGGGCAATAAGAATATGAAAGGATGGTCAGTCTTTTTCATCTTAGCCATTTTAATGGGTGTGTAGTGTTACCACTCTGTGGTTTTGATTTGCATTTCCCTAATAATCATCCTGACCATACTAAGTGTTCATAAAGGTGTAAGGAACCAGAATTCTCCTACCCTGCTGGTGGGAATACAAAATGGTACAACCACATCAAGAGATGTTTGACCGTGCTTTTTTAAAGAGTAAAACATATGCTTACCACATGACCCAGCCATTCCACTCTTAGGTACTTACCCAAGAAAGACCAACACATATGTCCATACAAAGACCTAGCCCCACATTTCCATGCCAACTTTATTTTTAATACCCTGGATGGAAATGACCCAGGTATCCATTAATAGGTGATGGCATACCAAAGGAAAACTGCTCAGCAATAAAAAGGAATCAACTACAGTTGCATATGACAACATGGATGAATCTCAAAATCATTTGCCGAGTGAAAGAGACCAAAGCAAAAAAAAGAATATGTAATGTATGACTTCATTTATATAAAATTCTAAAGATGCAAGCAAGCCAATCTATAATGACAGAAGGCAGAGCAGTGGTTGCCTGGGGACAGGGATGGGGAGAGGAATGAATTACAGAGGGCACAGCAAACTTTTACAGATGTATATATTTTGTCCAAATTACATGTAGCATGTTTCTCCTTACACTCTGGATGAGTAGATATTTGAAAATATACTTTCTTTTTCATATTTCCTGTCTATATTATTCCTACAAAAGAGAGTTGCTTGGGTGCTTGTCTTTTCTACATGGTTTGTGAGTTATTTTTGCCATTCATCATAAACTAGTATTTCACAATTAATGAGAATCTTTTATACTTTTTCTTCACTTAACAGACTATATGCTCATTCACTCTGGGCATACCTTTTTTTTTTTTCTTTTTAAATAACCCAGAAATTCAATAAAAGTGATGCGGTGAAGAAAAACAGCTTTGTCTGCCTGAGAGGAGTCACCCAATAAAATTATAGCTTTAATTTTCAGTCTGACCTTTCTTGTAATTTGTTTGAAGTTTCGGGATTTCAAAAGAAATAGACTGTTCACCAAGGAACACACCATCCCCTTTCCCATGGGAGATTATGAAAACTAAAGCCTTGGGTCTAATAATCTAATAGCAACAGCCACATTGCTGTTTGCTGTCCATTTCTGTGCCTATAAAGAATGGAAACGGGTTATATCCAATTTTGGTCATCATCATTTCCAAAGTAACCTCTTGGTCTCCCCCTGAATTTGAAGGAATCATGGCATGGTTTAGTGTTTCTCAAACTTTAATACACATACAAATCACCTGGGGAATCTTAAAAGGCAGGTTTTCATGTAGTAGATCTGGGGCAGAGCCTGAGGTTCTGCATTTCTAACAAGCCTGTGGGTGATGCCCAAGCTGCTGGTCCATGGAACACACTTGGCACAAGGGCACAGATAACACCAAAATGGTACACAACCCTCCTATTATTTGTTTGCTTTTAAAACAAATTCCTCTTTGCCTAGAGATAGCCACATACCTTAGAGAAGATCAAAACACTGACTGTTTTTTTAGTCTTTGTCATGAAATAGTCATCATGAACCATGTTGTGTGAAGCTCTTTGTGAAGTTGAGACGAGACAGGAAGCAGTTAAAAGACTGAAGAGAATAAAGGGAGAGGGACTGCTAGTGTATTTCCAAGCTGTACTGTATATGGGATACTAGGACTGTGTTCAAGTGGATGTCAGGTCAGTATGGGGGAGTAGATTGCATCCTTAGCCTCAGTTTTTCAACCATCTATATATTCATGCCTTTTCCCCTGTAGATTTCCAGTGGAGGAATGACAGTCCTGCTTCTTGATTCTGGGCTTGGCTTTAGCCAATGGGGTGTTAGTGGATATGACACAAACTTTGGATAGGTCATAGAGATACTTAGGAAGCAGAATTAATAACTCTTGACATTGACTGGGATGTGATGGGTAAGGAAGTAGGAATATCGAATTTGAAGTTGCTAGTTTGTAACAACTGGTGGTGCTATTTATGGAGACAGAGGACTTTGGAGAATTGGATCACAAGTTTAGTTTTAGATACGTGATTTTGAGGTATTTGTGATATATAGGGAAATGTTAAGTAGACAATTGAGCATATTTTTTTTAGCTCAGAGGAGAGGCATGAGCTGGACACATAAATTTTAAAGTCATTAGTACTGAGATGGTAATAGAAACTAGGAGACAAAGTATGAAGCCAGGAGGAAAGGTTGTAGAGACATCCTTGGGGAATATCAATATTTAAAGGGGAATTAGCAAAGGATACGAAGAAGGTAAGAAGAGAACTACACAAATGCAGTGCCATGGAAGACAAGGCTAGGGCAGAGTGGTCAGCTCTATTGAATGCAGCTAAAAAGATCAGGAAACTGAGGAATGACACGGATCTATTGCATTTAGCATTTAAGCAACATGGAAGTTTTTAATAAATTTGGTAATAGTCAACTGGCAAGACAGGGGCAGAAGCCGGGGTTTACTGGGCTAATGAGGGAATAGAAGGTAAGAGAATAAAGGTGGGAAAGGCTGATGCAGAAGGGAATATATTCTCCAAGCATCCACAATTTCTGTTTTGTGCAGAAGCAAGCCTGATGTGTGTGGCAGCAGGGAAAAAACTACATGGGCTGAAAAAATGTTCATAGATAGTTCAGAAAGTAGATATTACATTTACCAGTGCAACGGGGAGTTAGGTTGCATTGGTCCAGATGTCAAAAATTCATGATTTGGATAAAGGCTTTGCTCAAAATTACCTATAACTTTATTATAAAAGAAGGATAAATAATATTTGTCCTTGTATAAATCAGGTTAATGGAGATGGTTGCCATATGCAGAAGGAAACAGTTTTTGGTACATCTTTTTGTAAAACCATTGATCTGATGATGACCTATCTTTCCCATTTCTGTTGGATATGAAATTCCATGCAGGAAGAATCCCAACTGTTATTTCATAATTGTATCTCTGGCACCTAGAACAGCATCTGGTACCAGGAAGGGGTTCATTTACTGTTTGTTGAATAAATGAATGCTAGTTCTTTCTTTATTATTCTAGGAGTTGCTATGTACTCAGAAGGAATACAACCCTACGTTGGCAAGAGTACTCAATGCTCCTCACTCTTCTGAAGGTTGAGTAACTCAGTCTTGACATTTTACCAATAAGCCCAACTCAGGGAGGATATAGTGTTCTGGAAAACTCGCCATTGAAATGAGCTCAGCATGACTTAGACGGGGCCAGATGGAATTCTGCTTTCCGGAAACCTTGGGTAAATAGCAAGTGAATGGAGTACTGCAAAATCTAATTGTTTGCATTTGCTAGCAAACCTTTGCTATTACCCAGCCATCAAAGGGAGCGTGCTCAGAATGTGAGTGCACAGAACTGAATGGTACCTGAGGAGCCCCGGGAGTTTACAAACCTCTCTCATGATTCCTCCTCAATGCCAGCAAGGATATGAGAAACACTGGGTTTGGCTGTAACAAGCGCTCTGACTTTTTACTTAATCAGAATTTGCATTGTTTTCTCACTACAGTATTAAAATGTGAATTTTGCCTCCATGTGCTGTGGAAATAACGAAGCCCCATAACAGTTGGTTTTATCCGTAGCACCTTCCGTCTTAGAATCTCCAAGGATCTCATAAGCTGATAATGTTCTTTCCAAATGAGCTATTTTGTAATCACACTCCACATGATTGTGTAAAATGATTATTGTTTCACCTTAATATAAAAAGGTTTATTTGCCAATAGAAAACTGAGTTTACTCAGGAATGCTTGTGTTAACTGCCTCTTGGCTCATCAAGGTCTGTGGGAATCTGGAGACTGAAATGCAAATGTTAGTTTCTGGTTCTGTACATTTCAATAAAATTAGGAGCTAAATTTACATATTCAAAGACAAATTTTGCTATTCTACCTTAGTGCTCAGGGTGGGGTATGACGTGGGCAAAAGGAAGGAAAGATGAAGCGGATGGAGAGTGCTCATTTTGGGAAGATGTGGGATGGGGGCATAGAGTGAGAACTACAGATGCATTTCTCCCTTCCCCTGTCCTAGGTTTAGGATTAGGTTGGGATTTCCAACCATGTGAAGCTTTATTTTGTCAAGCATTGCTGAATTTCCAACACTCTATTGGATATCTACTGGCTTCTGTTTTGTTTTGTTCTGATTAAGCAGGTGTCATCTTGCTCAAGAGATCATACCAATGACTGATTTTAGTGCCTCTCTTCATTGCCTCAATCACTGCCTACTACTTGTTGATACTTCCCTGACAGTATCCAGACTGCTTTTAGGTGAAAAAAAAATTTTTTTATTTGAGTATAGTTGATACACTATGTTACATTGGTTTCAAGTGTACAACATAGTTATTCGCCAACTCTGTATGTTATGCTATGATCATCAGAGTGTAGCTACCATTTGTCACCATGCAATGCAATTACAATACCACTGACTATATTCCCTATGCTGTGCCTTTCATCACCATGACTTATTCATTCCATAACTGGAATCTTGTATCTTCTACTTGCCTTGAGCCATCTTGCGCATCCCCCCACCCCCCTCTCCTCTGGCAGCCATCAGTTTGTTCTTTGTATTTATAGGTCTGAATCTACTTTTTTAAAAAGTAGGTGAAAGAAAAAGTAGGTGAAAAATTTTATGATGTGATACTTGGAGGTTTCTATTTTATGATCCTTCTCCTTACTTTATACCAAGACTCTACATTATGTAGGTCAAAATTTTTTACTAACCATATATGGTTATTTTCCTATTCTGAAATCACTTCTCCTTTATCACTGAGATGACTAACTCTCCATGTCAGGGTTGGCAAAGTTTTTCTATAAAGGAAAGAGTAAATATTTTAGGCTTTGTGGTCCATGAAGTCTCCCTTTCAAGTACTCAGCTATACCATTGTTGTGCAAATACCACCATATGCAATATGTAAGTGAATGGGTGTGGCTATGTTCCAGTAAAACTTTATTTACAAAAACTGGATTTGTGGTGGGCTGGATTTGGCCTGTGGGTTATAGTCTACAAGGAGCCTGTTTTAAATCATAGTTCCCATGGTTTCTCCATTTTTATGACATTGGAACAGGCATACACTGGGCTCCAGTATCCACTCAGAATTATAATGACTCCCAACTTTGTTATTCTCTCCCTTTCCACATATTCAGTAAGGGATCTTGGAATTTTTTTTTCTTTTTTCTTTTTTTTTTTTTTTTTTAGGGTAATAGCATCATCTCAGTAGCCTCATGATCTGGTTCTTTCTAATCTCATTTTTTGCTCTTCTCTCCCTTCATTACTCTGCTTCATCTCCCCTGACCTCCTTGCCGTTCCCTGAAAATACCAGATATGCTCCCACTTGGAACCTTGGCACTCACTCTTCCCTCTGCCTGGAATGCTTCTCCCCCAGAGAGGCCCAGATCTCACTCTGTTTCCTTCACATCCCTAACTCCAAGGTCACCTTCTCAGTGAGACCTATTGTCCTGGTCATTGTCTAGTTAGAAACACAGGAACAACTAGGTTTTTCAAACAGGATGTAATAGAGGAGATTGGTTGCAAATCAAAAGCCTGGAGATGCAGAAGGGATAGGTGGGCCTACACAGAGATTCACGACAGTAGGGGGGCTGGAGGAGAAAAGGGGAAATGGTGTAACCCAGAGCCTGTTCCTGCTCGGCCACAGAATTGGATGCTGCTGGGTCCACACTGCCATTGCCTTGCAGCAAGACCAGAGTCTTCACTCCCATTGGTGCTTGGGAGCTAGAAGAGACCGGTCCTGGCGTTACCACTGCCAGAGCCAGAGCTGTTAACTGCTCTACGGCTACTGCTCTTGGTATCACTCTGTCTGATCAGGCACTCAAATGCCCTCCTGCCCCCAACTCCACCTTGGCAGCTACAGTTGCTTAAAGCACCACTAGAAGCAGAAAGAACATTGCTTCTCCCTTCCCTTCTGCCTTCCAGGCTCCCATCAGTGCCTCCCATTGGCAGAGGGAGCATTGGCTGAACCTAGCTAGTGCCAGCTGCAAGGGGATCTTGGAAATGTAGTTTGCAAGCTTCCAGCCCCGTGCTTTTCAGAGCTGATCCTGGAAGGACTAGAATAGAGCAGAGAGACCATGGGTCAATAATCAGCATGCCCTAACTACACTGTCTAAGGGGCAGCTCTCAACAATTCATCACTTTTCCCTGATTTATTTTTCTCCATAGCTTATGTATTCACTTCTTTTTCACCTATCTCCCTTCCTAGAATGTAAACTCAATGACAGTAGGGATTTAGTTCATACCTGTAACCCCAGTTCCTGGTGGAATATAGGGAACATCAAATAAATATTTGTAGAATGGTTTAATGAATCCCTTAACAACACCAAGGACTGTTCCTGAAAAGTACTGTGCTTCAGAGCCAGGTTTGACAACTTCAAAGTATCATAGAAAATAAAGGATTAGGAGAAAGTGCCTCTCTTTCTCTCTCTCTCTCTCTTTCTTTTTCTCTTCTCCCATATATGCATATTATATTTACATTTTTCCCCTCTGGAAAGCATATACTTTGAAACACTGACCATTTTTATTGGCATTGTAAACCTCTTCAGAGAAGGGTCCCTACATCCAAATCTGTGCCTTAAGGTATTTGGCAAATGTTACAGTGTCTTCAGAGAGAGTTTTATGAGTTTGCTAGGCTGCTGTAACAAAGTACCACAGATTGGGTGGCTTAAACAACAGAAAGTAATTTTCTCACAGTTCTGAAAGCTAGAAATCTGAGATCAAAATGTTGGAAGGGTCGGTTCCTTCTGAGGGCCCGGAGGGGTGATCTCTTACTGTGTTCAGGCCTCTCTCTCTCTGGTTTGTAGATGGCCATCTTTTGTGTCTTCATACCATCTTCCTTCTATATGTGACTGTGTCCAAATTTTCTCTTCATATAAGATCACCAGTCATACTGGATTGAGCTCAATGACATCATTTTAATTTAATTTAATTTAATTACCTCTTTAAAGGTGTACTTTAAACTCCAAATGCAGTTACATTTTGAGGTTCTGGGGGTTAGGACTTCAACATATGACTTTTTGTGGAGACACAATTCAACCCAGAACAAGAGTCAAGTCAGGCTCTCCAAGTCTGTGTGTTGCAACCTGAGTTTCATCTTTACAGTTTTTAAACAAATGCTTATAGGTTTTAAAATTGAGATCTTCTGTGTTTTATTTTCCTAGTTTCCTCACAAATAATTGGGGAAATATGGCAACACCATACTTTTTAAAAAAATATTTTATTTATTTGAGAGAGAGAGTGAGTGAGAGAGAGAGAGAGCACAAGCAGGGGGAGGGGTAGAGGGAGAGGGAGAAGCAGATTCCCTGCGGAGCAAGGAGCCTATGCAAGGCTCTGTGCCAGAACTCTGGGATCATGACCTGAGCTGAAGGCAGATGCTTAACTGATTGAGCCACCCAGGTGCCCGGATAACACCATACTTATCGTGTTGTTTTCCTGAACCAGGAAACTTCTGTGCACATATTCAAAGGTAGAGGCCGAGCAGATGCTTTCTCTACAAGCACTGCATAGAGGTGATTGGGTGAATATAAGTACCTGTCAAGAGATTAGACTTAGCTATTGCAACAAAAATGCCAGGACTGGTAAGGAAAGGGGTTCTGTGCTGTGTTCTGCACTAACGTCCAGTGATGAATATCTCATGATAAAGCAGATTGCATAGCAAGGGACACCTCAGATCACAAGATTGCATAGCACCTCTTGACTGGTGAGGCTGGCTCTGTGTTTATAAGTCAGTGTTCCATTAGGGGGAACCCTGAGTTGGTAGCTGATGGACTAGTCAGCAACTCTGATAGGGGAGGGTTCAGCAAGAAAACATACCCTCTTTGACCTTGATGTAAATTGAATCTGTCATGGAACACACAGTTGAGCTCTCATCTTGTCTGTTGGCAGCTTTGTTCTATGAACAGCCCAACAGATATCTTTCCATTCTCTCCCTGAATATTGAGTGACCTTGGAAATAGCCTAATCTGTCTTGGCAGATTGAAGATAGAGAAAACAAGCAGGAGAGACAGACCTGCTCGTTCCTGCTATTGATCAGTGACTTGAATGAAAGCTCATTATGATCTGGAGAGATGTGTCAGACACAGGCGTCAAGGGTGGAAAAACTCAAAACAGACCGTGGCAGCGGGAAGTGATAAAAACAAAACACGCACACACACACACAGAGATGCATGTACACACACACACACCAGAAACCTTTGTTCCTTCCTTGGGTTAGTTTATTCCTGGTGCTCAGCCATTTCTCTCTAATCATGACACTTTGGAAGCTGCACAAAGAGAGATAACTTTCCTAGAAATTAATCACCTAGTTAGTCCAATCTTCTCATTTTATAGTTGGGTAAACCAAGGCCAAGAGGGATAAAATGACTGTGCAAGATTCCACAGGGAGTTAGCAGCACAGTTGGGATGCAGGTCTGACTTAATCCAAATGTAGTTCTTTTGCCACATTTTTCGGCTTCTCCCCCTGCCTGGCACTGGTCTCAGGGTCCCATCTTTAGACTGTATAATGTCAAGAACTTGGCTCTGGGCAGACCAATAAGGCTCCAGAAAGAGGCCAGAACTGAGGACAAACAAACATAGGTTTGTAGAGGGGAGGGGGGTGGGGAGGAAGGGTTAGACCGGTGATGGGTATTAGGGAGGGCACATATTGCATGGAGCACTAGGTGTTATGCACAAACAATGAATCATGGAACACTACATCAAAAACTAATGATGTACTGTATGGTGACTAACATAACATAATAAAATAAAAAAAAATTAAAACAAAACAAAACAAAACAAACATAGATTTGAGTTCTGACTGACAGTAGGCATGTAAATTTCAGTATCCCGTTTGACCTCCCAAGGCCTTACTTTCCTCATTTTTAAAAAGGGATGTATGAATGCTTGCTCTCCTTGCTCATCTGGGAGGATTTGAGATGAAAATCAGTACATGGACACAGTTGTGGGCCCTAGCTACAATGAGTGTTCTCCCGGAGGGGTGATCTCTTACTGTGTTCATATCTAATGATGCTGCAGCCAGAAATAGTTAATCAGATTGTCCCAGCAAGCCTGGGGGGCCAGAACCAGAGTTGTGCATTGTGATTAGAAGGAGGGGTGGTGTATTAGTCAGGGTTCTCCAGAGAAACAGAACCAATAGGATGTATGTGCATGCGTGCATACATGCATGTGTGTGTGTGTGTGTGCGCGCGCGTGTGTGTGTGTGTGTACTGAGAGATAGAGAGGGAGGGAGGGAAGATACTGAGATTGGGAGAGCTTTATTTTAAGGAATTGCTTACGTGATTTTAGGGGCTCAGTCCCAAATTGGCAGGCCAGGCAAGCAGGCAGCCCAGGAAAGAGTTGATATTAAAGCTTGAGTCCAAAGGCAGTCTATAAGGCAGAATTCCTTTATCCTTGTGGAATCTGTCTTTTCTCTTCAGGCCTTTCACTGATTGGATGAGACCCACTTAAATCATGGAAGATAACTGCTTTACTTAGAGCCTACTGATTTCAATGTTATTACATTAAAAAAATTCTTCACAATAACATCTAGACTGGTGTTTGACCTATAACTGAGTACCAAAGGACCAGCCAAGTGGACGCATGAAATCAACCATCACAAGTGGTAGGGATTTATAAAATCTGGAGCATTTGGGGGATGGAGGTTGGGCCTCCCTGAATAGAGGTAGTGTAGAAGTGCAGGGGGACTCAGATGCAGAATATCAGGCCTGCCCTAAAGTACCCATTTTCTGAGAACCAGACTTATCTTACAGCATTGAGCAAAGCCAGAGTTCTCACTTCTCCCCACCTTTGATCAGAGAAAACATAAAGGAGAGAGAGGGAGAGGAGAGGAGAGGAGAGGAGAGGAGAGGAGGGGAAGAGAAAGGAGGGGAGGGGAGAGAGAGATGGTGCCCCTTTGCTGCCTCTGTTCTTCTCCATTAGCTTCCATCCTTTACCAGTTTGGTTTCCCTTTTCCCACTGTCCCCACCCTCTACTCTACCAAAACCAACCTGTCAAAGGATTGTACCATTTTCAAAGACTCTGTCTGCAGGAGGAAGGCAGGCTGATGACCTCAGTGTTCCCACGTGGAGAAAATCCAACCACAGCTTAGGTAAAGGCAGGTATATAGAGAGAAAATCTGAAATATATATCTAGAGGTGCAACACCCTAACTGAAAAGTGTCATGTACTCCACGTGCCACCAATGTATCCTGCAAAATGTCACTTCCTTTAAAGATCACAAGCTCTATCGATTTCTAATTCTCTTGTGTAGCAGATTCCAAACAATTGCTTACATGATAGATTAGATGAGTGGATGGTTTAAGACAGTCTGGCATTCTTGTCAAAATGGAGAGGAAAGGGGAATTTTCTTTAAGAATGCCACACTGCGGGGGCACCTGGGTGGCTCAGTCATTAAGCGTCTGCCTTCGGCTCAGGTCATGATCCCAGGGTCCTGGGATCGAGCCCCGCATCGGGCTCCCGGCTCGGCAGGAAGTCTGCTTCTTCCTCTCCCCCTCCCCCTGCTTGTGTTTCCTCTCTCACTCTCTCTCTCTCTGTCAAATAAATAAATAAATAAATAAAATCTTAAAAAAAAAAAGAATGCCACACTGTGTAAGCTATCGGTGATAATTCTGTGTATTACGTATTGCGTACTAATCACAGTTTTGCATACTCCTGTCTGCCTCCTTCCCTCCCTCCCAACAGCCTCCCTTCCTCTTTCTTCCTTTCCCTTTTGCCACCTTCTTTCTCCTCTTTCTTTCTTCCTCCTTCCTTTCTCCTCCTTTTCTTCCTCTATAAATGTGCATTGAATGCCTACTGTGTGCCAGGCTGCTGTGCAATGTAATGGCATAACAACAGTAAACAGAATAAACATAGACCCGTTATCATAGAGCTTATATTTTAGGGGAGGGATGGCAGAGACAAACATTCAACACATAGTCATAAATAATAAGTGCTATGAAAGAAAGGTATTGGGGGCATGAGAGCCTATAGCAGGAGGACTTGATCTAGTTCATGCTGTAGAGTGCTGAAGAAGGAAAAGTCTTAGAACGGAGAGCATCAGGAGTAGATGAAAAGAAGGGTAAAAGAAGGGATAGAAACATTCCAGAAAAGGAAAAATATGTGTGCCAGGGCCCTGCTGTGGGAGGGAGTTGCCTCATATTTGGAACAGAGGGAAAACCAGAGAGGGGGAGGCTGTGGTAGGGGGAGATGGAGATGGGTGCACAGGTGGGCAGGGGCTTCAATAACAGGTTTGAGCTCTGACCTGGGAGGTTAGTGTCTGGAAGGCCAACAACCTGGCATGTGAAGAACAGATGGTAGGTGTTGGAGGGGACATCACCAGAGCTGTAAGAAGTCCAGGTGAGACATGATGACTTTGACTCGAGTGATTTCCATGAGGATGGAGGCAAATATTTGGAATCCAGAGACATTCAGGAAATAAAAGAAGCTGAACTATTTGACAAGCTTTATGACCTTGCATAAGGAAGTCAATTAACTATCTTGACCTCAGACCCCTTATGAGCAAAGTGGGCTAATATTACCTGCCCTGCTTTCTTTGTTCCCAAGGAGTCTTTGAATATATACCAGATCTAATTCACCCTGCCATGCATTTTGGACAGTGTAGGACATGAACTGTAAGTGACCCCTTTTCCTAAGAGACTCACAATCTATGGGGGAACAGAAAATGTCAGGCTGACAGTTGCATAATCCAGGTGAGTGGGGGTATTGAAGAGAGCCAGAGAAGGTCCCCTAACTGGCTCTGGGAGGCCAGGGAGGACTTTCAGGAGGAGGCAATGTATCAGCCAACTGTGAAAGGATGAGTAGGAGTTTGCCAGTGAGGCAGACATGGAGGATGGAGTAAGGGGCATCGGGAAGAAATGAGGAAATACCTTATAGCAGCAGTCCTTGCCAGGGGTAATTTTGCCTCTCAAAATGTCTGGAGTCACTTATGATTACCACAGCCAGGCTGGGGGCTACTGGTAGATAGTGGTTAGAGGCCAGAGATGCTGCTAAACCTCCTACAATTCACAGGACAGTCCTCTACCACAAAGAAGTATCTAGACCCAAATGTCAGCTGTGCTGAGGTTGAGAAACTCTGCCTTTTAATATAATTGATGGAAGAATACATGTGAAAAGTTTTAGCAAATTATAAAGTTCTTTTTTTTTTTTTAAAGATTTTATCCATTTATTCATGAGAGACAGAGACAGAGAGAGAGAGAGAGAGGCAGAGGGAGAAGCAGGCTCCCAAGTAGCAGGGAGCCCGATGCGGGACTCGATCCCAGGACTCTGAGATCATGACCTGAGCCGAAGGCAGACGCTTAACCATCTGAGCCACCCAGGAGCCCCAAATTATAAAGTTCTGTACGTGGGTAAAGTCTTCAGATTTTCTAATCCTTGATGACATTGTTATGAGATATGACTAAGGAGTTAAAATGACTGTTCCTAATGCACACAAACATATACATCCAGACTCATACTCTATTGTAATACCCTGTATGTTTGCTGAGAAGCAGGGAGGACAGAAATGGGAGAACAAAGTAAGAGTGTGGACAAATGCAGTCCCTGTAAGGGCGATGTCGAATTGGATGCTGGAATGGGCGACCTTCTAAACTGTGTGAATTGACAGGCTTATTTTGATAGATAATCCCATGTGTTTGCATGTGGAGGTAGGTCAGTGATATCCATGGCTCTCTGCTCTCATTTCTGAGCATCAAATCCTGAAGCAAAATGAAGCCCAGAATGACCTAAAATGGGGTATAATCATTGGATACTTTTGTTTCTTCCTTCCTTTCCTGAGGAAAATCTGAGTCCACTGGCCTTAGGCAGAGCTCATTTCATCCAAGCACAGCTTCTTGAAAGGTGGGGAGTGATGAGAGGTTTAGAGCATGCCTTCTCATCAGGAATACTATTGAGTTGCAGGACTCTTTAGATTTTGGATAGGGCTAGAATTTTTTCAGGGAGGGGGGTGCAGAATGCAATAATAATATCGACACACTTAAAAAAACCAACACAAACCAATTTCCTGAGACCAAGTAATGGAGTGTCACATGTAACCCAGATATTCTCTGGTACTGTGAAATCATAGTTCTCAAATCTGGAACTCTCAAGATTAAGGAAGAATGTGCTTCTGACGGTCTGAAATGAAATTTACCTTGCTTTATGGGACTCCTTGCTTTGAGCTCTGTGATTCCTTTGTTGATATTTCAAACCCATCATCAGTCCCATTGTTTTTGGTACAAGGAAGGTGACTATGGCTCTGAATAATCGTTGATAGGCATATCAGTAGACATTCTTATGCTGTTTTAAATCTATCCCTGTGGATTATTTCTGCATGCCTGATAATAATCCCCCTCTTCTTAAAATCCTTTAATGACCCTGCATTTCCTACTTAATGAAGTACATAATCCTTAGCTAGTGTTAAAGCCACAGAATCTGCCTCAAGCAAATGGGGTAACTCAGTAAATCAAAGGAAGAGACAGAGAAGCAAGACTGGGGGATGATAGGACACAGGGATGCCCCAGAATCTCAGAGGCTAGAGTGTATGACCTGCTTTCTAGAAAACTGCCAGAGAATTACTCAGGTTCAACCACTCTTGGTGACTGGTGTTTGAAGAATACTCATGTTCCTAAAAGAGAGAATATGATCAGTCCAGCTTGAGTCAAGTGCCCTGCTCTCCATCTTGGACCAGTCCTTGTGGCCAGGGGGAGGTATACCAGAATTGGCCTAATTTGGGTCATATGGATGTGCTGGCATCTGTTACCAGCACCAGAGAGAGATGCTGGGGAGACAAAGGCAAGCCTCTGCAAACCCGTGCCTAGTATTCTCCACAGCTTACCCAGACAATCTATTTGGGTGGTAGATATACACCCAATACATGCCCTCTGTTCTTTATCAAAACTGAACTCTGATTTGGGATATATTTCATGCATTTTATAACTTCCCTACTCCATACCTTTGTTCATCATGTTTACATTTCTCCACAACTTGGTTCCTCCCCAAAGCCTCAACGTCAAGAGCTGCCTTTCTCTAACATTCTACAGATTCCAGTTGCAGGGGGTTGGTTGCTCCACATTTTGGATTCCGGTAGCACTTTGTTTCTTGACACTCTGGTTGTGGGTGTGAGATGTGAGGTGGGGACAGGGAGCCAGAGTGTGGTAGAAAAGGCAGGATGGGGGAGGATGGATGGTGAAGGGTCCTCTGGACAGTGTAGCCACTGAGGGGCTTGGGTCAGGAAGGTAGTGGAGAGGAGAGTTCTAAGTAGAAGAGAAGGCAGTGTCGATGAGGAATTAAGTGGTTAAGTGCAGAAGGCAGTGTAGATGGAGTCAAACAGGCCTGGATTTGGAAGCTGATTTCCACTTTCTGACTATGTGACATTGGCTTTATCTTCATGTCGCCTCCCTGTGTCTCATTTCCTTATCTACTAAGTAGGAATCATGATGTTTACCTCATCATTTGTATATTTGTAAGGGTGGAATACAGTAATTAAGGTATAGTGTGGAAATCAGAAATTAGAGGCTTTGATTTCTTACGCCACCCATAGTTGTTAAAATGTAAATTGTAATTATAAAAAATAATTCCAAAACCTTTGTGAAATCCAAAAGATGCCAGGCTAACCTTTGTCTTTCTCACTAAAAATAAAGAGGAAAATGTTGGAGAATATTCATCTTTAAGTATTTAAAAAGAAAAAAAAAAGGACCAGGTGGGGCAAAACCTCTGAAGAATACTCATTTTCTTATGTTATAAAATGAACTCACTGGTCTTATTTTAATTTAGCTCACTGTTACAGATATCGCATGGATATTTTTGCTGATCAGAAAAAAGGGAAAGAAAATAAATCCTCAAGCCACTAGGTCCAATTTTTCTTTTGTAATGATAAGTAATGATAAATGAATAAAGAAGTGCCTTTAGCAGATTCATATCAAAATACAGCATGTATTAGTCTGCTCGGGCTGCCATAACAAAACACCATGGACTGGGTGGCTTAAACAGCAGACATTAATTTTCTCATAGTTCTGGAGGCTGCAAGTCTAAGATCAGGTTTTCTTTTATTTAAAGATTTTATTTATTTGTTTGTTTATTTATTTATCAGAGAGAGCGAGCGAGTGAGCATACACAAGCAAGGGGAGCATCAGGCAGAGGGAGAGGGAGAAGCAAGTCCTCCGCTGAGCAAGGAGCCCAATGCGGGACTCGATCCTAGGACTCTGGGATCATGACCTGGGCCAAAGGCAGACGCTTAACCGACTGAGCCACCCAGGTGCCCCTAAGATCAGGTTTTCAACAGGGTTTGGTTTCTGGGGAGAACCTTCTTCCTGGCTTGCAGACAGCACACTTCTTGCTGTGTGCTGACATGGCAGAGAGTGAGAGGGAGCACTCAGGTGTTTTTTATACGGATACCAATCCTATTGGATCAGGGCCCCACCTGAATGATCTGATTTACCCTTACTTACTTACTTCTTCAGAGGCCCCATCTCCAAATACAGCCACATGGGAGATGAGGGCTTCAATATATGAATTTTGTGGGGGACACACATTCAATCCATAACAAAGCACAAAACCTCATTTGTTCACACTAGTAAATGTTAAATGCAGATTGAATGGCCATGAGCATTGCAGAGCAGTGGATGTTCAGGTGCAAGTCTTCCTGATCTGTAAAGGGCTGGTGGGGGTCCAGGTAATTAGTCCCATATCTGGATTTTCAGGTTTCCACTGAATGTCACTTCCCTGACTGAGTTTGGCTCCTTTATTCACTTTCACAGTACTCTGAACCTCACCTCTGTTTCATTGATCTCTGTTTAATATCTCTCATTAATGGTTAATGCCCTTCCCTGTTAGACTCTAAGTCAGATTTCCAGTTGTGGAATACAGAATCAGTCTGGTATCTCTATGATATCTCAGACCTGGGCACCTGTTTGTGAAATGAATAAATGCTCAAAATCCAGATGCTAGCCCTCTCAGGGAGCTAACAGGGAAGTTGCTGAACATCAGCATGGGGTGTGTGCCCCAACAAAGCAGAGGCTTTAATCTTAGTAGATTATTTGAGAGCTAAACAGGAAAAGCAAAGCCAAAACCTGAGTGAACACATTAAGGCAACATGGTTGGTGTGCAAATGCATGCTGAGGGCTTAGGGAAGCTTAGAGGTTTTTGTCCACCAGCCTTACTTCAGGTAACACCTAGAAGAGTGGCTGAGGTCATGGCCAATCTCTTTCCCTGATCAGGATGGTGGCTTCAGGGCCAGATGGGGCCAACTGGCTGAGGGAGGGCATTGGGGTTTCCAGTTAGGGAGAGCTGATTTGGATGGTGTGTATCTCTTATGTCACGAAGCTCCTGTGCTTTGGGTTGTGTTTGCTTGTGTTTTTGCTTATCACCCTTGTAGTTGAAAACCCACCCTTTTGATCCCTGCTGCAAATGCTGAGCACATGGACTCAGCAAATGTTTGCTGAATTGGATGGACTCGATGAGTTGGCTTTGATAAGATGGTTAAAGCTTCCCGAGGATTACAAATCAGCAATAGGTGAATGTCTTCCTAAAATCCCTCATTTGGACCCATTTCCTCTTTTACAGTCCTCCCATCTTGGGATACATCTTCCATTTCCAGAAATAAGAGTAGAACCCCACATCTAGACCTTGAAAAGAAGGACTATAACACAGCATTGGTTATCAGATGTCATTGTGCCATCAGGACAACCTGAAGAACTGGTAAAAATACAGATTCCTGGGTCCCACCCTCAGAGAATCTTATTCTGTTAACATGGAGTGGAGCCCAGGTAAGTGCCTTGTTTCCCATAAGCACTCTGGTGATATGAGCCAAGTGGTCCATGAACTACACCTAGAAGAGTTAGCACACAGTCTTCTGAGGATCCTGGTAAAGTGTAGGCTTGCTTTCATTAGATCTGGGGAGGGAGGCTGACATCCTGTGTTTCTTTTTCTTTTTTTTAAAGATTTTATTTATTTATTTGACAGCGAGAGACACAGCGAGAGAGGGAACATGAGCAGGGGGAGTGGGAGAGGGAGAAGCAGGCTTCCCGCTGAGCAGGGAGCCCGATGTGGGGCTCGATCCCAGGACCCCAGGATCATGACGTGAGCCGAAGGTAGACGCTTAACGACTGAGCCACCCAGGTGCGCACATCCTGTGTTTCTAACAAGCTTCCAGAAGTCAGTTGCTGCTGGTCTATGAACCACACTAAGTATCAAGGGCAGAAAGTCACTAATGTGACAGTTGAGTTAGGGCTCTGGAGTCAGTCACAGTTTGAATCTAACTTGGCCACTTTCATTTGAAAGCCTCTCCCAGTCTCCAAATCCTTGTGTCTCAAATGAGAATAGATGTAGGGATTAAATGTGACAATAATATACATAAAACATTCGTTATATTGCTTGACATGCCATTAGTTCTCCATGAATGTACGCTAGCCCATTATGTTGCTATTAATAACATTCAACATAAATTAGTCAGAGAGATTTGTTTTATAATCTGTCATTTTTTCCCGCTCATTCTGTTTCTATAAGGATCGAGACCATGTTTCCATTCCTACTGTACAACACATCTGGAAAATAAGAAAAAATGAGCCAGTCCCCTACCAGATACCCAGTACATAACACGTTCTTAGTAAGATGTTGGTCATATTAATGAACATCAAAACATCTGGACGAGGAGGTAATTTATCTTATCTTGCTCCAGATATTGGCTGTTATGTTTGCAGAGCAGGTGCACTCAGGACTGGGTGGATGTGATTCAAAACTGAGAGGCTCCCCAGTGAAAATTTCAGCCCAGATAGGCTGTTTGACATCTTGGGAAACAGCAGCCTACAGATTGGCTGAATTGCATGGTCTTCAGCTTCTCGCTACATGCATTCCTAGTGACGTAGTAGCCTGTTGTTCTGTCCTGAATTTGTTTAGAGCATCTTTAAAGGTTTTTCTTAGAAAAAGCAAAGGTCCTGAGGGCAGGGTGATGTTTACTCCATAGGGAAATGTTACAGCATAACAGGTAAGCTCTCAGGCTTTGCCTTCACACCGATCTAGGTTCAAACCTTGGCTCTGCCACCTTACACCTGTGTGACTCGGGTTCACTTGCCTAATCTTTCTGAGTCCCATTTCCCTCAGAGTGCCACTGCTGGGACTTTACTTACCAGCTGTCAGTGACCTTAATATCATGTGCCCTGTTCTTCTAGGTGAAGCCAGAGTCAGGTACTGGTCACCGCAAGTGAACTGTGATGGTTTGAACCATGATCCCATGTTTTGGGACACGTTTGGTTCACAATATAAATTCACATTTAAATTTAATTTTAACTATAGACTGTCAATGTCAGAGTGAAAAGAATTTCTGATGATATAGGGTACTGTGAGTGCTTTTTGGGAAGAAAGGGTGAAGGTTTTGTATATGATGGAGCATAATACAGCTCTCAAATGCAAGAAAAACTAAGGCTCCTTTTACATATGTGGTTACATCTAACCACTGGCATTATTCTCCCTCTGGTTTTCAAATGAGAAGCTGAGGCACAGCAAAGATGTTCTCCCAGATAGTGGGTGGCACTGTGGGAATTTGAATCCATTTAATCTGATCCCAAAGAGCATGTCTTGAAATAGCCATTTTCCAGACCACACAGTTCCTTCTCACAAGGTAATAATTTTTTTAAACTAATGAAAGAGAAAGGTCAAGGACTCCAGTTAATTCCAGGACTAGGAATTTATCTTTCTGTCTTCAGTAACTGGATGAATTAGAAGTTACATGTGAAAAATGGTATTTGTGTTATAATGTATGTACATAACGTCGGCATTACAATCAATGTTTAATTACAATTAATGTGTATTGTCCTGCTTGTTTTGCAAACATCCTCATCTACATGAAAAGCCTTTGTGATTCTAACAATAAGAGCTAGTTTTCATGATTTACAATCCCCAAATGGTGTATCCGATGAACCAATCAAAAAGCAAAACTAGAAATCAAGTGTTTCGGCTTGTAAGGTATTTGGCCAGCAGAAATCCCAGCAGAAGCTGCCTCTGATTCCCATACAAAGCACACCTTGATTGATTAATTGATTGATTCATTCATGCACATTCATTTTTTCTCTCTCTCTTTTGACAGATCTCATTTTCATTTTTTGCATCTTCCATAAATATCTTTAGCTTGAATGAATGGATGATTAATTACCCTGTTCCAGACTTAGGAAACTTACATTTTTACAGCTCTGTGGCTGTTTTTTGCTTCTGTATGGCACACAGCTGGTCACACTGACTGCAAGCTCGTGGGTGCCGTGGGGTGGGATTCAGTTTAATGAATACTCATTGGAGCTTCTACTTTGTGTTGGGGCCATACTGACACTGGAAATACAAGGATATGTAAGATGATGGTGAAAATCATGTTATGGACTGTATTGTGTTCCACCTGAATTCATATGCTGAAGCTCTAACCCCCAATGTGACTGTATTGGAGATGGGCCTTTAAGGAGGTAATTAAGGTTAAGTGAAATCATATGGGTGGGCCCTAATCCAATAGGACTGGTGTCCTTGTAACAAGAGGAAGAGCTACTGGGGGTTCTCTTTCACACACACACACACACACACACACACACACACGAAAGGCCATATGAAGACATGGTGAAAGGTGGCATCTGCAAGCCAGGGAAGATCATTTTCATCAGAAACCAACTGCTGGTACCTTGATCTTGGACTTCCAGTCTCTAGAACTGTGAAAAAAAAAGTCTGTTGTTTAACCCACCAGTCTGTGGCATTCTGTCATGGCATTCCAAGCTGACTAGAAGAGAAGTGAAACAGCTAACTTACTTTGAGAGAGCATTCTTGGTGAGCCACAGAGCTGGACGCCGGGCATCATAGAGACAAATAAGCCATGGTCCTTGCCCCTGGTGAATACACCAGACATCCAAGTTGGTGAGTACATGTATGTGTTCATATCCCAGAGTGCAGAACAAGTGCAGCTAGCTACAGAGAAGAATTGGGTGAAATTCACACTGGAGAATCTGGCAGCGGGGGCGGGGGTGGGGGGAGAGAATCAGAGGGGAGGAGGATAAAGACCTCTCCCCAGTCCATTGTTCAGGGTTCACTGTTGGTCTTGTCTGCCTGATCTTGTATTTTTAACCTCTTTCCTGGTTGTGTTCTTCCTAGTCAAGTTCTGCTTTAACAGAATCCCTTTAAGGGGCTTCACGATGGCAAGGAGTCTGAAAGTTAAATTGCAGCAATCTAGAGAATCCTCTTTGCATAGACTTTATCTAAAAATTTTGAGTTTCCCATTAGAGTTTTTCTAGCCTGAGGTGTATGTTAGGAGAATAAAATTCACTCCTTTCCTCCTTGCCTGAGCAGAAGGGTGACTCTTCTGTTCTTGGTGTTCAGCATGGGCTATAGGGTAGAGATATGGTAGGCTGAAAACAAGGTTTCCCTGTGGATTACTTCCTGTGTGATCCAAGCCTCCTGAGTCCTCTAGATCTATGTGTCTGGGTACACAGGGACACTGTATAACATGTGTCCAGGAAGTGGGCCTTTGGAGTCAGGCTCTGATGAAGAGTCCTGCCTCCTCCACTCAGCAGCTGTGTGGCTCCAGGCAAATTGTGGCATCTCTTAGAGACCCAGTGCACTCATTCAGAAAGGAGAATAGTAGTACCCAGGATGAAGTCAGTGCTGCGCTTCTATAAAACACTAGGCATAAAGCCTGGCAAATGTAAAGGCTCAATATATATTTTTATTGTTTTGCAATTTGGAGAAGACTGGCAGAAATGTAATTGTTACTATTATGCAACCCTTGTGACCCAGGGTCTACATTATGTCAATTTACCAATTAATTGAAGTTGATGTATCCATTTCACTTGGTTTTTATGAAGACAACATACAGTAGCACAGACCTATATCTGAACTATAGTAGGTACTCAATAAATGTCAGTTTTCAATTCCTTCTCAGCAAGAGCGGATATTGTTTACACTTTCGCTGCATTGGTTAACAGTTACTCTTCTTGACTCCTGCTCACACCAATGGTTATTTGGGACTCCATGCGTTAACCTCTCAAAATGGGTAGGAGGAGTCTGCATTATCAAAACTCTTTTAAATGTGAAACCTGTGAACGGTATTTGGAGATTGAATTTTAAATATTATTAACATTCCAATTACTTCCAAGTCAAAGGTGACACTGCCGAAAATGCAGTCGACTCAGGTTTCTGGTTTAATTCCTTAGTTCAGTGTAGAGACCTGAAATCTCCTGGTATCCTCTGTTGAAATAATTGAGGTTAAGGACTAGCAGGTGTACAAGCTAAGGCACCTGCCCTCAAAGCATCCTCAGTCTATTCAGCAGTAGGCATGTAAAAAACCTTGAATAAACTGAAATAGAAAGGTTGGGCTGTGTGGCTTAGTCATTCAATTTTTGTAAACGGTGAGCAACTAGTCTGCCTGGTGAACTCCTGTTCATCTTTCAGACATCAGTCCAGAAGTTCTTCTTGGGAGTCTGCATGGGCCAGCTTCCCCATGCCCCCCTTACACACACACACACACACACACGCACGCACGCACGCACGCACTCCCTCGCGCGCATGTACGCACACGCGCTCAAAGGATTTGTAGTTTTTTTTACTGCTGGTCTGTGTTTACTGCTCACCATTGCATCCTTAGTGCTAGTTTGGTGCATAGCAGGTGTTGAATACAGACCGGTTAATTGACTGGCTGCATATAATACAATGGGGTGTTGCTTTATTGTAGGTGATGAAACTGATTCCTTGAGAGAAGGAAAGTGGTAGCAATAAGGACTAGACTTAGGGATTCTGATCAATAGTGTTGTCACTGCTTATGACTCCATCACTTGCTCAGAGTTGGTTCTTCAGACCAGGGTGTGGCATACTGAATAGTGACTTCCAGAAAGATTTGATATGAGAAGGCATGCTCCAACCTCCCAGTTCCGAGAACTGACTAAACAGCAAAGCTCATGAATTCCAGTAGGGGGAGCTCCCTCATTTAGAAGTCCTATTGATCCCTGTTTAAAAACCTTGGGTAAGTTTTCAATTTAAGCCACTCTGAGTAAGAATTCCCTCAAGAACCAGGATTGTTAGCTTGATTCTTTATGTCCCCTTTCCTCTCCTCTTTCAGAAGTATTTATCAAGCATCTGTGTGCCACATACTGAGACTATAGAGCTAAGTAAGGCAAGCATATGCCCTTCCCTTTTTTTACCACAGCCTTGCTTGATTACCTCCCCAAGCCAGGAAGTTCCGTGCTCCTTGAGGAGTCTCCTTTCTCTTTGGGCAGCTCTGACTGTTCATATGTTCTTTGCATCGAGTCATAAACTATTCCCTGATACCTTCTTCCCTTGATTCCCATTTGTGCATCAGCATTGTACCTTGCATGTAATAGGCATGGAGCCATTGGGACCTTTTGGCCTCTGATGTCCCTGCAGATACTAGAAAAAGTGATTGGGCCCCTTGGACTCATTTCTTTATCTCTCATCATTATTTGGACCTGACTTCAGAATACGAGCACTCCTTTTGGTGAGTGAAGTGGGCAGAGAATGGGCAGGGAATGTGTCTTAATGCAGGCAAAATGTAAAAGTCAGCAAAATTAGGCATTAGCCCCCCCTTGTAACACTTCAGAGTTGTTTTCCCTCTTGTAAAATTTCTACCTTTAGGTGCTCAGAGGTGTTGCGTTACCTTGTTGGGGTTGACCATACCCAAATGCCATCGAATGCAGCTGTTAACCAGGGAGTTTTAGGGACTAACTGGGGGACATTTCCCTGGGAAAGTTGCAGTTGAAAAAGTAAGCCTAGGAAATAACCCACCGTACCTAGGCATTTTAGTGCTTTCTGTTAGGGAAAATGTCCTTCACTGGAGAGGACAATCAAAATACCCAAACAGGTGAGCCATTGTCAAGAGTGCATCTGGCTGGGCCTGGATGTGGTTGCTACTCCAAAGAAAACCTTGTCGAGTGAATTTGAATGAATGAAGGAACATAATCCAAATTTCCTGACCCACAAACAACATTTGTAGGCTCTCAGATTATGTGTACACAAATATTTGATAGTCTCCAAGGAGGGAGGGAGAATGGGAAAGGTGCCAGAGAGGAGATGAGCAAATAAGAAGTGATTAAAAATAAACAAAAACAAAAACTATTGACCAGTTGCCCTTGATTTCAACACAGCATGGCACAACTTAATTAATGGAAAAAATGTTAAGTATTAGCAAATTTGGGAGGTGGCAAAGAGGCTTAAGTCAGTGTGCCAGTTCTGGTCTGTCAAGAAGGCTTTCTATTGTGAATTTTGACATTTAATTTTGGCTCATCGGAAAATAAGTGATGCCTGCCTTGGGACCGGGGATGGGGAATGGTGGCATGTGTTTGCTGTCCCCAGCTAGTCCAGTGGCCTTTACTTTCCTAGGAGGGAAGAGACTTAAAGTCATATAGTGTGTTAGTGGCAAGGAGTAGCCTGATCTATCCAAATGTCTTGAATTAATTCACATGCTTATTATCTATCACATTACCCACTTTCTGTACTTAACTGCAAGTTAAAGATTTCTCTTAGTGGGGGAAGCAGAAGCAGTGGGAAGAGAATGTCTTCCAAGAGTTGGTGTAATGATTGTGTGCTGTCAAGCTTGTCCCACTTGAATCATCTGTATTTCCACTGTTCTGACTGCCTGGACCCTGGGAAAGACAGGGGTACCAGATCGCATAGGGTGGGGATGCAGTGTATGTAGAGGCAAGCAGAGGTAGATCAATGGACACTGGATGAAACTGCTCACAGATAAGGCATTAATTTGAGGGGGAAGGGTGCTGGAGTCCATAGCAATCTTTAAAGACTTGAGAAGACACCAGTTTTGTTTCTTTTGTCATCAGAGGCCATGACTGTGGGAGGCGCTTTGCAGAGACTATAGTAATTTAGAAAAAACTTCTTCCCTCCGTACCTCTTCCCTCCTTCAGCCAGCATTCACTGAATATCTACTTTGTGTAAGGACACCAGGTTACCAGACACACCTACGTAGGATGGGTGGGGGGAGGGGTGTCTTCACTGTACTTACATAAGAGCCTTAAGAATTTCAGGGGTACCGTGTTCAATTATATTTTGTTTTTTGAGGCAGTGTTTTTTTTATCCCCCCCCAAAATCTCTTAAAGTGTTTGGGTTAAAACTAATTAGAAGCCTCCTTTGAAATGCCCCCGTCCTTTCTACTTTGGCCAAGTTACTTTATCTGTGCCTCAGTTCTCTCATCTGTAAAAATGGTAGCTATCTCCTTTGTGGCTGTGAGAATGAAATGAGTGGATATACATAAAGAGTTTAGATTTTAGTAAGCAACCTACAAGGTAGTGGTTATTGTCCTGCAAACTTCGGTTACAGTATTTAATACTGTGATTTTTTTTTTTTTGGCCTAATTTTCTAATTAAAAAAAATTTGGTGCCGTGGTATGCCTTTTGGAAAGCCGGAATAGCTGCAAATAGAAACAGGCCCGTGGGAAATAAAAAGACATCACCTCTTCCTGAAGCTGAAGATGTAAAGCCCTTGAGATGAATTTTCTAAATCAGGAATCAAAATATTCAATTTCTTGGTAGCACAGCCATAGATTGAAGTAAGTCCTTTGCAGAATAGAGTCAATCAAAGAACGTTACAATTCTAAGGGTCTCAAAACTTAGTTTGAATGACTTGGTGTATATTTTGAAGCACCAATTGTGCTGTTAACGAATTCTCTCCTCGGCAGATAATGAACTGATAAGAGATCTTTCTGGCTGCCATGCATGGGTTATCAGGAAGGTCCAGATTACCGGAGGGGAACATGGCCATATCTGCTGCAGGCACCGCCTGGGTCAATAACTCCCTATTGTATAGGAGGGTGGCATGTTGCCAGTTGATTCTCAAGGTGTTGAGACTGCATAGGCTGATTGAGTATTGATCTCAGGCCCGTAGGTTTCAATGGAATTCTGGAGTGAGTTGCAATAAAACAAGCTTGTATTTGGTTTTCTAGATAGTTGTCATCCTGTTAATTTCTCTTTGCGTGTAACTTTGCCTTCCATTCTCAGAAAACACATGTTGCCTTTCTTGCAAAATGGACCTTTATGGAACTACAGGAAAATGTGTTAAGGGAAATACATAATTCCTCCAGTGTTCTATCTGCTAGCACTGCGAGAAATAGAAAGGCTCCAGGGCAGTGATGATTTTGAAAGCCACATTGTAATGAAGGCTGTGTGTTTGCGAGATGGGTTCATAACTGCAGTGAGATATTTCAAATTTTAGGTAATCAAATCTGATGCAGGAAGAAGAGTCTAAACTTCCAAATTAAGCATAATACACATTCCTGTGTGTTTGAGACTCCTGAGGTGGGACTGAGCTGAGTGAATTAGAAGCTCACTTCACTTTGTTTCCTGGTGTACTATCAATTAAGCAATTTCCAGAAGCAACAGCACAGATGGCATTTTACTTAGTTTTATAGGGTAGTTTTCTACCCTGTGATATAAGGAGAAATGGGAGCAGGTAGCACTAAGGCTTTCCTTATTACCCTCTTCGTACTTTCTTAATGAGCCTACTTGGCTTCCACCCTGTGTCTTTGTGGGTACGAAGGGCAAAGCATTTTCTCCTGCCAGGTTCCATACTCAACCCTCTATCTATACTCATTTCTGATAAAAGGTTTGGCATAAAACCATATAGAGTGTTCTTTAAGAATGAGCTCTCTACACTAGACCCACATTTACAAAATAAACGTGCCTGATGGGATCAAATATTTATCGTAAGATGCATCTTAACCCATACGCATCTGCTAAGTTCTGAAGTGTGCTGCCCCCTAAAATTCATATGTGGAAGCTCTCACCCGAAATGTGATGGTATTTGGAGGTGGGGCCTTGGGTAATTAGGGTTAGATGAGGTCATGAGGTTGGGCCCCTGATCTGATAAGATTAGTGTCCTTTTAGGAAGAGACACCAGAAAGCTTGCTGTGTCTCTGCTCATCGTGTGCGGACACAGTGAGACGTGATTGTCAGCAAGCCGAGAAGAGTGCTCTAAACAGGAGCTGACGATGCTGCCTCTTTGATCTTGCACTTCCAGCCCCCAGAACTGTGAGAAAATAAGTTTTGGTGGTTAAGTCACTCGGTCTTTGTCATTTTGTCAGGTAATCCAAGCTAAGATAGCATCTTCTGTATAAATGGACTTAAACATGGCCTAATGAAGCCACCTTGCCAGCACTGGGTCAGGCTCCTCCTAACAGACAGAAGGACTATGCAACTTTCACGGAGGGCCTTCCCAGTCCTCGAAGAATTTTCCTACCCTATGCCTCAGTATTGTCAGTTCACCCCTTGTCATTCTTTGCATTGGCATTATGGCAACTATCTTGCTTTGGGTTGGCTTTTTTTTGAGTTTAAAATTGAGAAGTAGTCATGGACATGGTCAGAAACAGACTGCAACAACAACACATTACAAATGGGTAGCCAGTGAAAAGTAAGTCTCGTCTTTCACTGTGGATCCTAAGATTTTCAGTTTTTTCCCCAGAATCAACCATGGTTGTTAATGTCTTTGTGTATTTTTTCAGACACTGCATGCATATATAAGCATATATATATGTATCAACCCTCACTTTTTAAATTTTACACACGTGCGAATACTATTTACATTCACTTTTTTGTGTCTTGCTGATAGTGTTAAGAAGTGCAGGAAGTCCTGGTCGATGAACACATCAAATCTCTAACATTTAATGGGACCATTACTTCCCTGACAAGAGGGACACCTCAATCTAAGGAGGTGTGAGGGGACAAAATGAGGCTGAAAGTGAAGGGAAGGGATGTCAAATACAAAATTCAGTCTTTCCTAAGTATTTTAGAAATTCTTTGGTAATATTGTAGTTAAATCTCATCATAATCCCAAAACTGATCCTTTTTGATCTCAATCTCACCTTAAATGTTCTGTCCTTCAAGAAGCCTTCTCTGACTACTCTCCCTAAAATAGCTTTTCCCACTGCTCTCAGCCAGAGGATTAGCACAGCAATCTGTGTACCCTCATGCATAATTTCCTTCAGTTTGAGTACTAGAAATGAGTAATTTTAACACCTTACAAATGTAGTTATTTTATGATATGGGAATAGACTCTTTCATGTGATCACCTTTTCTCACCAGAAGAGTTTTTAGCATTTGCTACCTTCTTACTTCAGTCTTACCCTGATTTCAGTGAAGACGGTGACTAGATTTTTTTTTTTTTTAAATATTTCCAGGGCCTCGCCAGGTCTCAGTAAATAACTATTGAATAAAGAATAATATGGAGAAGCTTTTCCCCTACATTTTCTTCTAGTAGTTTTATGGTTTCATGCCGGAGTCCAGCTCCAGCCGGGGTGGGTCTCTCGTAGGAAAGGACGGCGTCGGCGAATGAGGAGACACAGACACAGGGTCAGGTTGCAAACATCTCCTCCTGACAGGCTTGGAGGAACTTTATTTATATGTTAGGATTTTTTTGTTTTTCCATACTTTCGTAACATGTGATTATGTTTTTTCACAATTGATTGAGATAATCTTAGATCATTTTTTTGATTACAGACATAGCCTTCTTTTATTTTTCCTTTGTAATGATTAACATGACCTTTATTGATTTCCGCTTATTGACTTCCGCTAAAACTAAAAAACAATACTCAAAGAGAAAGGTGCTAGACAGAGCGTGACCGTCTTGCTATTTTGTTCTATAGCGCAGGAAATATAGTGATCTGTGGAACAGCCTGAGCTGTTCCTTTCTTAGAATCTTGCCGCTTCTGAGGCGCCTGGGGGGCCTTGTGGAATTAGTTTCATTATGATTGCTTAGATAGGCATAACTAAGATGAGTAGCCACTTTATCATGAAACCCCAGAAATATTCCCACAATTATAAAGATTGCCATAAACAAAATGAAAGAGAATAGCAGGAGCCAGCTGTGGAGTCTCCTGTTTTCAGGATCGTCCCCCATACTTGGACTTTGTCAAACAGCATGAGGAGCTTGGCTCGCGCCAGTTTCAGATCTCCTCATCAGTCCATTTTGAGCTGATTTTTGTATATGGCATGAGATAAGGGTCCAATCTCATTCTGCATATGGATATCTAGTTTCTCCAACACCATTTATTAAAGAGACTATCCTTTTTCCATTGTGGATTCTTGATATCCTGGTTGAAAGTTGTTTGACTTTAGATGTATGAATTTATTTCTGGGCTTTCTATTCTGTTCATTGGCCTATGTGTCAGCTTTTATGCCATTTCTGTACTGTTTTGATTACTGTAGCACATATATGTATATATTGGAGTGTAGTTGACAAACAATGTTGTATTAGTTTCAGGTGTATAATATTGTGATTCCACATTTATATGCATTATGAAGTGATGTTCACAATAAATCTAGCTACCTTCTGTCAATATACAAAGTTGTTAAAATATTAACTATATTCCCTATGCTGTGCATTGTATCCCTGTGTCTTATTTTATAATTAGAGTTTCTGCCTTGTAACCCCCTTCCCCTATTTAGCTCATCTCCCCAATCCCTTCTCCTCTGGAAACCAGCAGATTGTACTCTGTGCCTATGAATCTATTTATGTTTTGTTTGTTTTGCTTTTTAGGTTCCATGCATAAATGAAATTATAGGGTATTTATCTTTTTCTTTCTGACATCTTACTTAGCATAATGCCCTTTAGGTCCATCCGTGTTGTTGTAAATGGCAAGATATTTCATTCTTCTTTATGGCTGAGTAATACTGCATTGTATGTATATACTACGTCTTCCTTATTTACTCACCTGTGATAGATGCTTAGATTGCTTCCTTCCATATCTTAGCTATTTTATTTTATTTTATTTTAAAGATTTTATTTATTTATTTGAGAGAGAGAGAATGAGAGACAGAGAGCATGAGAGGGAGGAGGGTCAGAGGGAGAAGCAGACTCCCCGCCGAGCAGGGAGCCCGATGCGGGACTTGATCCCGGGACTCCAGGATCATGACCCAAGCAGAAGGCAGTCGCCTAACCAACTGAGCCACCCAGGCGCCCTTTTTTTTTTTTTTTTAAGATTTTATTTATTTGCGAGAGAGACAATGAGAGACAGAGAGCATGAGAGGGGGGAGGGTCAGAGGGAGAAGCAGACTCCCCGCTGAGCAGGGAGCCCGATGCGGGACTCGATCCCGGGAGGACTCCGGGATCGTGACCTGAGCTGAAGGCAGTCGCTCAACCAACTGAGCCACCCAGGCGCCCCATATCTTAGCTATTTTAAATAACACTGCAGTGACTATAGGCGTGCACATATCTTTTCAAATAAGTGTTTTCTGTTTCTTCAGCTAAATACCCAGAAGTAGAATTGCTGGAATATATGGTAGTTCTATTTTTAATTTTTTGAGGAACCTCCATACTATTGACTAGTGGATACACCATTTTTCATTCACACCAACAGTGAACAAGGGTTCCTTTTTTCCCCCATATGCTCACCAACACTTATTTCTTACCTTTTTTTAAAAAAGATTTTGTTTATTTGACAGAGAGAGCGTGCACAAGAGCACATGAACAGGGGAGGAAGGGAGCAGAGGGAGAGGGAAAAGCAGAGCGAAGCTTGATCCCATGTCTTTTTGATAATAGCCATTCTTACAGGTGTGAGGTGATAGCTCATTGTGGTTTTGATTTGCATTTCCCTGTTAGTGATGTTGAGCATCTTTTCATGTGTCTGTTGGTCATCTGTCTTTAGAGAAATGTCTCTTCTGGTCTTGTGCCCAATTTTTTATTTGGATTTTTTTTTTTGACACCGAGTTGTGTGAATTCTTTATATATTTTAGATGTTAATTCCTTATCAGATATATGTATATATTTTGCAAATATCTTCTCACATTCAGGAGGTTACCTTTTGGCTTTGTCAATGGTTTCCTTCATTATGCAAAAGCTTTTTAGTTTGATGAAGTTACATTTGTTATTTTTGCTTTTGTTGCCCTTGCCTGAGGAGATAGATCCCAAAAAATTATTGCTCAGATCAATGTCTAAGAGCTTACTGCCTAGGTTTTCTTCAAGGACTTTTATGGTGTCCAGTCTTAGATTTGAGTCTTTAATCTATTTTGAGTTTATTTTTGTATATGGTGTAAGAAAGTGATCCAGTTTTACTCTGTTGCATGTGTCTTACCACTTTTCCCTCTGTCTTTTCCCTATTCTTGACTCTTTTGTTGAAGATTGACTGTATAATTGTGGGTTTATTTCTGTATTCCTATTTTGTTGCATTAATCTGTATGTCTGTTTTTGTGCCAGTACCATACTGTTTTGATTACTATAGCTTTGTAGTATAGTTTAAATCAGGGAGCGTGATAACTGAAGCTCTGTTCTTCTTTATCAAAATTGCTTTGGATAGTTGGGGTCTTCTGTGGTTTCATACGAATTATAGGATTATTCTAGTTCATGAAAAATGCTATTGGTATATTGATATGGATTGTATTGAATCTGTACATTGTTTTGGGTGGTATGGACAATTTAACAATATAAATTCTTACATCTATGAGCATGGTACCTCTTTCCATTTATTTGTGTTATCCTCAATTTCTTTCAGCAATATCTTAATCTTCAGAGTATAGGTCTTTGACCTCTTTGGTTAAATTTATTCCTAGGTATTTTATTCTTTTTTGATTCAACTGTACCCGGGATTGTTAATTTCTCTTTCTGGTAGCTCATTTTGTATAAATCTCCAACAGATTTATATATCTTGTACATAATTTTGTATCTTGTAATTTTACTGAATTTCATCTATCAGTTTTAGTAGTTTTTTTTGGTGGAATCTTTAGGTCTTCCTTAGTACCCTGCCATCTGCCAATAGTGACAGTTGTAATTCTGCTTTTCCAATTTGGATGTCTATAATGCATTTTAAAACCAGGAAATGTGATGGTTTTGAGCTTTGTCATTCTTGTTCAAGATTGCTTTGGCTTTTATTTACTTATTTAAGGACTATTTTTTTTTTCCTATTTTTTGTAAAGGATGCCATTGGGATTTTCATAGGGATCACACTGAATCTGTAGATTGCTTAGGTTAATATAGACATTTTATTGATAATCTTCCAACCCATGAACATGGGCTATCTTTTCATTTATTTGTGTCTTCTTTCATTTCTATCATCAGTATTTTCCAATTTCCAACATACAAGTCTTTTACCTCTTTGGTTAAATTTATTCCTAAATTTTTTTTTTCCTTTTTGTTACCATTGTGAATGCTATTGGGATTGTTTTCTTCCTTTCCTTTTCACAAAGTTCACTGCTTGTGTATAGAAATGTGACTAACTTGATTTCATTTATTAGGTCTGAAGGGTTTTTTGTTTTGTTTTGTTTTGTTTGTTTTTGCTGTTGTTGAGTCTTCAGTGTTTCTAATATTTATGATCCTAAGGAGAGGAATACAGGAAAATGCAGCCTGTGATAGTAAACATGCTACGTGAAACCTAACTGGTAACCGAAATATGGTCTTGACCCAAACTTACAAAGGTTTAGTCTCGCATGGGGCACATTAAATCTCATATGTGAAACTTTTGAAGAAGCCACTGTTGGTTTATTCTGTGCCCCTGTTCCTCTCTATGGCTTTATCTTAATGGCTTTCAAAATGCCAGATGATGCCTATTTTATTCCAGCTTTTTGATTTGAACATGATCTCAAGGGATGAAAACATATACAAACAGCTACTGCTCTTAACCATGATTCAACTGGTCCCCATCACTGCTTAATTTAGCAAGGTTTGCATTAAGCTGGTGTGGACTTACTGTGATTTTTGTTCTGTACTTGAAAAGGAAAGGTCTTGAGCTTTCTCTGTGGCTTTCACTAGGGTCAAGAGTGTCCCCCAATTTCTAAGACCTTGTGTGAGGTTTCCATCTGCATATCTCTAGAAAGAGCTCAGATTCCCAGGCATGCTTGCATTTTATTCAAGTGAGAGAGAATTACTCTCTGCATCCTCCTCCTCCTCTAAACAGAATGTATTAAAAGTTACTATTTTATCTTTCCCTATCAAAATATTTTTCTAACCATGAGATTTACCCCCTCCATCTAATAGCTCTTCCGTTCTTTGAAACTTAGAAGTAATTAAAAAGTTTTTCTTTTTGTTTTTTGTTTTTCCATTGCATATTTAATATTACTAATTACCTTAGAGGGCTTAGAATTCAGACTAAAAAGGGTGTATGTTTTTTACCCTGCTGAAACTGTATTTTAACTATATTTTTAAAAAAAGGCTTTTCCAGTAAGTTTTACTTCTTTCCACTTATTTTTACTGAGCTCTACAGTGGCCTTTTCATATCCTTTGGAAGTTTCTTTTATTGACTTTTCATGTCATTCATGACTGAAGACAATCTCCCCCACCACTGAGAAAAGAACTTGTAATTGGACTATCTCCACACCTGGCCGTCATCCTTGGCATGTGGCCTCTGGGATAGAAAGGGATGTATCACTAAATGTTGAGTTTATTGTCTTGCTGAAAGTTCTTGTCTTTAATTCCACAAGAGTAAACAAATTCAATGAAATGAATTCCAAACTACTCATAGTATTACATGGTCCCAAATTACTCTAACCCTCCTCACTGTTGGAGAGAGAGAGAATATATTATTTTAATCCATAAAGATGGCAGTAATTGGGAGCCTCAGTCCTTGCAAGAAATGAAACAATTAAGAAATCACAAAATCAAAGACAAATAAGATGCCTAACTAGATTAAGCAGCAATGACTTCCAGAGTGCCACCGCTTAGCTACTTGTTCCTAAGATACTCTGGCCACATACACGTCAGCTAATTACAGAAATGTGGGATTCACCCCTGCTAGGGACTGAAAGCATATGTATATTTTTGTTCTTGTACATTTTCACCAGGAATTCCTTCAGGCTTTTAGGAAAATGCATACAATGGCTTTCTCCTTCTAGGCATGCTGGATGGTATAAGGGTTTAGTTTTTTAAATCTTTTTACTTACAGCTAAATCCTTAAGACATTTGGGCCTTGAAATATGAGTAGGGGCTTGCCAAGCAGGCAGTGGGGAGAAGGACATATGACAGTTCACATACAGGACAAGGTATATTCAGTGTTAGCTGGAAGTGAAGCTGGTGAAGTCTTGAATGCCACCCAAGCATAACTAACCCTTGTGCTTTTGACAAGGAGGAGCCATTAGAATCTATGAGGAAGAAAAAATATGGTCAGGTGATTTAGAAGGGTCATTTGGGCAGCAGGGTAGAGAGAGGATGAGCTCAAGAGCAACTGGAGGCAAGAGAATGATGGGAGGCAATTGCAGAAGAGATAAAAAGATCTTAACGAAGAGGACTCAGCACAGAGATGCAAACTGTAATATTTAGTGGCAGGTTGCCTGAGGACTGTGAGTGGGGGGGGTGTGGGGGACAGGGCAATGGAGAGTGGGGGAGGGAGGAAGAAGAGAGGCTGGGGTATTTGAGATTCCTACCTTGGGTAATTATTTGGCTGAATTATTCCATTTGTTTTCTTCTCTACTTTATACAATTAGACTCAAAAACTTAGATGCTAGGAGGACACCATATCATTTGCTCATTTATATTTTTTTGAGTTTAATCAGGTTAAAATCTACAATGACTGCTTGGCTTCTTATCATAGCATCTGATCTTTGACTTCTCATCCTTCCATTTGCCCCTAATTTTTAAGTCCTGTGATTCATTGTTTATTAAACAAAGGGTTATGGTGTACTTACTTTGCCAGGCACTGTTCTGGAGGCTGGGAATATTACTGTGAACAAACCAAATGTCCTGGTTTCATGGGGTGGCCTCCTTCGGACCTTTTGAACCTTAGATTTTAAATTTATTTTTGCATCAAAGTCATGTTTGAGCATCCCTGAAAATTGCTCTATTTTCCTTAGAAGCAATTGAGACCTAAAACATACTGAAGAATCCATCCCTAAGTCGCTCTTGTTTTGGTTTTCTCCCAAAGAGCCTTATTTAGGATATTCAGGACTCAGAGCCTCCCTGTGGCCTCTGATGTTCATAATAATTAGAAACTAGCCCTAAGTCCCAGAGAAGAACACGAAATGAACTTTGCGGCTGATTATTTCTCTAGGAGGAGGTGGGAGTTGTTCTACAACTGGGATTAGGAAAGGTTTCTCTCATCTCTTCTCAACTAGAATAGAGTTTTGTTTTAATCTAAGAAGTGCTAAGTTTTCAAAAGACCCTGAAAGAGGGGTTCAACTAGCGCTGGGAGGCAGTTGTTCCAAATGTTTTAAACAATCAGTAACACTGTCATAGAGAAGGCAGGAGAAAGGGTGTGTGTGGGGATCCAGAGGTGGAGGCATATCTATTAATAAACTGCAGAAGCAGGCCTGTGGATGCTTTGTAAATATGCGGGAAGCAAAGTGTGATGAACTGAGGTGCCTGCTGAGGTCTCTGGCGTCTGATGAATTTAGAGAACATTTTTCTATTTCCCTTAATGCTTCTTGTCAAGTTCCATCTCATTTCTTGGTTTAATGAGGACACTCTTTATGCCTAAACAAAACCCCTACTGTTAGAACTCAGGCCTGTTACCCCGCTGCTCTTCTCTGCCAGGCTTGCAGTAGGACTGAGTGAAAGGGGAGCTTTTATCTGCTGTGGGCTCTAGGAACAGTCACCTACTTGGAGAGGACCTCCTTGCCCTGACTGACAGCTCCTGGTTTGCCCATGTGATGGGGAACATCACTACTCATTCCTTTTCCCACATCCCCAGGCTCCTAGATTGTGCTACCATGTCATGTGCAACTGACAAGGCAGCTGGGTTTCTTTTGGTTCATTGAAATTCTGTGCATTTTTGCTGGACACTGTGCTAGCCACTGACTTGGGTGAATAAAGTAGCATCTAGTCAGTGAATTAGTCAAAGATGGATAGCTGTATTGCCACATGGTAAGTATTACCACTAGAGGATTGTACAAATTGCAATGGGAAGACAGAAAGAAGAGCAATTAATTCTGCTGGGAGGTGCAGAGCAAGGACTAGTAAGGAGGGAGCATTTGAATTAGGACTTCACGGAAGAGTGGATTTTCCAGGAATATAAGGGAGGAGTGATATTCCATATCCAGAGAACACATACAAATACTCAAAGCTACCTGACATATTCAAGACTATCGATTAGTTTAGGGGCCAGTGTATCATCTCCATTTGTTTGGGGCTAATAAGAGAGAGCTTGAAACACATACTTGAGTGTCATACTATGGAACAGTGTTTAATTTGGTATTGAATGGGAGATCAGATGTTTTTAAGCAGGTGAGAAATGGAATTGATTCTGGCTTTAGAGATACTTGTCTGGTAGAAATGTGGAGGGCAATTGTAGAAGATAGAAAATTGGAGGCAGGGAGCCCAATTATGAGATCATTGCAATAATGCAGGTGAGCGATGATGTGGGCCTGAGTTCTATTTCCAGTCTAAACCTCCTTCCTGAATTCCAGCCTCTTTTATGCAACTGCCTACTTGGTGTCTATGCTCAAATGTCTAATAGACATCTCAAACTCTGCATGCCCAAGACCGAACTAGTGATTTTTCCCTTTCCCAAACCTGCTTCATTCCCAACTTTCCTCCTCTCAGTTGGTGATAACTCCATCCTTTCAGTTGGTCAGCACAAAACTTTAGAGTTGCCCTTGACTTGGCTCTTTCATAGCCCATATTGGACCAATCCTAAAATCCCATTGCTGTCCTCACTACCTTCACTGCTACCAGTGGTCTAAGCCCCCATCACATTTTGCCTGGATTATTACAATAATGTTTTTCTGCTTAAGTTTTTGCTCCTTCAAATCCTTGCTCAAACTTCATCTTCACAGAGAGGTCTATCCTGCCTACCATATCTAACACTGCACCCTGCTGTTCCTCTGCATAGCCCATCCACTTGCCCATTTACCATCCATTTACTCAGCGTTTTTTCCCTAACACCACCACAATTACATAGCATGCCATCTAATTTTCTTATTTATTTATTGTTTATTGCCGCTCTTGCCACACTTGAAAGTAACTCTGCAACAGTAGGGTTCTTGGTCTGCTTGTTCACTACTGTATCTGGAAAACACCTAGAAAAGAATCTGGAACAGAACAGGGTCTCAGTAAATATTGGATGAATGAATGAATGGGAAGTTGGCTGGAAAGAACGGCAGATATAGGTTAGCAGAGCAGAAAATGCAGCCTCTTGGCATCCTACTGGCTCAGAGGGTGGAAAGAAGAAAAAAGTAAAGAATGATTCTGGGTTCCTTAGCTTGGGCTAATGCCTTTATCTAATGACGGAAGGCAGGAGAAGAAATATATCTGGGAGAAATTAATGAGTTCTACTTGGATCGTTTTGAGTGTTCAAGTAGAACTTGGTGCTTGTGAAATAACTAACTTTAGTTGTTAGACCTAGGGATTTTGTTCAACAGAGAGGTCAGGCTGGAACTAGAGTTTTGATAGGCATCAGCTATGGAGTAGATGAGATTTCCAAGGGAGAAGGAACCAAATGAAAGGGGAGAAGTTGGTGGAAAGATGCCAAGAAGTATGCGCCTTTATTTATGGGATGCACCTAGGATAAACCAGCATATACTAGTCAGTATTGTTGGGTGTACAGTTTGGTCTCCTTGACATCGTTGGACACCTCTTTGGAAGCTGGAGGAATAGGCAGATAAGTGGAAGAGGCAAAGAGTGAGATGATCAGAGTATGTTTTTACATAGTCTTGGTGAGTCTGTATAATGCTTGGGTTGCTTCCTAGGCTCCTGTGTCCTTCAACCATCCTCACCTTCCTGAACCCTATCTGCAGCATCTATCACAAGCTTTGGGGTGATTCTCCTATCAAGATGGCAGACAGCAGAGCCTTAACTTAGAGCATTAAAAGCGCCAGCAATTGTTTTCTTCACTGAATTGTCATAAAGGCAATCCTGCCTATATCACATGCATTTCACATTCCATGATCCATTTGAGACAATTTGCTACAAGACTTTAGATTCCAATTTCTCAGAACAGTCAGAGATCACTTAAATGAATTTTGCATGTTTACCAGAGCCTATGATGCTTGCTTCACCAAATGACTCTTTAAGGAAATTCAAACAAAAAGTCATTTTCTTTTCATTGCTTTTTTTTTTTTTTAAAGAAACCTCTCAGGGAAAAGTCAACAAATGTATATGCAAGCATCAGTATTAGCCTCAAAACCAGTGCTGATCGGAAGGATGAGGGGCCTGGGTTTGCATTTAATAGTCACCACCAAAGCCGAACGTCCAGGACCCTGATAAATGACTACATTTGCATCTTAATGCTATCAGCAGCTATTGTTACAATGGTTGTGCCCACTCAAATCTGTGAGGACCTTTTGAAATGGTTATTTTAAGAAAGGAACTTAATTGCTTTCTTTACTTCATGGGGAATGTGGAAAGAAAATATAGGGTGTGTTTCCTTGTCTCTCTTCTTCATTTGAGAGGATTTTCTCTATGTGATAGTTATTACCTTCAAGGCAAGTCCTCCATACCTTTATGGGCTAGACAAGCAATGCCTTTGGGTCTTCTCTTTCTTCAGCATCTCCTTTTCGAGTCTTCCACTTAGGCATTAGGGCTGATTATGGGGTCTTCTGTCTTCCCAGCAGAAGCATAGCTGTCATCTGCTTGGGGTCTGTGTCATGATGATAGCAGTGATGGAGTAGTGACAGTGCTGTTAATATTACTGGTGGTAGTAGATGTATCTTTACTTAGTACTATAATAATGCTGCATAACAAAGTACTGCAAAATCCTTGGCTTAAAATAACAATCATTTATTCTTTAAAATTTTCTAATTTAATTTTTTTTTTTCACTTCTTTGAGGAAACAGTTGACATCACTGTATGGCAGTCATTCATTCCTGCTTACCTGTCAATAGTTTGCCTGGCAGTTGACTGTTCTAGGCTGGCCTAGCTGGGTGGCTATATGTCAACTTGCAGATCCAGCTGGGTTTGGCTCCTTACTGAAGCTTGGGCTCAGGTTGTTCCCTGCCTGTGTTCATTCCAAATTCCAGGCCAAAGGAGCTATGGCTACCTTGGGGAGAGTGGGAATTCTATTTTCTTTCTTTCTTCCTTTCTTTTTTTTTTTTTTTTTTTAGAGAGCATACGTGGGGTGGGGGGTTGGGAGGCAGAGGGAGAGAGAGAATCTTAAGCAGGCTCCATGCCCAGCTTGGAGCCCAATGTGGGGCTCAATCTTATGACCCAGAGATCATGACCTGAGCTGAAATCGAGTTGGATGCCCTGAGAGTGGGAGTTTTTATGATGGTGACAGAAGTATAATAAGGTAAGTCACATTGCACAATCTCTATTGCATCAAGTCTGCTTACATCCCATTGGATGAAGCAAGTTACATGGCTCAACCCAAATTCAAGGTATGGGGAAGCATAATCTGTCATCATTAGAACAACAGCACAATACTATGGCCAAGCAAGTAAGATTATTTCTTGTGTGGGAGGAGAATAGGGAATTAATCTTAACAAACAGTATTCTATTACCATCTACCATTTGGGGTCTATGTGCAAGTTTTCAACACATTCATTAATTTGCTTATGCAATCAGTAATGTTTGAGTTCCTACTATGTGTCAGATACTATAATAAGCACTGAGCTTATATTAATGAAGTCCTAGAAGAAATTTAGAGCACATGGATCCTAGGATCCTGCTAGGAAATCCATGTAGGGCCTGATCTGATGGGCTGGAGAGAGAGAGATTTGATCCTGGGTTTTAGGAAGGGAGTAGGTTTAAGGTTTTGGAGATCCTATATCCTGGAGTTAGTGAATGCAGTTAATATTTCACATTCCTAGAGATTAAGCTCTTTTTACCAGCTTCTGGCCTTCTACGAGGTATCAGGTAAGATTTTCTTGGCCTAGAGGG
The DNA here is from genome assembly GCF_002201575.2 of Neomonachus schauinslandi. Classification (NCBI taxonomy): domain Eukaryota; kingdom Metazoa; phylum Chordata; class Mammalia; order Carnivora; family Phocidae; genus Neomonachus; species Neomonachus schauinslandi. The sequence continues at coordinate 165,116,821 of NC_058403.1, forward strand.
AATGTGCGTGTTTTGATCCTGAGTTCAGAAAAGACTCAACATCAGTGAGTTAGGGAGACTAGCTGCACTGGATAATGATTTCTGGAACCAGGGCCTCATCAAATCCAGGTATCAGCCACCCAGATTTTCAGGCCTCCAGAGAGATGGCTGCCATCTCAAGAGTTCTCAGGCTTGGTCAGATTCAACCCTAAGTAACCCAAACAGAAACTTTCAGAACTCATGGAAAAACAGTAGACAGCACGGCTGGGGGATGGCAGAGCTAAGCCTTGTGTCTGTATTTTCTGTAGTTGTTGCTGGCTGATCATGTAAACCTGATTTTTCTCTGATCATGACTAGTGCTAAAAGGTGTCTTTGAATTGATTCATACACATGCTGCTGGTGGCCATTCTGATTGCATTTCACAAGCAAGTCATAAAGCTACCTAGGTGAATGTTTTGTCCATTTACATAAGTGGAGCACAGAGTTCTAACAACTATTTGAAGGAGAAATCTCTTCTAGAGAATAATGACAATGGAAAGTGAAATAACTAATAGGCCGGAAAGGAAGCTTTCGTTGTCCCTCAGCAAAGGGATAAGTAACACTTGGTGGTGTCTCAGGATGGCAACAGTCATCATCAAAAATATAATACACAAATATGGTGGAGGCAGCATTGCTTTTTACTGATGTGGTCTATATTGCTTTGCTTAGTCAACTAATTTTCAAAGTTGCATTGTATATAGGCCTAAAAAGTCCAGTGTTACCAGCTAAGTTTTATGAACTCTGGGTGTTTTGTATGTTGGACTTCACGGATAGAGTGGATGAGAGGAAATGGTTATATTTCTTACATGTAATGGTTAGAGAATCTGTTAAGTCATCCATTGAAGTAAAAAATAAAACAACAACCTCCCCAACCCAAATCCCTTTTTAACTATGCCAATGACTCTAGAGCCACCCCTGTAAAATTTCTTCCTTAGAGAATTTTTTGAAGCACAAATTCAGTGGCCATTTCTGAAATTTACCAGCTAAGGTTTCTATAGAGCAGGGGTCAGTAAACTACAACATAAGCAGGAAATCTGAGCTGCCAACTTGCTTTTGTAAATACAATTTTATTGGAACATGGTTCTGCTCATTTATTTACATACCATCCATGGCTATTTCTATGCCACAACAACAGGGTTGAGTAATTGCAACAGAGACCTTCTGGCCCACAAAACCTAAAATATTGACTCCCTCACCCTTTACAGAAAGAATTTGCTGACTCCTGCTGTAGAGAGTGGACTGGGTAAATTGGTATGGACATGAACTCAGGATATGAGGAGGCACTCTTTTAGTTGTGACAGGACCCTTTCTGGAGTCTGTGTCTACAGACCCCAGGTATGGATGGGGCTTCAGTTATGGCTGAATCTATGGGCATTAAAGGATGGCACCAGGACTCTCATTCTCTACCCTTTGTACTTGCTTTTTGTTATACCGGCTTCATTCTCAGGCATGCTGTCTTTACATGATAGAAAAGATGGCCAACAGCAGAGCTGGGCTTATATGGCCCCTAATTCTTTTTTAAAAGATTTTATTTTATTTTTTGACAGAGAGAGAAACAGTGAGAGAGGGAACACAAGCAGGGGGAGTGGGAGAGGGAGAAGCAGGCTTCCCGTGGAGCAGGGAGCCCGAAGCGGGGCTTGATCCCAGGACCCTGAGATGATGACCTGAGCCGAAGGCAGACGCCCAATGACTGAGCCACCCAGGCGCCCCTATGGCCCCTAGTTCTTACTGAAGTACTTGCTGTGGAAAAGAGAACATCTTACTCCTAGCATCTATTGTAACTCCTTCCCTATTCCGTAGGACTCTGATTTGAATTGGATGCCCAACCTGAACCTGTTTTGTGTTCAGGAGGGTAGAGGGCTCTTTACTGAGCATTTTGTGTTGCAGGCCCCTCCTCCACTGAATGGGAAAAGAAGGGTCATGTGTTTGTAGCCCTACCAGTTGGGAGAAGAGGAGTTCCCAAAGGGAAACTAAGAATGCTGGAAGTTTGGAGACAGCTCAGAATCCAAGAATTCTTTGGGAAGCTTGTGTTTCTATTTTACCTCTCACTGTGATTTCTTCTAGCTGCTAAATTTTTCACCTCTTCAACCTGACTTGGATCTTACAGCTCCTGTGTTCTTCTAGGACTACTTTGCTCTGTGCTGCCCGGAATCTTTATTCTTTCATTTCCTCCAAGTTCAATTATAGAAGGCTGTTGTGTGATGCAGACTTTACTTGTAGGCACACAGTATTTGACGGGAAAAATAACTGCACAGTACTATAGAGGCAACTTAAAATTTAACATCAGTCCTTACTCCCAAGAAGACTTAACCATTACTCATCATGGTGAATTTCTTTTCTAACCATGTACCTCCCTAACATCCCAGCTCAATACAATATTCTTGGTCTATTCTTCCCCCTTAAGGCTTTTCCTCTCATTAGCCACCAGACTCCAACATCCCAAAGTTTGTAATATTTTGCTCAGAATGGTTTTACTTTATCTACCCTGTCTTAAGGTAAGATCCAGAGCAATTTATGTTCCCCAAACTTAAGGGGCTCTGAGAAATGAAATGCATCGCTGCAAGGTCATCAACCTTAGAATACTAACAAAAGATTTGAAGATGTTGTGCTGTTGTCACAGTAGTAGAAGGGAGAGAGGAAAGAGTGGGGAGGGTTTTGCTTTCACATGCATATCATTCTTTTTTTTTTTTTTTAAGATTTTATTTATTTATTTGACAGAGAGAGACACAGCGAGAGAGGGAACACAAGCAGGGAGAGTGGGAGAAGGAGAAGCAGGCTTCCCGCCGAGCAGGGAGCCCGATGTGGGACTCGATCCCAGGACCCTGGGATCATGACCTGAGCCGAAGGCAGACGCTTAACGACTGAGTCACCCAGGTGCCCCATGCATATCATTCTTAACGTGGAAATTACAGCCTTTGTAAATGGTATCTTTTATAAAGAAAACTTGACTGCATTATGAGTAAAACGTATAAGGCTCACAGGGCCAAAATCAAGGGTCATGTGTCTTCATTGTGTAATAAGGACGTGTTTCAGAGAGTCACTGGTTCAAGGAGGTGAGAGAGAAATAGAGAAGACCTGAATCCAATGCACAGTCTAGAGACAATTCCAGGATTTCAGGAGGAGCACATTCCAGATCAGCTAAAGCCCAGGTGTCCTACAGAATGAGAAAAACGTTGGATGTTTTAAGCTATTGTTAAAAGGATGCATTATTGCAGTATTGGCTGAATGATACATGGAGGGAGAGAGTCAAGCCCCATCTCTGTCCACAGCTCTTGCTCTTTGCTATACCGACCGCTCCTTCTTCTACCATCTCACCTCTAAGGGCACTTACTTTTGTCTTAGCATATTAATGTCCCTTTTCTCTTCCTCCCACTTGACTGTCATTTCCTAGAAGACAGAAAACTAATTTCTCCCATGTCTTCCAGTCCCTAGCATAAATATTTATACCTTGTTGCTGATCAGTAAAGATTTTGGATAAATGGTAAATTTGAGCCTTATGCTGGGGATAGCTACAGATGGAAACTATGTCTTAATTACCTCCTGGTAAATAAATATCACTGGTCCCAGGTGGGACCAGATGGGCTGTAGGTATGAGCTGGCACAAACTCCTCTCTGTAATACTGACTGAACTTAGGCCTGACAGCAAAAGTACTGAGGTGAACCACAATAATTTGCTTGTACTACTAGTGGTCACACCATTATTTCATATTAGCACACAGTGAAAGGCATTTTTGGATTGATGTGAAAGGGCTTGTGACTAAAGTAAGTGACTGCATCAAATGGAAATAATTTGCAGATAAGATTCTCTGCCTTCCCAAGAAAAGCCATTCTGGCTGCCAAGAAAACTGGGGAGTGTTCCTGTCTCTGCTACTTACCTCTCTTCCTTTGCCGATTCTCATCAAATAGACTTCCTTAAGATGGCCAAAGTGTGATGTATTGGTATGTCATATACCACTATGCCTGTGTTGTTTTATGACTTCCGGTGGTATTTTAACAAAAATGTGTATCAAACTATAAAAAAAAAAAGTGGAAAGAAAACACAGAAGAATACTGTTATACCTTGTTTATTTTCAGAGTAATATACAAATAAAGTATTCAGCAGATCAAGGTGAAAATATAGGGCAAAGATATGTGGGGAGGGGGGTGGAGTGGCTAAAAAAAAAAAAAATCAACCTACCCAGAGCATTGTGTGATGATTCTTTGTCTTGATCCTGAAATAACTTCGGCTGTTTTTCTTTCTTTCTTTCTTTTTTGTCAAATGGTAGTAAAAATAGGGAAGGCTATTTCAGACAAAAAGACTCAAAATAGGGCTGTGATCATCTCATTATGTGATAACAGGGAGAACAAATGTGGAGCTCTCCAGTATGTTCAAACCATCTCTGCTCTGGCAAACCAAAGGACCTGGCAGGACCTCAGAAAAGGGAGAGGATGGAATAGTTTCAGAATCTGGCTAAGGTCTAAGAGGGGATTGTTTCTCACTTATGCCTAGTTATAGACTCCTTACACAATGTTCATAGTGACCTCCATTCGTAGAACAGGGTAAAGTCTAAAAAATGTCAGTGTGACCCTTTATGTGACATAAAGCCTGTATATGCTCCTCAATCTTAAAGGATAGAGTTAGGTCCAAGGTATATGAGTTTCTGAGACAGATATTGCGGGTATTTCAAAGAACTTTGTATTTCATCTGGTCTGCCTCCCTGTGGTACCACAGGTGGTTCATTCACTAGAGTCTAGCCTCTGACCTTCAGCTTTGCAGAACCAAACGTTCACAGCTATTGGTGACTCTTAAGGACATTAATCACAGAGATACTGAGCCATTCAAATTTTACTGCTAATGTATGAATTTATATGGTGAACTGGAGCAGTGTAACCAGAACGTCTTAAAATCTCTGATCCATTTACATCATTCTTTCATCAAATACTCACTGAGTCCCTGCTGTGTGCCAGATATGTAAGGGACCATGCTGGAAGCTTCAATGTCTGGTAAATAAAACCAAGTGACCTGTGTCATTCGGAAGCTTACATCCTAGGAGGTTGGGCAAGTCAGTAAATGAGGTAATTTCAGATAGCGAGGAAACAGTAAAACTAATACAGAACAGGATTAGGAGCGTGAATAAGGGTGGGGTATAGGGGTATTACCTGTGATTGATAGTGCTCAGGTCCCTGGTTCCATTTGTCCTTAAGGACCAGCTCTAACCCTTCTAGTAATCGGATTATGAGCTGGGCCTGTAAATCCCTGTTTGCTTAAGTTTGTGCCATTTGGGTTTCTGTGGTTTCCAGTCAGAGCCATGAATAATGTACTTGGTTACTAAAAAAGTAAAGCCGGGACTCCTGAGTGTGGCATTTGAGGCCCTTCTCAGTCTTGTCCCAAATGACCTATGTCCCTAATTCCTACTCTGCCCCGCAGCACCACCTGCCCCACCCACACAGGCCTTGACAAAGCTTATTCCCTCCTACCACCCTTGCCTCGTACAAGAGAACAGAGGATGTGGTTTGGAAGCGCACACTGGGACCTTTTATTGCTGCCAATTATCTGTAATTTCCTCCCTGCCAGAACCCCTTGGCCAATGTCCACGTGTCAAAGTCTAAGTGGTGCCTCAAGGCCCCATTCATATCTTCGTTCTTCAGGAACGTTTCAACCTCTTCAGGCAAAATTAATCTCCCCTTTCTCATTGTACCTTGAGCCTCTCTTAAAGCATTTAATAGAATTTGCTTTGCAATATTATTACTTACATTACAGATCTAATTATACCACTAGCATATGAATCCCTGAAGAATGGAGTCTATGCATTTTATTTGTTAACTTTTTATTTAGTGCTTGGCAACACAAATTGAATTAGTCTGTCCGATATAGGAATTTCCTAGAAGGTGTAAAGTGCTGTACAGAGTTAGGGGTAATAAAAAGAACAACCATATATTTTGTGTGCTTACTCTGTCAAGCATGGTGCTTACTGCTTGAGATAAAACATGTAATCCTTGTTTTGGCTAATTTAAGATTAGCTTCTCTAATAGGCAAAGACTGAAATCTGGGTGGCTTAATATGGTAGTTTATTTCTTACATATTCATAAGTCCAGTGTGGGAATTTGATTGACAGATGTCCTCCTAAAAATGAGTGAGGGACTGGGTGTCTTTTGTTTTCTGGTCTGGGAGCTGGTGCAGTCTAAAGCCATTTGCTGGATCCTGTACATCAGGAGGCTTGTGTGTGTGAGTGTGGAGGACTACAAGAGGTTCCTGTGGACCAGAACTTGATCATATAATCCTATCTATATGTAGAGAAGTCTGGGAAATGCTCACAGTACAGCTATATATTCTGCACAGGGAGCATGATCCTTGGTGGACAGCTAACCATTTATGTTCTAATCATAACTCTGAGTTAGGTACTATTTCTATCTTCTTCTTATAGATAAGGAACTCAGAGAGGAGGTGATCTCAAGGTACTCCCCTGGAAGGTGCAGAGCCAGGATCTGAACCCAGGTCTTTCTGACTTTCAGAAACCACCTTGGCATTGACACAAAAGGAAGCATCATTTCCCTTTGCCGCTCTTTCTGCTATGTTTCCCAGATGGCAAAAAAATGGTTCTCCTGTCAGCCTTCATTATTGAGCACACTCATTCATCTTTCTCTCTCCAAGCCTTTCATTCTTCCCAGATATTTCTGTTGTCTCTGAGCATGGCAGGACCCATTATCACTTTTTGTGGCCAGACCTGTATCCTTTCTCTTTAATTTCTCTGGGTCTGGTGCATCCAAGCCCATGTGCCTGCTCCTGTGGCTTATGCCTGGAGGATTATAATGTCCACCCGCTGTGATCTGCCTCTCAGAATAAATAGAGACCTTACAATGGGGGCATTTGATGCAAGGTAGTGTATCTCATCTTGGGACAGGATTTGGGGGTGGATACAGAGGAAGAGAGTGGGGGGAAAAAGAGCCTGCTTATCTTTCTCAGAATGAAATGTAGCTCAATCAGTATTGAGGAGTAAACATGGAGGAAAACAATGGACACATTCAGTCCAGAGCTTTTGATTGGTATTCTAAGGAGTGCTAGAACTCCTTAGAGGAATCATTCTTGGCTCTTAACTTTAGTATAATGAACCATCAGTGGATTTATTATTTATTTCTGGGAACATCCTCTGTCTCTCCATGTTCTTCCCTGCGAAGATTCAGAAGGTTTTTTATTCAGGTCTTGGCTGACAGACCATTTGGGAGGTGAAGCCTCAGTATAAAAATGACAACAGGTGGATTATTTTCACCAGAAGTCATGCCATGACTGTGAGTGTGGTTGGTGGTCAGAGAAGGGAGTGGTCTGTCAGTATTGAAGCTGTCACAGCAAAGGCTTCTTGGAAGATAGGGAGTTTGCCTTGAAGCTGGAGAGGTGGGATAGGATCTCAACAAATGGAGAAGGATTTGCTGGCCATTTCTGGCCAAGGGAAAAGTCTGAACAGAGTCATTGGGGATGAGTGAATAGAGCCGCAGCCAGAGTCCAGGGAGGGTGGAGGGAAACCCACTCACCTGTGGTGGAGCCTGTGGTTGGGGAAAGCGGGGGTGGGGTGAGGGGGGGGCGGTGGAGGGAGAAAGAGGGGTCAGAGGACATCGTATCTTTGGAAGGCAAAGGGAGAAATTTCAACAACTAGGCAGAGTGGCCCACTTGCTGCTATTTACCAGTGAGGAGGCCTTGTTCTTCCCTGATAGGTGAGAGGTCAGGGCCACAGGCCAGTTATAAAGCTTGATATGTACAGGGCGTGGTGGTCCTTGATGGGCTATAACTTTTAAGAAGAGTTATTCATCCTGTGCCCCTATAACCCTTGTCCTTCTGTTCTTCTTTACCCTGAACCATCACCCCTGCAGATACCGCATCCCTCCAATTCCCACTCTTCAGGACATTCATGCATGAGGTGAGGAATGCCAATGGTACTTTTCTGTGCTTTTCCAGATATCTTGTACAATCCTAGGGACAGATTCTCAAAAAGTGACTGAGTTTGAAAATACGTCCAACCACTTGGGTGAGTGCAGAGCTTAATTAAATTTGACTCAGCAAAATGAAGCAATATGCTATGTCTTGCCTTTTAGCATCTTAGGGTACTTTTTGCTGCTTCCATCATGCCCCAGTGTGGCCAAGGCTGGGAGTGCACCCACTCCAACACCCCTTCAGGTCCCTTTGCTGTTTTTGACCACACTGGCTTCTGGGATGCTTTCTCTCCTGACCCAAGTTTGCTTTCTCAGCAAACAGACTCTGAAGCAGGGATTGTAAACAAGAGGTTCACTGAGGAGAGCTTTGGAACCACACCTGTAAGAAAGTGAGGGAGGCAGGCAGGGTTGGGCAGAAGAAGACTGAACCCCCCACTGTTGCTCCAGGGAGCTCTGGAGCAGGAATAGCTCTTCTGAGTGGACCACAGTAGGCCAAGGACCTGACCAGTCATTAGGTGCAGCTACTTCTAGCAGGGGGTGGAACCTCGGGCAAGGCTGTTCTGGTCAAGGGTAATTCTTGGGCAGGATTGCAGCTGGAGAATGAGAATTTTGATCCTGAAAGGGGGTGGGGTCTTGACAGGACAGCACAGCACCCCCTACAGCAAGCAGGAGCCAGCACTTGCATTTCCTCAGCAGAGGCAGGAGACCCTCAGGTTGCTGTACCCGCTTTGCCTGTTTCTTCAGAAAGCCTGGAGTGTCTGGGAATTTACATACCCCAAGGGCAGCCCTTAACCAATGACTGATAGAAACACCCCAGCTTCCTTCCCCCTACAGTGACATTTCTGAAGTGTGACCCATGTTATTTCCAGAATGCCCTTCATGAGAAGGATATTTGCCTGATGTTTCACTTCCCCACTCAGATCATTGCTAGTTTTTCCCTGGAAATGCTTCATAATAAATCACTTTCCCTGAGTTGTCAACTCTGTGACATCTCGAAGAAATCAATTAGACAACCGGCTTTGTCATCCCTGGGTATGTTACTTAACTTCTCTGAGCCTCAGTTTCCTAATCTGCAAAATGAGGTTAACAACAACAGATTTATGGGGTTGTTATGGAAGCTGTGAGCAAGCACCTTGCACAAAGAGGTACTGAATAACGAGATTAGTGAAAGAGTAATATCTGGTACTGGAGAGAATGGGATCCCCAGATAGCACTTCATTCTGGCTGAAAAGTACGAGCTTTGAATTCTCTACAATGGGACCTGAAACTTCCTGTACCCACACTCTGCCTGTCAGCTTGAGTCATAAGCACTGGCCGCAAATATGATTGCTGGTAGGGATCTTTAAGGCACTGCTCACTTTTTTTTTTTTTTTTTTTTTAAGTGCGAGAAGAGGTAATCTGTAAAGGAAAGGTTCTGAGTGTTCTTTTATGTTTGTGTATATGGAGTGTCCTGATTAGCTTCTCCTTAGAAAGCACCTCATGAACTAATTAAATTAATTTGAGATGAGATTTTGGTTCCTTTACACATGCCACTCAAGTAGAAGTGCCTGATATTTAAGAATGTAAATTTCACTGCTTTTTAACTCTTTTACACTGGTGATCTTGGTGGTCTGGGGAAGAAGGGCTTTTTTCTTCCCTGAGGTCACCTCTACCCTGGATCCAGCTCTCATGCCCCCTCATGGTTGATAGGGTCCATTGCGCTGCCGCCAGGGTGAGGTATGGTGACAAGGAAACCACATGCTACCTTTGAGGATTGATGGCTTTGCAGGACTGCCCTTGGCTACAGTCCTCAGTCTCAGCTGTCTAGATGAGGTCTGGCATATAGACTTGAACTTGCCAAAGTACCTCTGCTTGGTTGATTGTCACTGTCTGAAGAACTGTGTTAAAAAGGATTCTGAGCTCCTTTTTGGCCTGAGTGAAAGAGTACAGAGATTGTTCGTAATATCTGTTATGAATATTAGATAGGAGTTTATGGAATATATTGGCCAGCCAGGACTAGAGTTCCATGTTTTTGCAGAGATTTCAGGTCTTCTGTCAGTGAAAGCTCCCTGCTACTTTTATATATTACTATATTACATATTGGATTTTATTATGATTTGGAACGTGTTTATATATAATCACATATGTAATTATATGTAAAAATACATAAAATTTTATATAAAATTTAAATTATATAATTTAAATATATTGATATATTATACTATATATCAATATATATTAAATATGTTATTTTATATAAATATGTATATATAATTACATACATAAATGCATTCCAAATTATATAACATGTATATGAATCCCAAAAGAGGAATAATATGAATAATATCATCCATCCCTTTTAACCTTCTTCTTCCAAATCCTTATTTTTTTTTTTTAAGATTTTATTTATTTATTTGACAGAGACACAGCGAGAGAGGGAACACAAGCAGGGGGAGTGGGAGAGGGAGAAGCAGGCTTCCTGCCGAGCAGGGAGCCCGATGTGGGACTCGATCCCAGAACCCCAGGATCATGACCTGAGCTGAAGGCAGACACTTAACAACTGAGCCACCAGGTGCCCCCAAATCCTTATTCTTAAGATGAATTCAATTACTAGCTGAGATGAACTCTACTTATAAACCATATTAGCTTTGACAGCTTATTCACTTTCCCTGTGACTCCATTTCCTCATACATTAGTGGAGGTAATGAAAGGATCTGCCTCAGGTTGCTGTGAGAGTTCTTGGAGTTCTAGATCTGTGTTACTCAGAATGGTGCCTGGTACATATCTAGATTGAAATGTTTGACCTGCTCTAATATTAAAATTGTGTTATTGTTTACCATGTACCCACTGTTTGGCATCAGACAACATTCTGTGGAGGCTGCTCTTTGATCTCCAAGGTTGTCCACGTAGCTCCCTTTTCAATCAGGAGGAGGAGAAAATAATTTTAATTTTTATGTCAGCACTGCTGATTTTGTGCTGCCATTTCCCAGGTCAGGGACTTCTCTCTCAACAAGGCTGAAACCGAGGAAAGATCATATGTAACAAAGTCTAAGTATTTTGGTGTAAGGCCTGGAAGATGAAATTAAAAGCTTCAATTCTTTTTCTCTTTTTACCATAATACTGACTGAATTTAGCTATAAAAAAACACATTTAAAAATTTTAGCCCATCTAGTTTTCCCATTTTTAGATATATCCCATTTTGGGATTATAGAAAGAGCCAGGGTTTTGGTGTCAGAGTTGGATTTGAATCCTGGCTCCATCGTGTGTCCATGGAACTAGCAGTTACTTGACCTCACCAAGCCTCCATTTCTTCAGCAGTAGAACAGAATACTAGCTGGTCACTGGCAATCCTGGGTCTCTTCGAATTGGTACTTTGGTGACTACTATTTGGTAAGGGTTTTGCTTTGCAGTGAGAGTCCTGAGGTCCAGCAAATTTCTCAAGGACCTTCTGAATCTTCATTGAAGAAATTAGATTCTATCTAGCTGGTTTCATGTCTGATTTGTTGTACTTTAAGGTTTTGAGCATTGATAAACCTGTGTAGGCAGATCTGATAATTTTGTTCAGATTATAGGATCATTTCTAGCTCAGGATGGGTCTCCATAGTCTGTTTCAGGTGGTTGCTGGATAATGGAATTCCTTTTCCCATAGAGGCATAGTTAGGCATCAGTTAGCAGCCCAGAATAGCTCACAAATGCCCATTCAGCACATAAGCCCCTTGGAATATGGAGTGAAAAACTTAACTGCACTGGACTTAAATAAATTTCAGGATACTTGAGTCTAATTCTAGCTCTGTCACTTACTTACCTTGAGATCTTAGCTTCTTGAAGACTTTCCTCTTCTGTAAAATCAAAATGAAAATATCTTCTTCATGTTGTTGAGCAGATGAAGTGCTATCTGGCCCACAGTAACTATTGAGCTTGGTCCTCTATTACTGTTGTTATTCTTATTTGAACCAAACATTTAAACATTTTTGTAGAAAATGTGTAAGGAGAATTTCAGCCTTGAATTTCAGGAACACATCTTCCTGCACTGTGTTGCTCTGGAACTAGAGTTTCCCCAAGTTTCATTCTTTCATGGTTGCTTATACCATCTGAAGGAAGTGTCCCAGGGGAGCCAAGCTGGGGGGTACTAAAAGAACAGGGATCAGAACTTCAAGGCATAGAAATTGAAGATGGCCTGGCCAGGTAGTAGATATCACTGGGTTGGATCACTGGTGGCCTCTCAATTGCTGCCTTTCTCCTTCACCAGCCCTAAGACTGAGTGCTTTCCTCTCAACTCCTCTGTGGTGATGATTCTTCCTGGGGCCCCAAGAAAGGCAATTTCAGGGTTTCCCCTCACTCTCCTGCTCCTCATGCAAGCTCCAGACTTGTTCAACTTTTCCTTAAATGGTTTTATTTCATATTACAAATGTTTAAGTTCACATATGGTAAGATTCACTGTTTCTGGTGTATAGTTTTATGAATTGGGACAAATGCATAAAGTCATGTAACCATCACCAAAATCAAGGTCAGAACATCACCCCCAATGTTCTCCCACACTACTCTTACACAATTTACTTAGTGTTTTACACTCTTGATGAGAGGGAAAAAAATGCCAGGCAGAGGGGTAGCAAATATGGTTTTGTAACTTCTCTCTTTTTTCACATAGATCCTTCTGAGAAAGAAAGAGTCCCCTATAAGTTGCTAATGGGCCACAGAGGACTATAATGTGAGTCTATGGCTTTTTTAGATTCTCCAGCAACTTTCATGGGGACCAGAACAGAGGTGGGGGCTCCAAGGCAATGAGTTCCTAGGGCCGGGGAGCCCAGATGGATCAAAGCTAGTGGGGTTTAGAGTAAGGGATCCAATGGAACCTAGGAAAAGCTCTGACAATTTTTCTTCCTATGTTCTCTTGTCACACACCAGCCTGCTACAAAAAATCCTGGACTGTAATGGAATGAGCTGAGAAGCAATGACTGGCTGAGGGCAGAGGATATAGGAGTAAATGAAGAAGAGGAAATAGGAGGCGAGGGAGGAGTACTAGAAGGCTGAACTGGAGAGCAAAGAACAAGGTTGTTCTCTGAAAGGGCTTCCATCAGGACCCTGCCAGCCCAGGGTGAGTGAGAATGTGTAGCCCTCTCCTCTCATGGCCAGCCCGTTGATTCAAGCCTGGCCTGGGTCTCTGCCCCCATTCGCCCCCTCAGCAGAGCATCTTTGAGCAAGGCACACCTGGAAGGTCCTCTCGGTGAGAATATCCATTTAAGCTCTTACTCAAATCAGGAGTGTGTGTTCAATTAATCATTCCCCTATTACCTAGGACAGCAGAGATTTTGCTGAACAAAAAATTATTTGTGGAAAATGTACCAGCTTCAGCCATCAAATTTTTTGACAGAAATATTAAAAATGCAGGCAAAAATTTTCCATTAGGACACTGGCTGTCCATATTTCTTGATGAGATCTTATTATTGAACCTGAGGTAAATGCTTGTACTTCAGTAGCTGGCAGCAATTCCCTGCCTTTGTGTTTCAAATTTCAGTAAAAAATCTCAAATGTCAAAATGTATGTCACTCTCTAAATAAAATTTTACACCAGAGAATGGGAGAAATGTTGCTGTTGAGTCATTTGATGTCATGCCTGACAGGAATACTGATGACTTGAATGAGCAGGCTGATGAAGACTGAGGGGGAAATGGGAATATTTTGCTAAGCATGAGATTGGAGATCTGTGTCTGGCAGTATTAATTTTTTCTCACTTGCTTTTGTACCACCTGCAACAAAATCACAATCTGAATCACAGTTCCTGTATACAAATCCTGTTCATTCTGGGACCAGCATCCTATCAACTAGGAATATGGTATCTTGTAACCTGGAAGACTTAAGATGGTTTTAAGCTTTTTAAAGGTGGTTATTTCGTGTGTGTGTGTGTGTGTGAGAGAGAGATACCCCTTGACAGCTAAAATTTTAGGCACGTAACAGTTATTACATAAATCTATTATATTGATAAATTGAGTATGCATGGCAATAACCTATAACAAGCACTTTTATTTTTATAAGTGTCCCATGGCATTGTCAACTCTTTATTGCTGTGTTTGTAGATAATGTGGCTCAGTGGAAAGAGACCAGACTGTGGACCTGGGTTCAAATCCCTCCCTTTTTTTGCTTTTACTATTTGTGTAACCTTAGGGAAAACCTTAAGAAAAGGAAAATTTTGTCTGTTTTCTCTTTTATAGATATAAGAGTATCTACTTCATAAAAAAGAGAATCCAAGAAAACATATGGAAATATGCTCAGTGTGGTTTCTAAAATAGAGCTATTGCTCAATAAATTTCATTGTCTTTTCTTTAATCACTTGGTATTTTCAGGGAATAAATTGTTACACATGAGTAAATATTAAGTAGATGACTCTTCCTGTAAGATATTATAAAGTAGATAATGCCAAAAAAAGGTAAAACCAACTGATAGTCATTTAACTGTAATCAAATACTTTAGGGTCTTCTCTTTCCAGGCATAGGGTAGGATTTTATTTTGCCATATCATTTTAAGTTAGATGTGATCATGTCACTTAATTTGGCCAATTAAATCTGAAAAGTCAAGTGAGGGAAGATTGAAGAACCAATGTGTAATTTGACTTTTCTCTTCCCACCGTTTCAGTGATTGTGGTAGCAAATACCTAGAGTAACAGCAATGAGAAGAGTCCACTGTTGACCAGCAATGGACATATATCATGGGTGAGGAATAAACTTGTTGTGTAAAGCCACATTTTGGGCTTGTTACCACAGCATAACCTAGTTTATCCTGACTGATAAACCAACAAAGCTATGGTAAGATTCATGGACTTGATTCAGTAACAAGAACCTTATAAAATAGTGTAGAAGAGTAATTGTGCTAGATTCCACCTCACAAATAATTTAGAAAGTTCGAGGAACTGTTAAATATTTACTATGGCTTAATTAAATGCTACAGCTATTTGGGAAAATTTTCTATTTCACCAGTGACCATGTCAAAGTTGGGACTTGGGGAAGATTTGGCTCCTCATATTTTATCAGCCTCATTCATGGGTATAGATTTACATAGTCCAGTATAGTAGCCACTTGTCTCAAATGACTTTTACACTTAAGTAAAACTAAGTATAGAACATTTCCATCTTTGCAGAAATTCTATTAGGCATCCCTGATACAGATGCTTGAAATTGTCTCAATCATATGTAAGGTTCTATATAATTAAAGCATCTCTTCTAATGAGATTGTTACCCCTAACTTAAGCCCTCCTCCATAGAAATTTGCCACTGTATCTGCATCTTATCTTCTAGTTGGACACTGTGAAAATGCAAAGGAAGGGAAAATTTCCCTAGGTTTTCCAGAGTAGATGTACTTAATACATCTAAGGCTGCCAGTGTATAATAATATAATAGTAATGGTATAATAATTATTATGGATAGTGTTTAAGCCAAGGAATTGATATTTATTTTCTTTTTACAAAGCAAAGCTCCCATGGAAGTAAAGAGGCAGTTTGAACTGTACTGAAGTAAAGTTGAGACTGAATGCTTCTTATGTAACAAATGACCTTTCATATCAGGCAAGTGTTGTGCTCTTTTTATATCAAAGTTTATAAGGCCTGTGGATTGAATGACTAGGACAATAACTCTTCTCAGTTAACATTAAACTTCGGAGTTAAATATGGGTGTATTAGTCAGGATATCCTAAGTGATGCTGCTATAACACACGACCTAAAGGTCTCAGTGCCTGGGACAAAACCCCATTTCAAATTTATGCAGTCCCTTGGGGGGGGTCCTTGTTGTTGTCCTGAGGAGTTATTGTCTATTTTCAGTAGTCCAGACTGCCTTCCAATTCAACAAGAAGTCTTTTCCCTGATCATACAGCAAGAAGAGAGTGCTAGAACATCCCACATCATCAAATAAGTGCTCCAGCATGAAAGTGATGCATGTTACTTCTTTCAACCCACTGGCATTAGTCATATGGCCCTTCCCCCATGGAGGGTGAGAGTCAGGGAAATATAATCCTTTCATGCACTCAGAAAAGAGTGGATAACTACATATAAGTGAACATTAGAAGCCTCTACCACAGTGCAGGAAGTGCATTTTTATTTTTATTTTATTTATTTATTTATTTTAAAGATTTTATTTATTTATTCATGAGAGACAGAGAGAGAGAGAGAGGCAGAGGGAGAAGCAGGCTCCCAAGGAGCAGGGAGCCCGACGCGGGACTCGATCCCAGGACGCTGGGATCATGACCTGAGCCGAAGGCAGTCGCTCAACCATCTGAGCCACCCAGGCGCCCGGAAGTGCATTTTTAAACAAAATCATTAAATGTGTAGGTTTCCAGCGAGCCAATGGCTGATGTTTTCCAGAATAATGTTGGAATGCTGGTTATGGGATCAGATTTCCACAATTCCAAAATATTTGCCAGCTTATGAAAAAGTAAGAGTTGAATTGTATGCTTTTATGAACCCGAGTTTTACTTCTATACCAAGCTTCCATCTACTGTCATGTTCTTTGGGGCAGTTAGAAAAAAAGTGTTCTAGCCTGTGACTTCATTCAAGTTAGTCTTTTTTTTCCCCTTGGCATGTAAAATGTGATGGCAAGATTAAGTTATTCTTTGTCCCTTTCCAACACTGTTATGGTTTTTAGAGGTTTTTATGGCCACTATTAGCAGTCCTGAAAGAGAGGTCTCTGAGTATACAGAGGACTCAGATGTGGGTGTGGAATTGAGCCTTCTCTGTTTTCTGCACCACTCATAAGCACAAACCCTCTCTTTGTACGTCTTTTCCATTCCATTTTTATTCTAAGGAACTTAGAATTAATGCTCTTGGTAAGAGAGAGCGCCCATTTTGTTTTTTTTTTAAGTCAGGTCTTTTGAGGTATAATTTACATACAATAAAATTTTCACTTTTTTTTTTTAAGATTTTATTTATTTATTTATCAGAGAGAGAGAGAGCACAAGCAGAGGGGAGTGGCAGGCAGAGGGAGAAGCAGGCTCCCTCCTGAGCAGGGAGCCCGAGGCGGGACTTGATCCCAGGACCCTGAGATCATGACCTGAGCCGAAGGCAGAGGCTTAACCAACTGAGCCACCCAGGCGTCCCAAATTTTCACGTTTGAAGTGTATAGTTCTACACATCTTGACGACAAATACATACAGATGTACCCTCACAATTAAGATATAGAATACCTCCTGAAATTCTCTTTACCCCACTGTAATCAATCTCTATCTCCCATTGTATTTTCTGACAACAATGGTGTGACTTCTGTCCTTACAGTTCTGATTTTTCCAGAATGTAATAAAAATATAGCCTTTTGGGTCTAACTTCTTTCATCTGGCAAATTGTCCTTGAGATTCATCTATATTATTGCATGCATGAGTAGTTTTTTATTGTTGACTAGTACTCCATTGTATCACAGTTTGTGTGTCTAGTCACCATTGATAGATGTTTTGGTTGTTTCCAGTTTGGGGCATCAAAGGTTTTTAAGAGGAGCATTGGGATATGTTATTGTTTGGAGAATGGCTGGGTTAGGGAGAGACCAGGTAGGAAAAGGACAGAAAGTAGGGCAGTGGCTGTGGTTTTGAGGAGATGTATATCCTTAGTCTTTATGTTAAGTATGTGAAGGTTTTTACACAAGGGAATTAGAGGCTTATGTGGCTAATGGAAGAAAGGGACAGGGGCGAAGTTCTGGGTGGAGACCCGATGATCTCAGCTTACAACTCTGATCCAAGTTGTTCTCATGAAATCATCTGAAAGCTACTGTGAATTCCTTAAGCCTCTGGGAATCTCCTCCAGGTATCTCAGTCTATAGAAGTTGTTCTAGATATGTGGTCTTCCAATCTTCAGTATCCGTATCATCTGGGAAATTGTTAGAGATTCATGTTTTCAGGCCCCACCCCAGACCTCCTGAGTCAGAAACCTTGGGAATGGGGCCCAGCAATCTGCGTTCTAACAGAACTTTCAGAGGATTCTAATGCTCACTAAGGTTAGAGAACCACAGGTCTGTAGTGTAACTACAGGAAGTCTCCAAGAAGCTCACTCAGGAGCCACTTCAAACCTGTGTGCACCCATTCATCTGCATGCAAATGCTTCTGTCTGCCAAATCACACACCAGTGCCTCTCACTGTCTAATCAGGAACCATAGGTGTAAAGAGGCTATGGGAAATGAAGTCCTCAGCTTCTCTTCTGAAATCAGAGGAGGCTCCAAGAAACTAGCAATGATCGCAAGTTGATAATGAATGATCTGGCACAATATGGGAAAGGTTATATAGGGGACAGGATTTTTGAATAATGAATGTTGGTGAATAACAGTGAGAGTTCTGCAGATGCTTCTAACTTTAAAACCATGTAATCATCCCTCCACTTGTTTCTTCCTTCTGCCCAGATAGGCGCACATCATTGAATTGTTATCTAAAGGCTTATTGGATTCGTCTGTAGTTGATTTAGTGGCTACTTGTGGAAATGTTCTATTTCCAATTTCTGAGGCAATTATGTCAACTTCTATTCCTAAACATAGATGAGGTTGCTATTTCCAATAAACTAAGGTGGTTCCTTCCTGGAATGTGACAAATTTATTAACAGTATATCTATGTTTTTTTCTGCTCGATATTTTAACCCAAGGAGAAAGGTAAATACTGTTTAAGGAACTTATAAACCAAGTGTGTAACCATTTTGCACAATTCATGGTTTTATTTAATGAGCTTCAGTACCACAGGATGAGAGTTGTTCCCAAAGGGCCTCAATCAACTAGACTATTGAACAGAAATGCAGAATGTAAATTGGGTTTTAACTAAAATCATACTGCTATTACTTTTTATGGAACCCATAATTTCTGGTAGAGAGCAGGCATATAGAAAACTGTCATTATGGAAATGCCTTCCGGGATTTGACCAACTGCATTTGGAGCACGAATAAACACTTTGAGGCTTGATTTGTATGTTACTTCTGGTTGTGTAAGACTAAATGTATGCCACATGGTTCTTAATACTGCAGCTTTCATGGCTTTGTGGATTCCATGCATTACCTTTTAGATACATTATGCTCCTATTTATTTATTTATTTATTCATAATTTTAAAGCCAAAGTGGAGATATATCTTCTTTCATTTACATTCTCAGGGTAGATTTTTTTCTTTGAGAATGATGATGAGATATGTTTTGAAAACACTGAGAAAAGGAAGACAAACCATATGATATTTTTTTCCTGGTAACTGAATATAAACAATTACTTGAGAATGAATTTGTCTCTTCCTTTGTGCTTTCCCTGGGCTGCTGTGGGCTTCAGAATTCATAGTGAGATTGGTGACTGGATCAATACTTATACAACTGATTTCAAATATTGCTTGTGTGCCAACAATTCCAAAAATCCAAAGCTCCAGATACACATTTCTCTCTGCTTACTAGACATCTTCATCTGAAAATCTCTGACTCAGGATGTGCTAGACCAAATTAAGTAGATTGCTTTCTATGGTACAGACATTAGTTCTACCTTCACAACAATAGTAAATACTTCTGGAGGACAGCATTCCTTAATGGTCCTTCTCTTACAAGGCTTGGAGTATAGTTTGCACATAATAAATTCTTATTGACT
Organism: Neomonachus schauinslandi; assembly: GCF_002201575.2. NCBI lineage: Eukaryota > Metazoa > Chordata > Mammalia > Carnivora > Phocidae > Neomonachus > Neomonachus schauinslandi. The sequence goes on from NC_058403.1 coordinate 165,136,283, forward strand.
GAAAAATAGTGGTGGTGATAGCAAGTAGTTTATAAGCATAGAAGGAAGGAACTAATGAGTATATTCAGAACCTGTAGATTTATAATGTCTCCTATAGTGCACCTCTTATTGCCAGAATCCACTTTGAGCCAACAGCATCTTGGCCATCCCAGTGCCTAACAGGAAAAACAGAAGGCAGCATGGTAACTTGGAAAGAGGACATGTTTTAGCAGCTCTGTGTTTACATTCTGACTCTGCCAATTAGAATTTATTTAACAGCTGACTCTGCTATGAGATGAAGATCATGACCTCCACCTTGAGAGAGCCTTGATGTTTCTAAAATATATAAAAATCCTAAATGATGCCTGGTATTAGTAGAGGTTAACTAAATGATAGGTATGATTATGCTACTTCAAATTTGTGTGGTTTCTTGTGGCTAATAAGGGATGCTCCCAACCACTCCAAAGGTTAGAGATGACTGTGTTTTCTAATTTGTAAATGAGGAAACTGAGGCCCACAGGCCCTCAGCTAGTAAGGGGGGACCTAGGACTAGGAACTGGATTTTTTTCTGGCACCAAATCCTTTTCTCATTCTCCTAGTTTAAACTGTCCTTTGCAAAAATCATTCTAATTCTACACCCAAGGCAGAATCAATTCCTGTTTTCTCCTTCTCTGCTTCTGAAGCTCCTTCAAAGCACTCTGTATATAGTGTTTTTCTGATACTGCATTGCCTTGTGATTATATATGGGCCTGAATTCCTGAAAGAATTTAAGTTCTTTAAAGCAGGGCCATGTCTGACTTATCTGGGTGAGCATGGTGTCTGGCACATAGTAGGCATTCAATACAAATTTGTTGAATTGGTAAGGAGAGTCAGAATGCAGCAGCAGAGTAAAAAGGTTCCCTTAATTAAAAGAAAAGGGAACTAAGAGCATTGTTTGGCATATTACTCCAAAGCCAGCATGCTGGCTAACAAGACAGGAAGCATCCATCTGCAAGTAATGTGCGCAACTCACCCCACTGAGAATGTTAATTATGTTTTTAAAGGGAGACAGGGAGCCCTGGTTGCTTTTGGCACAAAGCAGTGGGGAGAGAGATGGCCCAGGGAAGGAATGCTAAATAGTTTCTGCAGTCTGTGTTGCCAGCTCTCTGTGTAGCTCTGGGAAGGGAGAGGATTCGTGATGTTTATTTGTCTGAGACAGATTTCATTACTTTGTTCTGATGATGACTCCATAGGTACACTCCTTGCCCAAGTATCTTTTTTATTTTATTATTATTTATTTTTATTTTTTTTCCGATCTAAATTCAAGTAGCCAACATATAGTACATCATTAGTTTCAGATGTAGAGTTCAGTAATTCATCAGTTGCCTATAACACCCAGTGCTCATCACATCACATGCCCAAGTATCTTTTTTCTTTTTTTTTTTAAGAACCTCTCCTTATGCCTACTTCAAATTCTCTCCTTATCCAAAGTCTTCCATAACCCATGGAACTTGACCTGTCCATCGCCCCTCTCCATTCCCATATACTCAAATTGATCCAACATAATTTCCAGGTCAATTTTGAGATGCACTGTCAACATCTTAATGTGCATAGTCTTTGACTCAGTAATTCCACTTTTAGGAATCTCTCTTTTAGAAATTCTCCCACAGAAAAATAAAAAATAGAATGTGTGAATAGACTTATGTGTAATAATAGAAATCAGAAATATCTGCAATGCTCATCAGTAAAAGATTGTTTAAATAAATCTTGCTATAGCATTTTATGTAACTGTTCAAATGAATAAGGTAGATCTCTATGCAAGGATATAGTTGTATTTTGTTGAAAAGAAAATTATAGAAAAATGTGTATTGTAAGATCTGTTTTTATGTAGAGAAAATCCAGAAGCATATGCAACATTCATTTACTCAAAAAATACTTATCAAGTATATACTATGTGCCAAGCAGTGAATGGGAAATAAATCTGCCTTGTCATCCAGGGAAATGAATAATAAACAATAAATAGAATTACCTTGTATGGTAAAAGATAATAATCCCTAAGGAAAAATAAAGACTGGTTAGAGATAACCTTTGAGACTTTAGTGTGGTAGTTCCTGGATGAAGGGGCAGGGCTTTCATTTTCTACTTTATTTACTTCCATAGTGCTAACATGAGTATGTGTTATTTTTATTTATTTAGAAGAAGTTAAAAGGTGTCCCCCTCTTTCCTGTATCTTCAACTTTTTATTCAGTAAGATTTTTTCCTTCCACTTTTAAACACATCGGTTTCTCTTCCATCTTAAAAATAAAAATAAGTATAAGGGAGAATGTTGATCTAAGTTGCCTCTGGTTACAGACCCATTTTTCTCTTTCCTGTCCCTTCTTAACAAAATTTTTCAGAGTCCTGGACAATCAGACCCTGATGTTTTTCCTCCCATTCAGTACTTTCCCTAAATCTGTGTGGCCTTTTGGCTTTCATGCTGTTGAAACCTCTCTCTGACTTCACCAGTAAATTGTGAGGACACACCATATCCTCTCACTTCCCTAGGTAGTCATGCTCCAGGGAATCCCCTGGAGTCTTATCTCTTCCTTAGGTTTCTTCAGGGTTCTGTCCTAGGACCACTATTTTAGCCCCCTTCCACTCCCCACATTCTCTCTGGGTTACCTCATAAACTTTCATACTTCATTGACCAGGGAGTAACCTTTTTGGGGGAGAAGAGAAGCTTTGTTTTCAAACTTTGAAAAGGTTTTACTGCCATGTATATGGAGAATCTGGAAAGATATACTCAGGGCAGGACATATGCTCAGAAAAGACCTGAGAGGACCTTAAATTTTCATCCTTGGTTTGGTCTTTGGGCTCAGAGTACATGAAGACTAAGGTGGAGTGTGAGTAGTCTGATTAAAAATTGAAAGAGTGCCTCAACACAAAGCCAAATTACAAAGACCTGAAGTATATGTTTTTACTTTTTTTTCTTTCCTAGTTTTTCCTTATTTTCCTGTTATTTTTTCTTTTTGCACATCAAAATATCCAAATGTTCACTTTTCAAAGGAAAATTATGAAGCATGCAAAGAAACAAGAAAGTATGATATTAAAAAAAGAAAAGGAAAAGGAAAAGAAATTAACAGGAACTGTCTCTGGGGAAGCCCAGGCATTGTATTTACTATAGCAAGACTTTAGATCAACTGTCACAGATATTCTCACAGAGGTAAAGAACACAATGGACAAAGAAATAAAACAAGGATAACAATTTCTCAATAAATAGAGAATATCAATAAAGAGCTAGAAATGTTTTTTAAAAGATAGAAATTTTGAAGCAGAAAAGTATGATAACTGAAGTGTAGAATTAACTAGAGGGGTTCAAAATGGAATTTGAACAGGCAGAAAAATGAATCCATGAACTTGAAAGTATGTCAAATTAAATTATCCAATTTCAGGAGTGAAAAGAACAGAATAATGAAAAAAATGGAACTTAAGAGACTGTAGGAGAGGGGTGTCTGGGTGGCTCAGTCAGTTAAGCGTCTGCCTTCATTTCAGGTCATGATCCCAGGGCCCTGGGATAGAGTCTCTCATTGGGCTCCCTGCTCAGGGGGAACCTGCTTCTCCCTCTCCCTCTGCCCCTACCCCTGCTTGTGTGTTCTCTCCCTCTCTGTCAAATAAACAAATAAAACTTAAAAAAGAAAAAAGAGACTATAAAACACTTTAAAACTTACCAGCATACACATGGTGGGAATCCCAGAAGAAGAAAGAAAGGGGAACAAAGAATACTTGGAGAAATAATGGTCTGAAACTTCATAAATCGGATTTTAAAATGTGAACCCACACATATAAGAAGCTCAATGAATTTTGGTAGGATAAGTCAAGGAGATCTGCACTGAGACACATTATAGTAGCAGTTTCTTAGCAGAAACCATGGAAGACAGAAAGCAGTTGGGATGACATATTTAAATTGCTGAAAGATAAGAAACTGTCAACCAAGAAATACATATATGGCAAAAATGTCTTTCAAGAGTGAGGGAGAAATTAAGATATTTCCAGATAAACAAAAATGGAGTTCATTAATGGTAGACCTGCCCTACAATAAATGCTAAAGGAAATTCTTTAGGCTTAAATAAATGAACACTAGGAGTAACTTGAAGCCACATGAAGAAATAAAGAATATTGGTAAAAATAACTACATAGGTAAATAAAAAAGTATTTTTAGCTTGCATCTCCTCTTCCCCACATATTATTTAAAAAAGAAATGCATAAAACAAAAATTATAAATCTATCTTCATATGCATCTAAGTATTTAATATGTGACAACAATATAAAGGGGAGAGGGACAAAGTTAAACTGGAGCAGAATTTTTGTGTATTATTGAACCTAACTTGGTGTTAAGTCAAAAAAGTTGTATAAATTTAAGATGTCAATTGCAAGTCCTAGAGTAACTACTAAGAAAACATCTAAAAAATACAAAAAAAAAAAATGAGGAGAGACTCAAAATGGTACACAAAAATCAAACACAAAAAAAGGTGGTAATGGAGTGATTCAGAAACAAGTATACTAATGACATAGCAAACAAAAAGCAAAATGGTAGAAGTTGTTCCATAATTACTTTAAATGTAAATGGATTAAACTCTTCAACTAAAAGGTAGAGATTGGCAGAACAGATTAAAAAACCTGGTTCATCTATATGTTGTCTACAACAGAATCACTTTAGATCCAAAGGGAAGGGAAAAAAAAATTAAAAGGATGGAAAAATATATTCTATGCAAAGAGTCTATATGATGAAATATTATTCAGCTATGTACAGGAATGAGGCACTGATATACACTGAATGAATCTTGAACACATTGTGCTAAGTGAAAGAAGCCAGACACAAAAGGCTACATATTGTATGATTCTTTTTACATGAAATCTAGAATAGGCAAATCCATAGATAGAAAACTGGATTTGTGGTGGTAATGGGCTGTGGGTAAGGAGTAATGGGGAATGGCTGCTTAACTGGTTCAGGATTTCCGTTTGGGCTGATGAGAATTCTGGAACTACATAGTGATGATGGTTGTGCATTATGAATATACTAATGTCACTGAATTGTATACTTTGAAATGATGACACTGGTAAATTTTTATGTGTATTTTGCCACAATAATTGAGGAGGGCACATTCTGCATGGAGCACTGGGTGTTATGCACAAACAATGAATCATGGAACACTTCATCTAAAACTAATGATGTAATGTATGGGGATTAACATAAGAATAAAAAAAAATTAAAAAAAAAAAAGAAAGAAAAAGAGCACAAAATAAATGGAGACTAACTCCAAGATATTGGAAGTACAGAAAAGGATTTTAAAGTAGCTTTTATAACTATGCCCAATACCTTAATAAAAATATGCTAATAATGAAAAGATAGTGTTAAAGCAAGGTAGCCAGTCAGAAAACTATACCTCAAGACAACTCGATATTGAGAAGGTTAAGATGAGAAATTAAATAGTTCTTCATATGAGTCTAAGTAAGAGATATCATAAGGATGTAACAGAACTGTATGTGGGGAGGTATAGAGATGATAGCTCTCTTCTCTGCTGCAATCAACAGTTTTGCAACTCTCTTTCATCCTTTCACATCTTTTATTTTAGGCTGCTTGAGATTGAAAATTAAAGTGAGATATTGTCAGAGAGGGTCTTGGGTATTCCTATCTGGGCTTTCAGGGTTGACAAAAATTAGTGTGGTTTACCGAGATTACTGTGTGTGTCATAAATCTTGCCTTTAGATGTTCTTGATACTAATATGTTTGGCTTAAAGGAAAAATGGAATTTGAGGCTGAAGAATATCTAAGTGTCTGAGAGTCCCTTATTGCTCAGGTAACTACGAAATTTTTTTACCAGGTATTTGGTCATAAAAATTTGTCATTGTCTCAATCTGTATTTGTTATTGTGAGGTTGAACATTTAGTCTGCATTACTCCTCAAAAGGTTGCAAAAATGCTAATTTTGTTCTTTTATTTTCTGACCAGAAGCCATATGTTAATTTCTGGCTGGTGACAGAAAATATTGAGCGATAAAATGTAGAGCTACAGTTATCAAAGCAGGAATAATACTTTAAAAATATGCACTATTGAATTCTATAGTAGACTGAAATTTATTACTCCCAGGCATGAAATCTCTAAATGAACAAAAAGGTGGTTAACTTTCTCTTCAGGACAAAAAAAATAGGAAAATCTGATTCTTTCATATATTGTATTCCATGAACCAGTAATTTGTTCACTTGATTTCTTTTGTTCAAAAAGCTGAAAGACATGTCAATTGAAATTCCAACCTTTAAAAATTATTATTCACTTCATACATGATGATGTCTAAGGTTAAAAAGTAACTAGATCTGGTTGCTGATCTTATTATTTGACAAATGAATATCAGACTTAAGACAATGACTACATAGCTAGGTATATTTCTTGGAGAAATTAGGTTGTAGTTGGTGATCTATATTAATTCATAGTTGTCCCTAAGGAAAGATTATTGTGCTCAGTTAGTGACATATGGTTACTCCTTTTAAACTTAGAAAGTCTATAGTAATACAAAGGAATTTATTTTAAGCGTATGTTTCTTACAATCTGGATTTGAAGTGGGGAAAGCAACAAACATATTAATATGCTAAAAACCAATTCTCTGACTTGCTCCCCAAACTGGATATCAGGAACCACATAGTTTTCTGATAATTGTCTATAGCACAGTATAAATTCCATAGGAGAAAGCCCCTAGTGACTTAACAATGATCCTAAAGTCTTTTTCTTTTATTTTTTTTCTTAATATTAATTGCTTACTGCCATCTCTCATTACCAGTGTGGCAAATTGTATTATTCTCAATTATTTGTTGTGTTCCATTTTTGACTCACTTTCCTATCACTTAATACACTTCCCTATAGCCTAATATCACCCCATTGATATTAAGCTTGGGCATATGACCTTCTTTAGCCAAAGGAATCTATCTGAACAGAAGCTTTAATTGGTTTGGCTTTGCAGCTCTTGTTCTTGCTCTCTATCATGAGATAGTATGTTCCAGAACATACCTTTCCCTTCAGTCTCGAGTCTGGTATGAAAAGATTTGTGGAGCTGAGCCTAGCAGAGCTACAACCATTTGCAGCCCTTATGTAAGGCGAGCAAGAAATAAATATGTATTGTAAACCACTGAGACATCAGGAGGTCTGTGATTTGGCAGAAGGTGACTAATAAATCAAAGAATACCAACAAAATAAAACTTTATTCCTTTGTCCCATTCTCTCCTTAGTAGACATTGTTCATCAAAAACTGTATGAGAAGCAGACTTTGCCAAAATTGTGAGTTCCTTGACAGCAGAACTGGGAGCCTTCCTATTCATTTTCGTACCCCAGTTCTTAGGATAGGCTAAGACACAATGAATATTTGATGAATGAATGGTTATCTGTAGGTGCACATCCAATCTTTGTGTCCCACACAAGGATCCTTTTAAATACACAAGCTATCACCCTGAGGTCTCTTCATTTGCATTCTCTAAAATTTCTGATCTCTACAAAAGAAGTATGGGAAAGAAAATGCTACGGGGGAATAATAATACTATTAAATATAATAATAGCATGCGTAGACTCAGTCTTTATACTAAATGGTGGACTATTTAATCCATTTTCTTCCTTAAACCTCACAAACAAGTGAAATAAATTTGAGTGTTCTTTCTTTTTTTGCACAGAGGAGAAAGTTACTTCCAAATTCTGTAGCTGTTAAGTGGTTAAATTTAGAATTTTGAGCCCAGACACTGATTATAGAATTGAATTCTTCTCCCATTATGTCATCTTATATATTGTATTTCAAAGATAAATTGAATCTAAAATTTTCATGATTTGATGTTTGGTATTGCCCTCAGAATAGCTCTCTACAAATTGACCAGGGAACATGTTTCAGTCATGTCGGATTCCCTAGGTTGCCACCATCTTGGGTCACTGAGACAGAGAACATCAGAAATGTTTTGCTTTGCTTCTTCTCTTGGGTTTACCCTGATTAGCAGGTGATCTTTGAGGAAAGCTTTTATTCTTTTTTAAAGATTTTATTTGTTTATTTGAGAGAGAGAGAATGAGAGAGAGAGAACACATGAGAGGGGATAGGGTCAGAGGACGAAGCAGACTCCCTGCCCAGCAGGGAGCCCGATGCGGGACTTGATCCCGGGACTCCAGGATCATGACCTGAGCCGAAGGCAGTCGCTTAACCAACTGAGCCACCCAGGCGCCCCGAAAGCTTTTATTCTTGACAGTTTTATTATTATTATTATTATTATTAATTATTCTGCAAAGTCTACAAGGATTAATAAGACAATTGCCTGCAAAGTGTTTGGAGCGCTGGGGAGCCAAGAGGCACTTTAAGTGCACAGAATTATTCCCCTACATAAGCCAGCACTGAGTTTTTAAATAGAAACCCTCTTCAAAGAGTAACACTAAGGTGGTGATAAAAATCAACAAGTGCCAAGCAGTTCAGTAAGTTTAAATGTCTTCCACTGATGCTCAGATGTGAGAAGCTGCCAAAAGAGAATTGTAGAGCCAAAGTCTCAGCCAGGAAAGATCTCAGAGGCCATTGAGTCTAAATTATTTGTTTTAAAAAAATGATGAAACGTGCCCAGTGTATAAAACCAGTCATTTTAAGTGTCTTGCTCAAGGTCACACAGCTGGTTAGGATGAATGAAGAAGAGAAATGTTGATGTTTGGTGGAAACCAAAACATGTATGTATCATCAGATCATATTGCCAAGAAGGATGAAGGGATAGGTTGCTTAGTGGATGGGATAACTTCAATGCAAAGGAAGAATTTGAGCCAATTCTGAAAGACTGGCAGGATTAACATTAAGTGAATGAGCGAGGGAGATTTATTCCATGTCATTAAAATGTTGTGATCTCAACTTTAGAGGCTGCAGTATTCATGGTAAGAAATCACAGCACCTGATATTATAATTTGTTATAGATTCAGTAGAAGTTGTAACATCTATAATTTATGATAGTTTCTCTGCCTCCTACTCCAATTCTCTCTTTTCCTTCTTTCTGCAAACACCTACCTTTTGTGTGTGAGGCATTGGACTAAATTTTAGGTTCTTGGAAAAGGACATCAAATAAAAATAAGTTATTCCCTACACCAAATAGGTAAGAAACTATCAACAGATTATCTACCCATCAATATAAAATTCCTTGTTTTTGAGTAGAAGATGAGAATATAAGAGATAAAGAATGCCATAGTTGTTCAGGGAAGGCAGAGATTGATTCTGGTAGGAGGGACAATAATAGCTACCATAACCAGCATTTATATTGGGCTTGCCATGAGCTAGACCATATTTAAGAGCTTTATATTCATTAATTTATTTAATCCTCACTACTATCCCATGTGGTAATTTCTGTCAACAGGAATCTCTCTCTCCACATCTCTTGAATCTGTTTTTCTGTGTCTTGGCTGGATTATCAGTGTAATCTCCAAAGTGGTAGAAGAGTTGCAGTGTAGTTCAGAGCCTGATTGGAGCTTGAGGCAAAAGGAAAAATCAGTATAATACTGATCCTATTTTTATTTAAAAATTTGATAAATTTTTATCAATTTTTGCATTATTTAAAATTTTCTTTAATTTTTTTATTGAAGTAAACTTGGTACCTAAAATTCTGTAAGTTTTAAGTGTACCACATTATAGACATTTGTGTGCACTACCAAGTGATCACCATTAAGGTCTAGTTACAATCCACTACCATACAGTTGACCCCCTTCACCCATTTTGCTCAGCCCCTACTTCCCTGCCCCATTGGAAACCACCAATCTAGTATCTGTATCTGAGTTTATTTTTGTTTTGTTTCTTAGCTTTTTTTTTATTCCATATGAGTGAAATCATATGTATTTGTTTTTTTCCATCTGACTGTATTTCACTTAACATAATACCTTGAAGTTCCATCTATGTTGTCACAAATGGCAAGATTTCATTCTTTAAGACTGAGTAGTGTTTCATTATGTGTGTGTTATGTGTGTATGCCACATCTTCTTCATCTATTCACTGAAGGACATTTAGTGTTTCCATTTCTTGGCTATTGTAAATAATGCTGCAATGAACATAGGAGTGTATATATATTTTGAATTTTTGGATAAAAACCCAGAAGTAGAATAACTGCATCATATGGTAGTTCTAATTTTAGTTTTTGGAGGAACCTCCATACTGTTTTCCATAGTGACTGTACAGATTTCTATTCCTCCCAGTGTATGAGGGTTCCCTTTTTCTTCATATCCTTTCCAACATTTGTTATGTTTTGTCTTTTTGATAATAGCCATCCTGACTGGTGTGAGGTGATATCTCACTGTGGTTTTGATTTCAATTTTCTAAATAATTAGTAATATTGAATATCTTTTCATGTGTTTGTTGGCCATCTCTAAGTCTTTTTTAGAAAAATATTCAGATCCTCTGCCCATTTTTTAATTGGGCTGTGTATTTGTTGTTGAGTTGGTTGAGTCCTTTATATATTTTGGATATTAATTCCTTGTCAGGAGAGATAGTAATATGAATATTTTTAACAAATCTTCCATTTAATAGATTGCCTTTTCATTGTGATGATGGTTTCTTTTGCCGTGCAGAAGCTCTTTAGTTTGATGTAGTCCCATTGGTTTATTTTTGCTTTTGTTTCATTTGCTTTTAGGGTCAGATCTAAGGAAATATTGCTCAGATTGATGTTTGAGGAGCTTACTGCCTATGTTTTCTTTTAGGAATCTTATGTTTGTAGATCTTACATTTAAGTCTTTAATTCATGTTGATTTAATTTTTGCACATGGTGTAAGATAGTGGTCTAGTTTCTTTCTTTTGCATGTGGCTGTCCATTTTCCCGTACACCATTTATTGAAGAGATTGTCCTTTCTCCATTGTATGTTCTTGGATCCTTTGTCATAAATTAGTTTTCAATATATGTGAAGTTTTAATTCTGTTAAATTAGTAAGAATTAAATTAGTAACAACTAATTTAACTAAAATTAGTTAAATTTTGTTAATCAGTTCTGTTGTAGTTTTATGTGTCTGTTTTTATGTCAATACCATACTGTTTTGATAACTATAGCTTTGGAACATAGTTTGAAGTCAGGGAGTGTGATACCTCCAGCTTTGTTGTTTTTCAAGATACTTTAGCTATTTAATGTCTTTTGTGGTTCCATACAAATTCTAGAATTTTTTGTTCTATTTCTATGAAAAATGCCATTGGAATTTTGATAAGAATTACATTCAATAAATAGATTGCTTTGGGTAGTATGGGCATTTTAATCTATGAGCATGGAATATCTTTCCATATATTTGTGTCTTCAATTTCTTTCATCAATATCTTACAGTTTTCAGTGTATAGGTCTCTGACCTCCTTGGTTAAGTTTTTTCCTAGGTATTTCTTCATTTTTGATGCAATTGCAAATGGAATTATTTCCTTAATTTCTCTTTCTGATGATTCATTATTAGTGTATATAAATGTCACAGATTTCTGTACATTGATTTTATATCTTGTTACTTTCTGGATTTTATTCATTAATTCCAAAAAAAATTGTTTGTTTGTTTTTGGTCTTTAGGGTTTTATATATATAGTATCCTGTGATCTGCAGATAGTGATAGTTTTACTTCCTTCCTTTGCAATTTGAATGCCTTTTTTTTTTTTAAACTGCAGAAATGCTGTGACTAGGAGTTGTAGTATGATATTGAATAAAAGTGGTGAGAGTGGGCATCCTTGTCTTGTTCTTGATGATACCACTGAGTATGATGTTAGCTGTAGGTTTGTCATATTTGGCTTTATTAGGTTTATATATAGTCTCTACCATTTTTTGAGAGTTTTTATTATAAATGGATATTGAATTTTGCCATATTCTTTTTTCTGCATCTATTGAAATGATCATATGATTTTTATTCTTCATTTTGTTAATTTGGTGCATCATATTGATGTATTTGTGGATGTTGAACTATCCTTGCATGCCTGGAATAAATCTCACTTGATTATGGTGTATAATCATTTTAATGTACTGTTAAATTTGGTTTGCTAATAATTTTGTGAATTTTTACATAAATGTTCCTCATTGATACTGGCCTATAATTGCCTTGCCTTGCTTTGCCTTGCCTTGCCTTGCCGCCTTGCCTTCTTGCCTGTTTTGTTTTGGTATCCAGGTAATGCTGACCTCATAGAATGAGTTTGGAAGTATTCTCTTTTGTTCAGTATTTTGGAAGAGGTTGAGAATGATATGTATTAAATCTTTGAATGTTTAGTATAGTTCACCAGTGAAGCCTGAAACTTTGTTTGTTGGGATGTTTTTGAATACTGATTCAATCTCTTTACTAATATTTGGTCTATTCAGATTTTCTATTTCTTCATCATTCAGTCTTGGCAGATTGTATGTTTCTAGGAGTTTATTCATTTCTTCTAGGTTGTCCAATGTGTTGTGTTATAATTATTAAGAGTAGTCTCTTATGATCCTTTTGATTTCTGTTGTGTCAGTTGTAACTCCTGTTCTTTCATTTCTGATTTTATTAGAACCCTCTTTTTTCTCTTAGTCTAGCTAAAGGTTTGTCAATTTTCATCTTTTCAAAGAACCGGTTCTTAGTTGCATTGATCTTTTCTATTGTTTTATTTGTTTGTTTGTTTGTTTGTCTTGGTCTTTATTTCCACTTTGATCTTTATTTCCTTTCTTCTACTGACTTTGGGCTTCTTTTATTTTTTTTCTAGCTCCTTTAAAGTGTAAAGTGTAAAGTTAGATTATTTGAGATTTTTCTTGTTTCTTGAGGTAGGCCTGTATCACAATGTTCTTCCCTCTTAGAACCACTTTTTCTGTATCAAAGATTTTGGTATGTCACATTTCTGTTTTCATTTGTCTCAAAGCAATTTTTTTTATTTCTCCTTTGCATTCTTTGATGACCCATGGTTGTTGAATAATATGTTTAATCTCCAGACTTTCGTAGTTTTTCTAGTCTTCCCCTTGTAATTGATTTCTAGTTTCATACCATTGTGGTTGGAGAAAAAGCTTGATATGATTTCAGTGTTCTTGAATTCTTTGACACTCCTTTTGTGGCCTAAAATGTGATCTATCCCAGAGAATGTTCCAAATGTGCTTGAGAAGAATATGTATTCTGTTGCTTTTAGATGGAATGTTCTGTATATATCTATTAAGTCCATCTGGTCTAATATGTTGTAGGATATTTCCTTACTAATTTTCTGTTAGGATGATCTGTTATTGATCTAAGTAGGGTGTGAAATTTTCCTACTGTTATTGTATTGCTGTTAATTTCTCACTTTGGGTTTGTTAAGATTTGCTTTATATATCTTGGTACTCCTATGTTGGGTGCACATATATTTATAAATATATGTCTTCTTTTTGGATTGACCCCTTTATCATTATGTAATGCTCTTCTTTGTCTATTATTACAGTCTCTGTCTTTTTTTTTTTTTTTTTTTAAAGATTTTATTTATTTGACAGAGAGAGATACAGCGAGAGAGGGAACACAAGCAGGGGGAGTGGGAGAGGGAGAAGCAGGCTTCCCGCGGAGCAGGGAGCCCGATGTGGGGCTCGATCCCAGGACCCTGGGACCATGACCTGAGCCGAAGGCAGGCGCTTAACGACTGAGCCACCCAGGCGCCCCTACAGTCTCTGTCTTAAAGTCTATTTTGTCTGCTATGAGTATAGTTATACCAGTTTTCTTTTTGTTTCCATTTGCATAGAACATCTTTCTCCACCTCTTCACTTTCAGTCTAACTTCTGAAGTGAGTCTCTTTTAGGCAGCATATAAATGGATCTTTTTTTTTTTTTCTTGTCCATTCTTCCAGTCTGTGTCTTCTGCCTGGAAAGTTTAGTCCATATACACTTAAAGTAAATATTGATAGGTATGTACTTAATGGCATTTTGTTAATTGTTTTCTGGCTTTTTTGTAGTTCCTCTTTGTTTGTTCTCTCTCTTACTTCCTGTGTGGTTCAATGGCTTCCTTTAATGTTAGATTTCTTTCTCATTTTCTTTTGCAATTTTACTATAGGTTTTCGCTTTGGGGTTACTGTGAAGTTCTCCTATGACTTCCTATATATATAATGGTCTCTTCTGAGTTGATAGCAACTTAATTTAAAAAAATATTTATTTGTCAGGGAGAGAGAGAGAGAGTGCACAAGCAGGGAGAACTTCAGGCAGAAGGAGAAGCAGTCTCCCCACCATGCCAGGAGCCTGATGCGGGACTCAATCCTGGGACCCTCAGATCATGACCTGAGCCTAAGGCAGACACTTAACTAATAGAAATAAAAAAAAAATGCTTTGAGACAAATGAAAACGGAAGTGTGACATACCAAAATCTTTGATACAGAAAAATGGTTCTAAGAGGGAAGAACATTGTGATACAGGCCTACCTCAAGAAACAAGAAAAATCTCAAATAATCTAACTTTACACCTAAAGGAGCTAGAAAAAAAATAAAAGAAGCCCAAAGTCAGTAGAAGAAAGGAAATAAAGATCAAAGTGGAAATAAAGACCAAACCAAAACAAACAGCCAACAAACAAACCACCCAGGCATCCCACAACTTAATTTTGAACACATTCCAAAACTTTACCTTTTTTCTCCCCATCACATTTATGTTCTTTTTTTAAAAATGTTTTTAAAGGATTTTATTTATTTGAGAGAGAGAGAATGAGGGAGAGCCTGAGAGAGAGCATGAGCAGGGGGAGAGGGGCAAAGGGAGAAGCAGTTTCCCCGCTGAGCAGGGAGCCCAGTGTGGGGCTCGATCCCAGGATCATGACCTGAGCTAAAGGCAGCCACTTAACCAACTGAGCCACCCAGGTGCCCCCACATTTTGTTCTTGATGATATTTTACATCTTTTTATTTTATGCATCTCTTAACTAATTATTTCAGTTTCAGTTAATTTTACTGCTTTTTTCTTTTAACCTTCATGCTTGCTTTATAAGTGATTGATCTACTTTTACTATATATTTACCTTTTTTTATTAAGTGAGATTTTTACTTTCATATGTTTTCTTGTTATTAATTAGTGCCATTTTTTTTTTTCAGCTTAGGGATGTTCCTTTAACATTTCTTGTAAGGCCTGTTTAGTGCTGATAAATTCCTTTAGTTTTTGCTTATATGGAAAACCCTTAACCTCTCCATCAATTCTAAATAATAACCTTAGTGGGTAGAGAATTCTTGGTTGGAGGTTTTTTCCTTTCAGGACTTTGGATATAGTGTGACCTCTCTTCTGGCTTGGAAAGTTTCTTTTGAAAAATTTCCTGATAACCTTATGGGGTTTCCCTTGTATGTAATAAGTTGTTTCTCTCTTGCTACTTTTAAGAGTCTTTATCTTTAACTTTTGCCATTTTAAATATAATGTGTCTTTGTGTGGTTCTCTTTGGGTTTATCTTTTTTGGAACTCTGGGCTTCATAGATCTGTAGGTAGAAACAATCTGGGGGTTTCAGAGGGGAGAAGGGTGGGGGGAGGGGGTAACAAGATGGGTATTGAGGAGGGCATGTGCCGTGATGAGCACTGGGTGTTATACTTAACTAATGAATCATTGAACACTACATCAAAAACTAATTATGTACTATACAGTGGCTAACTGAACATAAGAAAAAAAATAAATATAATGTGTCTTGGTGTGGTTCTCTTTGGGTTTATCTTTTTTGGAACTCTGGGCTTCATAGATCTGTAGGTCTATGTTTCCTTCCCTAGGTTAGGGAACTATTCAGCTATTATTTCTTCAAATAAGTTTTATGCTTCTTTCTCTCTCTCTTCTCTTTCTGGGACCTCTATAATAGAAATGTTACTCCAGTTGATTATGTCCCAAAAGTCCTTTATGTTATCTTTACTTTTTAAAATTCTTTCTTCTTTTGCTGCTCTGTCTGGGTGAATTCTGTTACTTTATCTTCTAGCTTGCTGATTTTGTTTTCAGGCTCATCCAGTCTGATGTTGAACCCCTGTAGTGTATTTTTTGGTTCAGTTATTGTATAGTATTCTTCAGCTCTATAATTTGTGTTTAGAACTTTTTTATATTTTCTGTCTCCTTGTCGAGGATCTCATGATGTTCATCAATTCTTCTGAGTCTGGTG
Source organism: Neomonachus schauinslandi (assembly GCF_002201575.2). NCBI lineage: Eukaryota > Metazoa > Chordata > Mammalia > Carnivora > Phocidae > Neomonachus > Neomonachus schauinslandi. The sequence goes on from NC_058403.1 coordinate 165,152,277, forward strand.
AGCACCTTTATGACCATTACTTTGAATTCTCTATCAGGTAGATTGCTTACCTTCATCTCATTAATGTCTTTTTCTAATATTTTGTCTTATTCTTTCATTTGGAACATATTCCTCTGTCTCTTCACTTTGCCTCTGTGTTTGTTTGTATGTATTAGGCAAATCAGCTGCATCTTTGTTTTTGTTGTTGTTGTTTTTCACATCTTAGAGTTTTGAAGGATCTGCTTGTGTAGGAGATTTCACATGGAGCCCAAAAACACAATCCCCTCTGACTACCAGAGCTCAAGGGTTGTCCCATATAGGTGATGCACTTGCTTGTCTGCTGTGGTAGGGATGTATCTGTGATGTGGAGGTGGGTGGGACTGTCACCTAGCCTAGCTGTGTTATGCAACAGTGTTGGGGAGGTTGTTAGCCTGAGCTGGTGCCTGACCTGGCTGCAATGTGTGGTTTTGCTGAGCGGATGGGTAGTGTTCTCAGCTGGGTTTGCCCCCAGCTCTAGCAGGTTAGAGGAATAGTTCCAAAATGGCATCCATGAGCACCAACCTTAACAAGATAGGATGAGGTTGCAAATATGGCACCTCTCAGTAACTGTCCCTGGAGAAAGTCCCAGTGGTTTTGTGCTTTCCTGATAGATGCCTTAAGATTTCTAAGTGGGTCTCCTTCATATATAGTCTGGGTGTTTTCAAACTGGTGTTTTTGCACTGTGTCCAGGGGCAGGTGTCCAAGGCTAGTCCTATAAGAGTGGGTTCTCCATTTGCTACAATTGTACATTTTCCTGGATGTAATCCCTGTTAGTTTTCAAAGCCCACTATTTAGGGAACTCATCTGTCTTGTGCAAGATCTAAGGATTGGGGTGCTTAATATGGAGCACAAATTCCTCACTTCTCAGGGAAGAGTTCTATATTTTTGACATCACTCCTGCTATGGATCTCTACACGTGGGGTGGGGTTTCTGGGTGAGATAATGTCTATGCTTCACCTACTAATCTTGCTTTTCTTTTTGGTCTTTGTTGTGGAGGCTGTTGATGCAGTTTTGTTTTTTTGTTTTTTGTTTTCAGAGGTAATTATTCCATATTTAACTGTATATTTATTGTATCCATGGGATGGGGGGAATGAGTTCAGGATCATCCTATGCCACCATCATGAACCCAGCTGAATTGATTTTTATCTTTAAAAATAATTAGGGGCGCCTGGGTGGCTCAGTCGTTAGGTGTTTGCCTTTGGCTTAGGTCGTGATTCCGGGGTCCTGGGATCAAGCCCCACATTGGGCTCCCTGCTCCATGGGAAGCCTGCTTCTCCCTCTCCCACTCCCCCTGCTTGTGTTCCCTCTCTCGCTGTGTCTCTCTCTGTCAAATAAATAAATAAAACCTTTAAAAAAATAATTAAAATATTATTTTGATTTCTGCTTTTTAAAATATATACATTGTGAAAACATTCTCCCTATTTAGTTAATTAACACATCTATCATCTCACATATTTATCTTCTGGGGAGTGGAGACCTTAAGTTTTACTCTGCAAATTTCACTTATGTAATACAGTTATCAATTATAGTCACCATGTTTTACATTTGATCCTCAGACCTTATTCCTGTTATACCTGAAAGATTTTGCCTTTTATTTTACCTTTTACCTCTCCATGTTTCCCCCACTCCCCAGCACTTGACAACTACTTTTACACTCTGTTCCTTATGAGTTTCACTTTTTTGGGGGGGTGGGGGAGGGTTCCACATGTAAATGATACCATACAGTATTTGTCTTTCTCTGTCTGACTTATCTCACTTAGCATAATGCCCTCAAGGTCCATCCATGTTGTTGCAGTTGGCAGAATTTGCTTCTTTCCCATGGCTGAATACTATTCCATTGTATGTATATACCACATCTTCGTTATCCATTTATTTCTTGATGGACACTGAGCTTGTTTCCCTATCTTGGCAATTGTGAACAATGCTGCAATGAACATGGAGGTGCAGATATCTCTTCAATATTCTGTTTTCATTTCCTTTGGATGTACGTTCAGAAGTGGAATTGGGTAGTTCTATTTTTAATGTTTTGGTGTTTCATAGTAGCTGCACTAATTTACATTGCAAGTTTATTGAATTTTTTGGTAAGCCCTAGATTTTGCATGTCAGGTAAATGCCTCTCTCACCTCACCTTATTTCTAGCCCTGATGAAAGACTCCCACCAGTTCCAAAATTGTTGGTTTAACAATAGTTCCACTAGATAGGGTTGTTATTGGCCTGGCATTGGTCCCATGCCATCCCCGAACCAATCAATGATGCATAAGAGGAATGTAGTGGTTTCTTGGGCTTTTAAGGTGGGTGGGATTCTTTCCAACTTCTGAGAGTGTGAGAGAAGGCTTCCCAGAAGTGGAATCTGAAATGGGGATTCTTACTCAATTGATTTCATTGGGGGTTACGTCAGGAGAAGGGGGTGAGGAAATGGGAAGTTGATAAAGAAGAATGTGGTTTCAGGTGAAGACCAGGTTCAGCATGATCCCACTCAGTGAGACCAGGAGCCCACCTTTTATAGCCCCATGCTGGTCATTCATTGGCTGAGGCCTGGTGGTGGTGGAGGGAGGCAGCCCTATTGGATTGAGGACAGTTCTTTAGAGAATGAGGCAGCTGTACATTGTTGTCTGACAACACATACAGCAGCTAGTCATGGCCACATGTACCAGTGAACAGGTCTGGCCAGGGCCCCATCAGTCTCTAGTAAAAGGCATGGTCTTGAAAGATAAAATTATCAGAAAGGGAAATGGATGCCGCTCTGGCATTTAGCAGATGTCCTTTGTACTTAGCTCTTTAGCAAAGGAAATGGAATTGATTGTCAGTTAATGACATCTCTTTCAATGAGAAAAAGTTATAACATGCACTTTCATATATCTGATCTGGAATATTGAAAACCAGAAGCAGATGCTCAAGCTGCCTTCTTGCTGCCTGTCTTTTAAGTAAAAGGTTTGCAGAGAGTCAACAAGCAGTGATGCTCACCTGTGCTCACCTCCCTATCTTCACCCAAACCATCTGAGTCGAGTCACAAAATGCCAGTGAATCATGCCGACTGTCCATGTGCAGGCCTGGGAGTAGCTTGATGAGGTAGAATTATGATGAACAAAATGGACTTCTTCCTTAACAATTCCATTAGGGGAAGTGTCATGGCATTTAGAGTTCCACATACTGGGGAAACTGCCCTGGTAGAGTGAACTGCAATTGGGAGAGGAAAGAGGAGACCGCTGTCAGCTGCAGGCCATGCCAGGGAGCCTGCATAAATGGTCCTCTGTCAGCAAGGGGGGAGCCCTGTCACCCTTTCATTAGCAGTAATTGAATGCCTACAGAGGCAGTAATTACAAATACCAGCCAGGCCTCACAGGCTCATCTGTCTTTGTTTATCATCACAGTAAGGGTATTGATCATTACTAGAGACTTCCTTTCCTTTGGATAGGGACAGGGAAATTGGATTAATAAGGCCTGGCATGTCTCGGGTAACACATGCTTGCAGGGAAAGGCAGACCAGAAGTGCTGAGAAATGTTGAGCACTTCATTTCCTGGGGTGTCCAACCTGCTAACATTCTTGAGTGCTTCCTTTGCAGGGACTTGTGCTCAGATTCTCCATCATCTGAGCATCCTTGCTTTTGCTGAAGCCACAGAACTCCATAGATACAAAGCAAACTGAGTAGCTCCCATCTTAATTCACCTTTTTGCAGGTAGCACCTAAATAAATAGAGAGAGGGAGGGAGGGAGAGAGAGAGAGACAGAAAGAGAGAGAAGATAGCTAGGGAACCAACTCACTATTCTGAAAGCTGTATGCATTGTGTCATGGTAACTGCAGAGTTGGTGAGGGGAAAGCTTTTATATAAGCAGTATAGCTTATGAAAAAGAAAAGGGAGAATTAGAGCAATGGTTCTCAAACACTAGCATGCATCAGAATGGCTTGGAGGGCCCGTTAAAACACAGATGCTGGACTCCACCCCAGAGTTCCTGATTCAGAGGTCTTTTTTTAAAAAAAGATTTATTTATTTATTTTAGAGAGAGAGTGAGTGGGGTGGGTTGGGGGCAGAGGGAGAGAGAGAAAAATCCTCAAGTAGACTCCCCACTGAGCGTGGAGCCTGACTTGGGGCTTGATCCCAGGACCCTGAGATCATGACCTGAGCTAAAATCAAGAGTCGACACAACCTAAGGCACCCAGGTGTCCCTGGAGAATCTACATATTTAACAAATTGCCAGGTGATGCTTGGCTACTGGTCCAGGACCACACTTGGAGAACCACTTGATTAGAGCATCCCTATTTTGCAAACCTTAATGAAATAACATATGTAGGAAGTGATTGTCAGTGATTTTAATGTCACACAAAAAAGAGACAGTTAACTGAGCATTATGTGCCTCTTGATGGAAGTACAAAAAACCACCCATAAGAAATGTCCAAATACTCATTCCAAATCAGTCAATCCAGGTCTAACTACCAGTTTACAGAAGATACAGGGGATAGAGAAACAAGTAAAACAGTGTTGCAACAGGGGTGTAAAATCCAGCAAAATCCAGACTGTGAAAGACTCTTCACGACAAACAACTCATTTATTGCCTGCAAGAAAAGAGAAGTAGGAGAGGGGATGTATGGATTCTAAAAAACTTAAGAAACACATGATCCCAGTGATTGGACCTGTTTGGATGCTTTTCTGATCCACTGAACTGTGAAAAAGAAAACTGTGAGCTAAGCAGGAAAACCTGGAAGCTGAGCAGGTATTTGATGACATCAGAGAATTATATCCACCACCCTCACTCTTCCCATGCTGGATTCCTTCTTAAACTTTCATCCTCAGTTTAAATATTGTCTTTGCAAAGAGGTTTTCTTTAACTATCTCATCTAGATAGCTCCCCCTTCTCTATGTTACCCTTCTGTTGGTGTACTGACCTCTCATTGTAATTGTGCATTTATTGGTATGGTTTTTGCATGTCTCCTGACCAGTCTGAAAACTCCATGAGGCCATGTCTCACAGTGTCATGTCCCCAGTGCGCATTGTTTGGTACACTGGAAATGCACAGTATTTATTTCCTGAATGAATGATGAATAAATGAGGGTATTTTAAAGTTTTCAAATTCTTTTCCCATACCTGCTTTTAATTAAGTTTTATCTGACCTTGTCAGAGGCCTCTAGGTAGGTAATACTTTGCCATTTTTTTGGTGAAGTCAAACATGATGAGTGATTTGTTCAAGGTCGTGAGTTGTACTAAACTAGCATAGCCAGGAAAAAAAAAAAAACAGTCTTTCTGTCTCCAGTCCTGGTGGTCTTACTGTTCTAGTAAGTTTCCATTCAGAGATGTCTGACCATCTAGAAATAGTCATTTTAACAGTTAATCTTGATGGTTTTGGTAGAAGAGAGGAAGCTCTGTTCATGAAGGTGGGGTAATGAGCATCTGAGATGCTACATATTTGGGTGATGAAGTAGCTGTGTATTTGGCAAGTTAGCATCCCTGAAGTGTGTTGATTTGCCCTCTTAGGTTGCAGGTAGTCATTTCAGTTTCCTGACCATTCTGGAGTAGAATCATCAGCTCATTTCCATCAGCACGCTGGTATATCTAGGATGTTCTACCTTCTCTCCTCTATTTCTCTAAATCCCTACCTCTTTCTCAATCTCTGTCTCTATGTCTCTAGATCTATCTCTTTTTCTACCTTTATCTCAGTTTGAATCTCTTTCTTTATCTCTATGTCTTTAGCTCAGCATCTCCATCTCAATCTCTGTATCTGCATTTTTTTACCATTTGATCTCTTTATTTCTTTCTTTACCCTTAACCTCTTGCCTTTCCTCAGCTTCTGCCATGTTGCTTTCTGCTCCCTTTCACAGGAAAACGTAGTAAAAGAATTGTCCACAAGTATCGTTTCCCATTTCTTACCTCCTCTTTTTTCCACCCACTCTGATTTGGTTTCTCTTCTTTCCATTCTTCTCAAACTGTCTTTGACAAAGAAACTGAGAATTTCCATATTTGCAGATTGAGTAATCTGTTCTCATGTTACTTGACCTCAGAAGGATTGGGCACTGACCATCCCTTCCTCACTGATTCACTACTTTCTTGGTGTATTAGGATTGAGATACTGCTATAAGAAATAATCACAAAATCTCAGTGGCTTAACACAATAAAATTTTATTTTTTTGCTCATTATACTATTCTTTGTTATAATAATGGGGAAAATAATAGGCAGGATTGTGTGGGAGATTTTTATGGGCCAGACTTGGAGTAACATATATCACTTCTACCCCGATGCCATTTGCCATTCTTTGGTCCTTCCTGGATGCAAGCGGTGCTAAGAAGTGTAATCCCAGGCTGGGCATTTATTTTCCAGCAATAACTACACTATGGAAGGTGAATGTGAGTCTGTCTTGGCCATAGATAGAGAGGCAGGCAGCAATCAGGTCATGTGTGTATGTCCCTGAGTCTGTAGAGCAGTGCTTAGCATACTTCCTCCTCAAATCCCATCTCTGCTTTGCCTAATGGGGGACACTTGTCCAGGTCACCCTGCTTTCTTCCTAGACAGGGTCTTATCTCCTTATGAAGACATCCCACAAAGATTTGTTGGAGGCCCCCAGATCACTTTTGCATCTAGAACTGCTCTAGAAAATAGACCATGTAATTCAAAATATCCTCTTACAAGCCCCCATTAGAATCTTAATTATCCTAATACAGAGGAACTGCATTTCTCAGTGGGAGGCACATTTTTAATGATTTCATATTTAATATGTTCTCTGTGCTTTTGGGGTTCTGTATACTCTGAGATACTTTGGATCATACAGGGAATATCATTACCCAGCATTGCACCACAATTCTGCAATTCTTTCTATACTAAATTTAGAAAAAAAAAAAAAAACAACCCTCTGAGTACAACATGTGTAGACAATTAATAGCTTTATTCCACGTAGACGCTTAAGGCTTTTAATTTTAAAATGCCCATAAAAAAATCACAAGAGCTCTCACCATGCTTCTCTTTTATCTGGAGGCACATTTATTATGTGGTGAGTCTCTTGATAGTGTCTCCATTTCCTCACAAGGGCTGGCTCAGAGCCAAACACTTTCTGGGATTTGCATGGGGAAGTGAGGACTGAACAAAATGAGGCAAAGCCTTTGCATGAAGAGCCCCCAAAATGGGTTGCAAAAGGGAGAATTATCATACTCTGCTTGGCTAGACACACTCAGCCCTTGGAGAATGTCTCCTTACAGATGGCCCAAGTCTCCTCTCTTTTGAACATGCTTTACTCTAAAAGATTTAATTGGTAGGGCAGTGCCATCAACAAGATCTGTGTCTCCTTGTGATAACTGAAATTCTTGGAGCACTCTGCTGCCTCTCAATTCTTGAAATTGCATTACCCCAGATAATTCACAACCCTTGCACTGAAGGATGTGAGAAAATGCAAGTTGCAAGGAGTAGGTATGTCTGAGGTTATAGTATACCAAGGACTGTCTCTGGCCATGTTCTCCATATACAGAAGAATTCATTTGAACAAATTTTCACTGGACACTTAATATTGTACACCCATTACTAGGTAATTTGGGATATAGGCAATAAACAAAATAACACAAGGGATGCTGTGATTCCCCCTTCAAGAAGGAAGAACTTAACTTCCAGCTGTGTGAATGCTCCTGGCTGAGGGTCTTCAGTAATGAACACTTTTTAAGAATGTACTCAGCTAGGGCGCCTGGGTGGCTCAGTTGGTTAAGCGACTGCCTTCGGCTCAGGTCATGATCCTGGAGTCCCGGGGTCGAGTCCCACATCGGGCTCCCTGCTCGGCAGGGGGTCTGCTTCTCCCTCTGCCCTCTTCCCTCTCGTGCTCTCTGTCTCTCATTCTCTCTCTCTCAAATAAATAAATAAAATCTTAAAAAAAAAAAAAAAAAAGAATGTACTCAGCTAGAGAGCTGCCTCGCCCAAGCTCACATCCACTTCCTGTGACAGCCTATATATAAAGATTGGATTGAGGGTCTAACCATGAAGGGCCATCCCAGTGACCAAGTTTCTTGTAGGGTTGGCTGAGGCCTTGGTTGAGACTGTACTGCAGCCCTCTTCCCTTTGCCCAGTTCTGCTTTCTGTCCATCTCTTCAGGTGTTCTCAAGCGTACTCTTCCACAATCCTCCTGTATGCTAATGTCTAAGTCAAGGTCTACTTCCTTCCTCTGACTAAGGAGCTCACAGTCTATGGGACCAATGTGGGAGAAGCAACATGCAGCTCTTCTGCTCTTATTCTTCCTTTCTCCAAGATAAGAAAGAATGAGCCATGTCCCAAATGGGGGCAAAATGGGTAATTTCCACTTTGCATAGGCAGGATATGAAAGAATGTTCAAAGGCCATTTATTCTTTTTCCATTTCTCTTTCACAACTTCTTTCCTTGTATACCTGTATAATGCCTTGATTTTAATTTCAAATGCTTTCAGCAACACCCAGGTAGACATTACATATTCTACCATGGATCTAAAAGGCCAACTCCCAAGTAATAGGTTTTGGAAGATCAATAACGAAGTTGTTCCCAGACTTGCTGAAGCAGGTTTTACATTTATAATGTAAAAAACAGAAGGCTTAAAGAAAGAAATGAGTTCATCTAAAGAGAGCTAGATTACATCATTAAACCTTTAATTAACTCAATGGTTTTGACTTAAGAAAATCAATGGAGCTTTCTCACTTATAGGAAAGAAAAACTTTAATATTTTATGTGCCACTATTTATCTTTTTTTTTTCTAATATGGCATGCAATTTCTCTGGTGTGTGTCTGTTGGGCTTGATTTCTTCTCAAAGTTTAAAACTGGAAATTTTTTGTTGTTGGTGTTTACTGGAAATGTGGTAACTATATTTGGAGTAAGATTTAAAACTTAAAACTTGGTAGAAAGTAGGATATCTAGTGTTTTGATTTCAAAAGTCTTGGCTGTATGGGGAGGAGGTTAGGAGGACATGAAAGCATTTTTGTGTGGATATAATTATGTTCAGTTTTGCTCCTTTGGGAGACTTTTGAATTTTTCTGTTGAGTAGTTTATTTTAATAGGAACTCACTATGTAGCAAAGTGCTGCACTAGGTACTTTGGAAAGACCCAAAAAAAGTACTCATCTGTGCTTCTAATTTAATTGATTTAAATCTACCTAATGCTCAGCTGTGGCTATACTAGCTGGTTCAGTGTTCATGAGCACGACAATTCTGTTAGTATATGCAAGTTGCTAGTAAACAGCATGAAATAAACCGGCTAGTACCAGGGACACTTAAAATTTCTCCTTCCATCCTCATTCACTGATAGGGATAGGATAGTTCTCTAAAGGGCCTGCCCATGTACATGTAGATTTTCCTTTTGTTTCTTCAGTCTAGCTTTATGATGCTGGCATTTAGTGTGCATAAAAAAAATATGGTTAGGATTGAGTAAGTCAGCTTTAGTTTTAGGAATATAAACTATTCTTGATTTATTTGGCAGAAGTTCAGGGAATCCGGTATTTACAGCCTCACTGGAAGGCCCAGAGGATCAGATTTAAGGCTGGGCCTGAAGTTATAGCTTCTGGAACCATATTTGCATAAATATAGGAGTAATTTGAAGGGCAGGAGAAGACACCAAACAAATGAGAAAGACCTTACCTTCTTTAATGGAAAAGGGAAAGGAAAAAGATAACTGGAGACCCTCATATGGTAATAATTGATTTTTTTTCCAAAACATATTAAAGCGGAAAAATGAATAGTCCGATTGAGTACTTTCCACCATTTTTATGTAACTAAATTGTTGTAACAGGTGTTGGATGACCCTTTGGCCTGGGAATATGATGACTTGGCCATCATTTTGACAAAGTAGGGAGAAAGCAGAAGAACAATAGTTGGGGTGCCTCAGTGGCTCAGTCGGTTAAGCATCTGACTCTTGATTTTGGCTCAGGTCATGAGATTGAACCCTGTGTCAGGCTCCACACTCAATGAGGAGTCTGCTTGGGGGATTCTCTCTCCTTCTCTCTCTGCCCCACCCTGGGCTGCCCGCCCTGCTCAAGAGTGCTCTCTCGCTCTTAAAAAAAAAAAAAAAGAAAAGAAAAGAAAAAAGAAAAGAAGAGCAATAGTTCATCATTTGAACTGGGAGGAGGGATTTTTTTTTTAATAACATTTTGGAGAGAAAAGCACAGAGCTGGTAATAGTGTGTAAGGGAAGGTAATGAAAAGAAACAGTGCTAAAAAGTATTTTTTATGGTATTTGAGAAATGGAGGTAAAGACCTCGAAGTTATTTTGAAATTATGCTTTGGTTGTTGAACATTTTTCAAACCTTGATATTACTCTGAGCTGGGCCACATGGATTATGTCTTTGATACAGTTACAAAAATAGGAGCACAAATAGTCATCCTTAAGGATTTTTAGGTCTGCTCAGCACCTCAATAGACTCCTTACTTTTTTTAAATAATTCACATTCATGTGAAATTGCACATCACACAGGGTAACCTGAGCATGTGATTATTGAGTGAAATGAATTGGAGAAAGCTCTAAAAAGCCATCTTTAGGGGGAAGTTTTTCCTCCCTGACTTCTCCTTGATGTCATCTCATCGATTTCAAACTCAGCTATATTATTTTCAGCTAATATATTTCAGACACTGTGATAGATGCTGGGGAGACAAAATAAAAAGGCAACTGTATATGTTCACTGTAGCTAATAATAATTGATGAGGAGCTAGTAAATCTTTCATTTCCATAGTTGTCCATATAGTATTTACTCAATGCCCATACACCAGGCCTTGTGGCTATAATGATAAACAAGGTAGGCATGGTTTCTGCCCTCATGGAAGTTAGCTAAGTCTAATTGAAGAGGCAGACCATTGGCCAGATGATTACCACTAAATGTGTTACGTGCTACCAGAGTAAATGTAGGTGTAATGAAAGCATAAAAGAGGGCAATTTACCTGGTCAATAAAGTCATTTGTCATAATATATTAGGTTATAATTAATGGACCAAATTTCATACACTATAATTAACCAAAGTCCGTACTTGATGCAGATTTCCTTAGTCTTTACCTAATGTCCATTTTCTATTCCAGAATCCCATCTGGTATACCACCTTACATTTAGTTGTCATGTCTCCTTTGGCTTCTCTTGGCTGTGACAGTTTCTCAGACTTTTCTTATTTTTGAAGACCTTGACAATTTTGAGGCGTATACTGGTCAAGTATTTTGAAGAATATCCCTCCACTGGGATTTTTCTGATGATTTTCTCATGATGTGACTGAGGTTTTTGGTTTTGGGGGAGGAAGACCACAGAGGTGAAGTGCCACTTTCTTCATATCCTATCTATTAATCTAGAAATATTTATCACTTGTTACTGACCTTGATCATGGCTGATGTAGTGGTTTGTCAGATTCCAACACTATAAAGTTGCTCCTATTTTCTCTGTTTCCATACTGTACTCTCTTTAAAGTAGTCACTATGTGCACCTCACACTTATGATGTGGGGCATTATGCTCCACCCTTTTGGGAGGAGAGCATATCAATGATTTAGAGTTCTACATGGAGATTTGTTTCTTCTCCCCATTAACTATTTATGTATTCAGCCATTGATTTCTGTCAGTATAGACTTGTGGATATTTATTTCCTACCTCAAGTTATAATCCAAAGTCAAATTGCTCTACTCTGAGCTCTGTCATTTGGTTTCTGGATCCCTTTGATTTTCCACCATCAGTGTGGTGTTTTATTAGGCACATCCTTACTTTTTTTCCATTAGAAGATGCTCCAAGCTCAACTTATCTTCTACCCCAGTCCTAGAGTGAGCCGGTGAGCTGTGGTTCCTTTCACTGGAGAATGGTATGAGAAGCCAGGACCTGAATGCTAGGAATGCACCTTACTATGGGTGTTGTTGCACTTAGCCCTTCTCAGCTCACAGAGGAAGGACTTACATGTGTGTATGCCAACCTGTGTATATACACATATCTATAAATATTTTTATATGTAACTATATCTATGTTAGGCTAAAAAGGAGTTCATATTGATGTCTCTGACTCTAATTAATTGTCACATGGATCATTCTGGCCTTCTCCCCACATTTATTTACAAACTCCCACTGCAGTAGTGGGAAACCTGCCCCTACCATCTGCCATCCTTTCACTCAATAGTTTAATTCTAGTTTACATGTATAGGAGTATCAGGATTGTTAGCCTGTACTCATGGGACAAAACTTTATCAGTGGGAGTACAGGGCTTATGTACAATTTATTCTGCCTTTAGTCTTACAGACTCTACTCATTTCTAAAATTCCTTAGGTGAGTACTTTTCTCCTCTACCCCTAGGTTGTTTTGTACATTTGTAATGCAGTTAGATTGTTTGTCATATTCTGGACTCCATCGTGGAAGCTCCAACCTCTTAAATGATTTTTTAAAAAATTTATGTACATTAAGGTTCACTATAGTTCTATGCTGTATGGTTTGTGCTGTATAATTCTATGGTCTTGACAAATGAATAGTGTAATGAACCCACCATTATGGTATCATATAGAACAGTATGACCACCTTAAATCTCCTGTGCTTCACCTAATTCAGCTTACCTCCCCACATTCTGGACCCCTGGCAACCAGTGATCTTTTTTTATTGCTGCTAGGTTTTGCCCTCTCCAAAATCTCATATAATTATAATCATATACTACATAGTATTTTTAAAAAATTTTATTTTATTATGTTTTGTTAGTCATCATACATTCCATTATTAGTTTTTGATGTAGTGTTCCATGATTCATTGTTTGCATATAACACCCAGCGCTCCATTCAATATGTGCCCTCCTTAATATCCATCACTGGGCTATACCATCTCCCCAACCCCCTCCCCTCTAAAACCCTCAGTTTATTTCCTGGAGTCCATAGTCTCTCATGGTTCGTCTCCCCCTCCGATTCCCCCCCTTCATTTTTCCCTTCCTACTTTTTTTTTTTAAACATATAATGTATTATTTGTTTCAGAGGTACAGGTCTGTGATTCATCAGTCTTACACAATTCACAGCACTCACTATAGCATATACCCTCCCCAATGTCCATCACCCAGCCACTCCATCCCTCCCACTCCCCACCACTCCAGCAACCCTCAGTTTGTTTCCTGAGATTAAGAATTCCTCATATCAGTATTTTTAAAGTAGCTTCTTTCACTTTTCAAAATGCCTTAAGATTCATATATGTCTTTCCATGCTTCAATAGCTTATTTATTTTTATTGTTGAATAATACTCTGTTACATGGATATACCATAGTTTGTTTACTCATTCACCTATTAAAAGACATTTTGGTTGCTTTCAGTTGTTAACAATTATGGATATTGATACTATGAAGATTCATAGGCAAGTTTTTATGTAGAGATAAGTTTTCAAATCAGTTGGGTAAATACCTAGGAGCACGATCACTGGATTGTATGGCAAAACTATGTTTAGCTTCATAAGAAACTGGCAAACTGTCCTACAAAGTGGCTGTACCATTTTGCATTCCTACCAGCAATGCAAATGAATGAGAGTTCCTGTTGTCTTATATCCTTGTCAATAATGGTTTTGTCCATTTAAAAAAATTAGATATTCTAATAGGTGTGTAGTGGTAACACCTCATTGTTCAACTCACAGTTTCCTAATGACAAATGATATTGAGCATATTTTCATATGCTCATTTGCCATTGTATATCTTCTTTGGTGAGGTGTGTATTAAGATCTTTAAATTACCTGATCAATTTTTTAGACTCTGTAAATCCCCTTTGCTTGTTACTGTGCCTCTTGTGTAATTTTATTGCTGGCAAAACCAAAATTCTTGGAGATGTTCAAGAGTGTTAAGCACTTAATTGGAATGAGTGAGTAGAGAGAATCCTTTGAAATCTGATGATCTGGAAGGAAGAAAATCTGCTGAAATTTAGATTTTGGATCAAAGGTAAAAAGATTATGGATCTAAGGTAGGTAAGACTTAGAAAAATCTTTTGGGATCCCAACATCTTCAGTTCCCCAGGCTTTATTATTTTTGTGTTCCATGGAATATGTGTTCTTAGTTGTCTTCTGGGGATCACTTGAGTGTATATTATGATGGTCAGGAGATTTAATCTGGGAGCATATAATCCTGACTGAAAACTTAAGCAGTACCAGGATTTGAAGTATCTCTCACAAGATGTCCAGTATTAAGATAATTATTTCACATGACTTAAGTATCACCCTTCCTTTCATATTTGGAGAAATTCTAGTGTTCAACACATTTTCACTTAGTTCTAGTTTGATGGATTGACTTGCTTAAAATCTGGCAGGACTGTTCAAACTCCCTGGCAGTGTTGAAGATGTGGCTCTTCATCTAGAATACAGGCTGGGTGGCAAAGGAAACTCTTGGCATACTGCTTCACTGAGACTTGTAAACAATAATTAAATGGACTTATGCATCCTAATTCTAGTGTTTCATTTGCTTTTTCAAAACACTTGAAGGAGTTTTAGTTCTGGATAATAAACAATAAGAATCATAGCACTCTGCATTTAAACCAAATGAGCTCAATCAGGGTATACAAGTCTTGCGATTACAATTTTACTATTTTGCATATATTCACAATAGAAGAAGAAAACAAAAAAACATAGGCTTCTTGGTATGCTGAGAGATGGGAGCTCATAAAAAGCTTCGTGGGACCTCTGGTGGTCACATCATTTGGAACCCAGTCCCACCCTGGCCTATGACTGATTCTACCATCTTGGGCAAAGTTCTTGTGAATTTTGCCATTAGTCCTCTTATGTATAATGAATAGGTGGAGGCAGATGATATCTGATTTATCTTCAGATGCAGTGTGTGATAATGGATCCTAACACAGGCTGCAGTTTTTGTGCAGAGAAAGAGCAGAAGAGCTGGTGGTACATGTATTAACTACCATATGAAACTTGCATTGACTCTAGTTGCCCACCAGGGGATATCCAAGAGCACTACAAGAGCTCAAGAGTTGTTTGTAAATCAAATTTCTGTAAATTGAACCTTTCTTTCCTATTGACAAAATTTCAGAGATGTGTTCCCACAGGAAAACAGTGGCTCCTAGAGCAATAAAAATTATGCTCAAGGATATAAACAGTTTTAACAGCAGTATTTAAAGGAAACATATGGAGTAATATACCTTTGATATTATTGTGTCTTGCATTAAATTGGATTTGTGGTTAAGGCAGCAATTTTATAAGTTTGTAGAAAGAATTCACTTATTTTGGTTATGAATATTTTAATATTTGCCTTGTTTTTTAATGCAACTGTAGAATTGTTACCTCTTAATAATAAATACATGGTCATTATATCATGTTTACCTACTCCATCTCTTTATTGTTTAGTGCTCATGATGGGCAAAGAAGGACCATAGTATAACCACAGAGTGACAGGACTGGAAAAAACTTCCAGATCATAGAGTTTAGTCCTCTTGCCACACTGATAAGGAAACCAAAGTGAGAAAGATTAAATTATTTGTACGAAGTCATACAAATAATTAGTTTAAGTTGAAACTACTATATATGGTTATTCCTGAGGTCAATTGTGAGAAACACCAGCCTTCTCAGAATAAACCTAAGAGAATATAGGCACAATGTATGGAATTTTTCATTTGAGGGAGCAGACCAAACGATGATATACAAGTGACTAGGAAGTTAGCAAAAATACAATTAAGGTGGCCTGCCTAGTATAGAAATCCCAGAGCTACATGTTAGCAATGAGTGTTCAGCACCTTATAGTGGCAAAAATCAACTCTTACTGCAGCTCAGGTATAGTCCATGAGTTCTTATTGTGGCCTTAATGAAATTGCCCTAAAAATGTCCAGCCTTTATTCTGAATGCATACTCCCTAATTTCTCCATCTGTGGCTCCACTGCTAAGGGATCTGGACCAACATTAGTTCCCATTTTCCATTTATGGTGTTGCCAAAAGCAAATGTGATTATACCAAACTCTTAAACAAGAAGACATGAATTACTGAACCAAAGTGATCTTTATCTTTGCAGGAATACTCTCTCAATCAGCAGAAATAGGGCCCAGCTTTTAGTTGTTTCAGAGGCCAGGGTCCAGCCTAATATTGGCCTTATTTGATATATTTTTGTCATTTGATTCATTATATAATCTCCAGAAGGGCAGGTTGTAGGTTCGTGCTCTGATGATGAAGTGGCATGAGAATTTATCATCCTTGACCCTCATGAGGTCAACAGATACTTTGTTTAATCCAGATTATAGCTTCTGAAAGTCTTTTAAAATGACCAGGTATTTACACATTGGCCAGTCCATTTATGTAAATAGAGGTATACCTCCAATTGTTCATGAATGAGTGGGTGGGATGGTGATGAAATTATCCACTGATAAGTCCTTAGGCAGCAGAAAAACCCAGGTATTTTGAGCATTACTAAGCATCTCAGATCCCGTAGAAGGCAAGAAATTAAGGTGAATGAAGGAAAAGAAAATTTATTTGTATTTTAAAGAGAAACAACACATTACTGTTTTCTGTTTTTACCATATCTCCAGTGTCTCCTTGGATTGGGCCACAGTGATTTTTGTGTTGCTGGGGCAGGTTGGGCATGCCATCCCAGGCATTTAGAATTGCAATTACCAAGTTTTCTGGGCCCTTAGCATTGGAAATAAAACTTTTAGTCTGTAACATAGAAAACTTTTGATGTCTCAGGCTTCTGAATTGAGAAGGAATGGGACCTAGATGGAGGACTAAGATTTCTAGGCATTAGAACAGGATACCCCCCACTGGAAACTAGCAAACTGACTTGTGGTCCATGTGCTTCAGGCTCTTATATTTGATTGGCATGAGTCAACTTTCCCATGTCAGGCAACTCTGGGCTTTCACCAGACTGAGGTTTAGGCTCTTGGATTATGGTCCATCCAGGGAAGCCTCTTAGAAGAGAGTTTTCTATGTATCTTCAGAAAATCCCTCTGCACTCCTTGTTGGCTTTTCATTTCCTCCACTTAGATCTCCGGACTTCTCACTCAGGCATGCCTCTTGCCAACCATGCTGCCAACTCTCTTCTACAGGTAAATTTATTTCAATGTCTAGTTCTGATGGTAAGCATTCTAGTTGTTTACCTAATCTGTCTACCTACCAGAAATTTTCCTAAGACTTCATATATGTATTTGTATGTTTAATCTTCTGGTTTGGCACTTTGTATCTTGTTTATCTTTAGTAATTTTTAATTGGATAAAATAAAATAAAGCAAAGAAAATCAGACAAACATTAGACTGAATAGTTGGTGGATATAAGCCTACCATATAAGTCAAAATGTTAACGTCTTGAGGAGGTAAAAAAAGGAGGAAAAAAAGGAAAAAGGAGAAAGAGGAGAGGGGGGAGGAGGGCCAGAAGATGAAGGAGGAGAAGCTTTAAGAGAAGACACTAGTAGTAAAATTTAGAAATAGACCCACGTGATACCCTTGGCTTCCACTTAGAAGAGAAATCACAAATATTTGAATAACATGGTATGAAGCCACAATTCATTTATTGCCAAATACTTAAAATTGAGCTTTTTTATGGAGATAGATTCTTTAATGGTGTTGCTTTGCTTATCACAGAAACAATAAATAAGAAACAATTCTGTTGGAAGTATTTATGACTGGATGATCAGGCCGACACTAGAAATCAAAATAACTTGTAGTTTCAAGTGGAGCTGATAGTCAGTCATCCAGTCTGACTTGGCAAAGTCTGGTGAAGTTTTTCATGGTAGCATTCATTCTGATTGGTTGTGATATCTGTCGGATTGGATGATATCTACTACATGTTTTCAGTCTCATCCCTAGTTTTGGGTAAAATATACTTCATTGGCATCTTTCTGTTAGAGAGGGCAGCTAACATTTATTGATGACCTACTGTGTGCCTTCATTTCATCCTTAAAGCTTGCCTATAAAGTAGAGGAGTGTTAGCCTCAGGATTTGCAGGAGTAGTTGAGGGTTCTGTGAAGTCAAATGTTGCCCAAGGTCACACCTTGAAGAGGCTAAGTCGGGCGCTGAAACCATCCTTGTCAGCTTGTGCTCTTTTTTACTCCTCTGTAAATAATCACCTCCCACATCTTTTCCTACTCTCAGGAGGGCCCAGAGTTATGAATTTCTGTGAAAGTATACACCTCTGCTTAACACCTTTAATTCATGCTGCCCCAGGCAAGGCATAAGCCAAAAAGGCATTAAGCAAAACTATAGACTAAAAGCTTTATGGGTAAAATCATTATATTGTTTGTCTTTGGGGGGTTTTTGATTCTAAATGTTATTATCTCTCTAGTCAGAACAGAAAAACCGGGGGGGGGGGGGAACAAACCCAATCCCTCCAAAACCAAGTAATGTGACTACTGCTTTGTTTATTTCCTTTCTTTGGGTTTTTCCTCATGTGTTTTTCTGAATTATTTCATGTCTCACTCCTTGAATCATGAGTTAATATTTTGGCACCAACTGTAATTTTGCAGTTTACTTAGTCTTTTATGTTATTTATATTTTAAACTTCTCACACTCAGCCTTTAGGTGATTTTGTGGGGCCACATACCACGCAGGGATCTTACGACAGCCTCTTTCCAACCCCTCCCACCCAGCCTGCCTGCTGTTGTCTTGATACACTTATTTCTACATGTGTTATAAATGCCACAAAACAATGTAATGAAGTTTGCTTTAGGCAGTGAATTTACTTTAAGAGCCCTTTAAAGTAAAAAAAGAAATATGTTTACCTTTATTTGGAGCATTTCCAAATCTTTTCATTTTTAAAAAAATTTTATTTTATTATGTTATGTTAGTCACCATACAGTACATCATTAGTTTTTGATGTAGTGATCCATGATTCATTGTTTTCGTGTAACACCCAGTGCTCCATTCAATACGTGCCCTCCTTAATACCCATCACCAGGCTAATCCATCCCCCCACCCCACTCCCCTAAAACCCTCCGTTTGTTTCTCAGAGTCCATAGTCTCTCATGGTTCGTCTCCCCCTCCGATTTCCCCCCTTCATTTTTCCCTTCCTTCTCTTAATGTTGTCCATGTTATCCCTTGTGTTCCACAAATAAGTGAAAACATATGATAATTGACTTTCTCTGCTTGATTTATTTCACTTAGCATAATCTCCTCCAGTCCCATCCGTGTTGATGTACAAGTTGGGTATTCATCCTTTCTGATGGCTGAGTAATATTCCATTGTATATATGGACCCCATCTATATACATTCCTCTGTTGAAGGGCATCTCGGCTCTTTCCACAGTTTGGCTATTGCGGACATTGCTGCTATGAACATTGGGGTGCATATGGCCCTTCTTTTCACTACATCTGTGTCTTTGGGGTAAATACCTAGTAGTGCAATTGCTGGGTCATATGGTAGCTCTATTTTTAATTTTTGAGGCACCTCCACACTGTTTTCCAAAGTGGCTGTACCAGCTTGCATTCCCACTAACAGTGTAAGAAGGTTCCCCTTTCTCCACAACCTCTCCAACATTTGTTGTTTCTTGCCTTGTCAATTTTTGCCATTCTAACTGGTGTAAGGTGGTATCTCAATGTGGTTTTGCTTTGAATTTCCCTGATGGCTAATGATGATGAACATTTTTTCATGTGTCTGTTAGCCATTTATATGTCTTCTTTGGAGAAGTGTCTGTTCATGTCTTCTGCCCATTTTTTGACTGCATTATTTGTTTTTTGGATGTTGAGTTTGAGAAGTTCTTTATAGATCTTGGAAATTGGCACGTTGTCTTTAGTGTCATTTGCAAATCTCTTCTTCCAGTCTGTGTGTTGCCTCTTTGTTTTATTGACTGTTTCCTTTGCTGTGCAGAAGCTTTTTATCTTGATGAAATCCCAAAAGTTCATTTTTGTTTTTGTTTCACTAGCCTTTGGAGATGTATCTTGAAAGAAGTTGCTGTGGCCGATGTCAAAGAGGTTACTGCCTATGTTCTCCACTAGGATTTTGATGGATTCCTGTCTCACATTGAGGTCTTTCAACCATTTTGAGTTTATCTTTATGTATAGTGTTAAAGAATGGTCCAGTTTCATTCTTCTGCATGTGGCTATCCAATTTTCCCAGCACCATTTATTGAAGAGACTGTCTTTTTTCCATTGCATATTTTTTCCTGCTTTGTCAAAGATTATTTGACCAGAGAGTTGAGGGTCCATATCTGGGCTCTCTATTCTGTTCCATTGGTCTATATGTCTGTTTTTGTGCCAGTACCATCCTGTCTTGGTGATCACTGCTTTGTAATATAGCTTGAAATCAGGCAACGTGATGTCCCCAGCTTTGTTTCTCTTGTTCAACATCTCCTTGGCGATTCGGGGTCTTTTCTGATTCCATACAAATTTTAGGATTGTTTGTTCTAGCACTTTGAAAAATGTCATTGGAATTTTGATCAGGATGGTGTTGAAGGTATAGATTGCTCTGGGCACCATAGACATTTTAACAATGTTTATTCTTCTGATCCATGAGCATGGAATGTTTTTCCATCTTTTTGTGTCTTCTTCAATTTCTTTCATGAGTGTTCTGTAGTTCCTAGAGTATAGATCCTTTACCTCTTTGGTTAGGTTTATTCTGAGATATCTTATGGTTTTTGGTGCTATTGTAAATGGAATCATTTCTCTAATTTCTCTTTCTATAGTTGCATTGTTAGTGTATAAGAAAGCAACTGATTTCTGTGCATTGATTTTGTATCATCCACATTATTGAATTGCCGTATGAATTCTACTATTTTGGGGGTGGAGTCTTTTGGATTTTGCACATAAAGTGTCCTATTATCTGTGAAGAGAGAGAGTTCGACTTCTTCTTTGCCAATTTGAATACCTTTTATTTCTTTTTATTGTCTGATTGCTGTTGCTATGACTTCTAGTACTATGTTGAACAACAGTGGTGGGAGTGGGCATCCTTGTCGTGTTCCTGATCTTAAAGGAAACGTTCTCATCTTTTCCCTATTGAGAATGATATTCGCTGTGGGTTTTTTATAGATGAATATTATGAACTTGAGGAATGTTCCCTCTATCCCTATACTCTGAAGCATTTTGATCAGGAAAGGATGCTGTATTTTGTCAAATGCTTTTTCTACATCAATTGAGAGGACCTTATGGTTCTTCTCTCTCCTCTTATTAATGTGTTCTATCACATTGATTGATTTGCGAATGTTGTACCACCCTTGCATCCTGGGGATAAATCCCACTTGGTCATGGTGGATGATCCTTTTAATGTATTGTTGGATCCTATTAGCTAGGATTTTGTTGAGAATTTTGGAATCCATATTCATCAGGGATATCAGTCTGAAATTCTCCTTTTTGATGGGGTCTTTGCCTGGTTTGGGGATTATGGTAATGCTGGTCTCATAGAATGAGTCTGGAAGCTTTCCTTCTGTTTCTATTTTTTGAAACAGCTTCAGGAGAATAAGTATTATTTCTTCTTTGAATGTTTGGTAGAATTCTCTAGGGAATCCATCAGGCCCTGGACTCTTGTTTTTTTGGAGGTTTTTGATCACTGCTTCAATCTCATTACTGGTTATTGGCCTATTCAGGTTGTCAATTTCTTCCTGTTTCAGTCTTGGCAGTTTATAGTTTCCCGGAAGGCATCCATTTCATCCAGGTTGCTCAATTTATTGGCATATAGTTGTTGATAATAATTTCTAATAACTGTTTCTATTTCCTTGGTGTTAGTCATGATCTCTCCCCTTTCATTCATAATTTTATTAATTTGGGTCCTTTCTCTTTTCTTTTGGATAAGACTGGCCAGTGTTTTATCAATCTTATTAATTCTTTCAAAGAACCAACTTCTAGTTTTGTTGATCTGATCTACTGTGTTTCTGGTTTCTAATTCATAGATCTGTGCTCTAATCTTAATTATTTCTCTTCTAATGCATGGCTTAGGCATCGTTTGTTGCTTTTTCTCTAGTTCTTTAAGGTGTAAAGTTAGTTGATGAATTCGGGATTTTCTATTTTTTTGAGTGAGGCTTCAATGGCTATGTATTTCTCCCTTAGGACCGCCTTTGCAGTATCCCATAGGTTTTGGACTGATGTGTTTTTGTTCTCATTGGCTTCCATGAATTGTTTAAGTTCTTTGATTTCCTGGTTGACCGAAACATTCTTGAGCAGAGTGGTCTTTAGCTTTCAGGTGTTTGAATTTCCGCCAAATTTTTTCTTGTGATTGAGTTCCAGTTTTAAAGCATTATGGTCTAAGAAGATGTAGGGAATAATCTCAGTTCTTTTGGTATCGGTTGAGACCTGATTTGTGACCCAGTATGTGGTCTATTCTGGAGAAAATTCCATGTGTGCTCGAGAAGAATGAGTATTCTGTTGTTTTAGGGTGGAATGTTCTGTATATATCTATTAGGTCCATCTGGTCCAGTGTGTCATTCAAAGCTCTTGTTTCTTTGTTGATTTTCTGCTTAGATGATCTGTTTATTGCTGAGAGTGGAGTATTGAGGTCTCCTGCAATTAACGTATTGTTATCAATATGAGTATTTTGGTTAACAGTTGGCTTATGTAGATGGCTGCTCCCATGTTGGGGGCATAGATATTTACAATTGTTAGATCTTCTTGTTGGATAGACCCTTTAAGAATGATATAGTGTCCTTCTGTGTCTCTAACTACAGTCTTTAGCTTAAAATCTAATTTGTCTGTTATAAGAATTGTTACCCTAGCTTTCTTTTGAGGTCCGTTGGCATGGAAGATGGATCTCCATCCCTTCACTTTCAGTCTGGATGTATCTTTAGGTTCAAAATGAGTCACTTGTAGACAGCATATGGATGTGTCCTGTCTTTTTATCCAATCTGCAACCCTGTGCTGTTTTATGGGAGCATTTAGGCCGTTCATGTTGAGAGTGATTATTGAAAGATATGAATTTATTGTCATCATGTTTCCTGTGAAGTCCTTGTTTCTATAGATTGTCTCTGTAAATTTCTTTTCTATATCACTCTTGGGGTCTTTCTCCTTTTATAGAACCCCCCTAATATTTCTTGCAGGGCTGGCTTAGTGGTCACATATTCTTTCAGTTTCTGCTGGTTGTGGAAGCTCTGCATCTCTCCATCCATTCTAAATGACAGCCTTGTTCGATAAAGTATTCTTGGCTGCATGTTCTTTTCATTTAGTACCCTGAATATGTCTTGCCAGCCCTTTCTGGCTTGCCAGGTCTCTGTGGATAGGTCTGACATTATTCTGATGTTCCTCCCTCTGTACATAAGGAATCTCTTCCCCCGAGTGCCTTTAAGATGGTTTCCTTGGTTCTAAGATTTGCGATTTTTACTGTTACATGCTGGGGTGTTGGCCTGTTTTCCTTGATCTTGGGAGGGGTCCTCTCTGCCTCTAGGACATGAATGTTTGTTTCATTCCCCAGATTAGGGAAGTTCTCAGCTACAATTCGCTCAAATATATCTTCTAGTTGTCTCTCTCTCTCCACCCCCTCAGGGATCCCAATAATTCTGACATTGGACCATTTCATGGTGTCACTTATTTCTCTGATTCTATTTTCATGCATTTTGAGTTGTTTTTCCCTGGCCTCCTCTTTTTCCTTCTTGTCTGTCAATTGGTCTTCTAGATCACCAATTCGTTCTGCTTCACTTACCTTAGCTGTTAGATGATCTAGATTAGATTGGATCTCATTGATAGCATTTTTAAGTTTTGCCACTTCAGCTTTCATTTCTGCCCTTAGAGACTCTATGTTGCCATTAATAGATTTCTCCATTCTAGCTATTGTCTTCACAATTGCCAGCCTGAATTCCATCTCCAACGTCTTGGTTATATCTTTATCCACTTGTAAATTTGTGGCAGAAGTCACAGTCTTGAGTCCTTCCTATTTGGGGGTTCCTCCTCCTAGTCATTCTGTTGAGGGGTGGTTGAGGGAATGTATAGAGTCCAAATTATTGACCACAACCCAAGGAAGATGCACCTGTTTTATGGGGACCTTAGGGTTGTTGGGCTCTTGTTCTCCCTGCCTATCATCTGGGGGAGGGGCCTGCTGTATTGTTACTCAGGCAACCCCGTTTGGGCAGACTTGCCCTGCCCCCTGCGGGGGGGGGGATGGGCTCAGTGAAAGCCAGTTTTTTGGGGGCTTTTGTACTCTGGCGGCTCTCCCTGGCAGCTTTCCACGTCTCTTCTGACAGTCAGAGCAGAAGAGATTGTTTCCAACCCTCTGCCTCAGAGCAGAGAGATACAATCTGTTCTTCAGTGAGCTCTCCAGGCCACACCATCTCCATTTCTGTCTGTGCTGCTATAAACTGCAGCGTACTGGGTTGTGCACCCCTCAGCAGGGCTCCCAGTCCTCACCTCCAGGTCATGTCCTTTGTGCTCCTAAAATCACCAGCCACCCCCAGTTTGCACGTGCAGCCCGCCATTCCAGGTTTCAGTCTGGGGGGCTACCCTAAAGTTCTTTCCCCACTGCTACCTGTCTGCAAGTCTGTGCCCTGTCCCCAGTGCGGGAGGCTATCACTCACCACTGGTGTAGCATCGCCATGGCTCCCTCCCCCTACCGTTTATCTTTGGATATGTGCCTGCGGAATCATGGCTCCCAGTTTCATACCTTGAAACCAACCGCCTGTGGTATTCTGTTTGTAGAGATCCAGATATATCTTCTTACATCTCAGGCTGATTTCATGGGTGTTCAGAGTGGTCTGGTAGATATCCAGCTCAATTCCGGGGACCAGTTGGTATAGGGTCCCCTACTCCTCTGCCATCTTTTCCTCGAGCTTTTGTTTCTTTATATAAATGCAAGTTTCTGTCTGGGGTCTTATTCTTTCTGCCCAAAGAACATCCTTTGTAATTTCTTAGCTCACATGTTTGCTGGCAATAAAAAATATCTGTTCATTTGTTATTCTGAGAAGTCTGTTATTTTGACCTTATCTTTTAATAAAATTTTAATTTGGGGATAATTTTAGATAGACAAAATGTGAAGGTAGTACAGAAAGTTCCCATACACTCTGTAACTACTTTCCTTTATTATTAAAATCTTCATTAGTATGGTATATTTGGGTACAATATTGCTAACATTATTATTATTTGCATATGTTCCATATAAAATATAAAATGTGAAATTATAAAAATTGTATTATCATACCTCCATGGTACATTTATTAAAAATAATGGACTAATATTAAATACATCATTATTACAGACTAATTTTCTTTGTTTTTACTTAATGTCCCTTTTCTAGAATCCTGTTCAGAATACCACCTTGTTTTTGGTTGACCTGTCTCCTTAGGCTCATCTTGTTTGTGACAGCTTCTCAGACTTCTTGTAGTTTTCAAGAATGGTTGTGGGAAATACTGGCCACTTACTTTGTAGAATGTCCCACAGTTGAGATTTCTCTATTTTTTTTTTCTCATGGTTAGACTGGGGTTGTGGATTTTTTGGAGGAACAGCACAGAGGTAAATTGCCATTCTCATCATACCACTCCAAGAGTATATGCTGTTAGTATGACTTATCACTGTTGATACTGACCTTGTCATGGCTGAGGTTGTATTTTTCAGATTTCAACACTAAAACTTTTCTCCTATTTTCCCCATTTCCATACTGTACTCTTTTTAAAGAAGTCATCATATATACCCCACACTTAAGGTGTGGAGAGTTATGTTTCACCCCTTTGAGGGTAGGATATCCATAAGTGATTTAGAGTTCTGTACAGAGATTTGTCTCTTCTCCCCCAGTTATTATTTGTGTATTCAACCACTGATTTCTACCAGTGGGAACTCATGGGCTAATATTTTGCATATCCACCCTCACTTTTAGCTATTCTTACACACTGTGGCATAGATGGCATCTCCAGGTTCTTGCCCCTCTAGCATAGGGCAGCTGTTGCTCCTTCCTCAGTTTTAGCCTCATGGGAGAGGGAGGTAGAAGGGTGTTCTGTTTTACTGGCCCAGCCTCAGGTTTATATTAACCTTTGCAACTGATACTTTCTTGGCTTTCCTTCCTTCCTCCTCCTGAGAACCCAACTCTGACTTGGATCTGTAGTTGGTCTTAGCTGGTAGTTTCCTGCCTCATCTTCAATCATAGCAACCTCTGCTTGGCATAGGATTTTTGACCCAGTATATTTTCCAGTTCTTCCCTAGGGGTAGAGGCTTCATCCACCCATCCCCCATTTGCAATGGTTCTTTGCTGTGCCTTGGCAGTGACAAAGTTTATTTTCCTGCTTCCAGCAGCTTAAGGCTTTTGCTTTGTAGGAAAGAGAGATCTGGGGAAGTGGGAAGGGCTTTGTTCCTTTCCACCAAGAGCTAATGATTACCCTTGCGCTGAAATTCTGTACCAAGGGAGAGTTTCTCCAGGATCTTTTTTTGTCCCCAATATTTCTTGTGAGTCCTCAATTAAGAGCTGTGGGAAATATAAATTCTCTTCATGTCTGGAGGTATCTCAAAATGACATTATAGGACATAATAGTCTACAATTAGCCTTTAATGAATGAATTAAAATTTTAGCTGACTTATTACCTACTTGTATGGTGGCTGCCTCTTCTACCCATGCTCTACCACAGATGAGGTAGTTTATGTGTTCTGTCGCTTCTGGGAGAGGCCTAGCTCTCTTTGCTTACTTATTGGCCTGGATTTTACCCCTGAAGATGGAGACAACATTGTGAAGGCATACATGTTGTTTTCTTTTTTCTTTTTTTTTTCTTGAAAGAGAGAGTGTCTGCCTGTGCAGGGTTTGGGGAGGGGCAGAGGGAAAGGAAGAAAGAATCTTAATCAGGCTCCATGCCCAGTTCCCAACTTGGGGCTTGATCTCACGATGCCAGGATCATGATCTGAGCTGAAACCAAGAATTGGATGCTTAACCAACTGAGCCACCCAGCAGCCCCCATGTCTTTCTTGCTTTTATTTTCATGCTCATTTCTTTGTGTTGAATCTAATTGTTTATCAAAGTAGTATTTCCCTATAATATTATCATTTACCTAAAGTATCTTCCAGATTCATCACTTTTTTGGACCAGTTCTTTGGAGGGATTTCTTGACTATTAATATATTAGGCTTCATGAAGACAAGTCCTGCACTTGTACAGACTCACACACCAACAAAGAAGGAAATGCCCATAGGCCATGTGGTGCATGGGTGGCACCTCCCCCTGAGAAAGAGAAATGGTACAGAGTGAGCATGGTGGCCGAAATCTAGGATTAAGGTATCTGTGTCTTCTAATGGCTGAAAAAAAATTACCTGTTAAGTGCTAAAGAGTTATCAATTTTTTTAAAATATTTATTTATTTGACACAGAGCACAAGCAGGGGGAGTGGCAGGCAGAGGGAGAAGCAGACTCCCTGCTGAGCAGGGACCCCGATGTGGGACTTGATCCCAGGACCCTGGGATCATGACCTGAGCTGAAGGCAGATGCTTAACCAACTGAGCCACCCAGGCACCTGAGTTATCAATTCTTCTATAAAATTCTATTTTTCATGCAAAATCAGTTCTTGAATGCCTAAGAATGAGATGAGGACTTGCATACGTGACTTCAGCAGCTTTATATATAGACCATATGGGTAGGAAGAATGTATTCCATCTGATAACTGATCTGAGGAAGAGAATGTAGGTAGGACAGGTAATGGTTAAGGATCGGATCATGATTTCTCCTAGTTACACAGATGGATGATGATGGTTGATGTGTTACCACTTCAAACTCCTTTCCTCCATTGTTATCCATCTTGATCTCTGAAATTCACCCTGGGGAAGACACTACCT
This sequence comes from Neomonachus schauinslandi, assembly GCF_002201575.2. Taxonomy (NCBI): domain Eukaryota; kingdom Metazoa; phylum Chordata; class Mammalia; order Carnivora; family Phocidae; genus Neomonachus; species Neomonachus schauinslandi. The sequence goes on from NC_058403.1 coordinate 165,179,816, forward strand.
GCTCTCTCAAAATTAAGGCTCAAAGTGTCAATAAGTGTGATGTAAATATCATGGAATGTAGGGTCAGTGGGCTTGGATCTGAGTCCCAACTCTACCAATTTCTAGCTTATAACTTAGCTTTTTAATTCTTTAACTTTTTGAGCCTCTGTTTCCTCATCTGAAAAAAATCCCAACACTTCGAGAGGAATAAATCAAATTGTGGATATAAAAAATTCACTTTTCAACTCTCAAGTTCTATAAAAATTTTCATTTTTATTATGGCATCACATTCTGTTCCCCTGGACTTGGTGGGCCAGGGAAATAGACATATTCAATTTTGAGAACAGATTTTCTCTCCATGTTCAAATGTGCTCATTCCTACATTAAGCAAATATATAGATAAGTATATAAATTTGATCAGTAGCTTAGTGTGTTAATCTGTGTCTTACTTGAGGTATTTGCCTAAGAAGATTTTCTTTTCTTGAAAACAGAAATGGTAAATTAGAAAGCTGTAGGATTACAGACTTAAAACAATAGTCAGTGGAGGAAATATGAAATTAAGAGGGATACCATAGAGGTGTAGCAAAAGCTAGAATATTGGAAAGCGAGAGAATTACAGTTTGAAAACAAAACATATTTGTATGTTTTCAGAGAACTTGCTAGTAAGTAATTTACCTTCTGGCTGAACAGTTTTATAGTATGAAGATTAATTTTCTCTGCTATTTTTAAGTAACTCTCTGATTTTAATCTTCTACCCAGCTCCTTTCTGGTCAAAACTAAAATTTCTAGCATGCAAGCAGTACATGAGAATGGTGGCCACAAATCAAAGACTACATTTGAGGTGCCAATGATAGGATGAAACTTCCTTACAGCTTGAGTTGAATATTCTCTTTGGTCACAATTTTCATGGATTCATGTTGCTATTTGTATATTTCTGTCTGTTTTTCCTTTTGATCAGGAGAGTATTAAAATTGAGAGGGGTGTGTGTGTATGCATGAGTGTGCATGCACAATATGTATGAATATTTACATTGGGAGACAAAACTAGCGTCAGTCATGTATTGAAATTCCTTTTCTAAATGGTCTGGCTCCAAAGAACTCTGTTTATGCCTCAATATGTTATCTTTGAAGCTTACCTGTTTTCCTTCTAGAAAGTTACATGTAAGGTTAGAGAAGACCTAATTTTCTCAGTATACCATCAGACCTACAAAATTGTTTTGTACTAGTAAGTGCTAATTAAATAGTGAGACCATTCAAACTGGAATACCTTTGTCCATTATAAATTACAGAAAAACAGAATTAAACAAGCTATCTAGGACAAACCAAGGTATATCATTACCCATCAATAAAAGTTTATTGATTTTGAACTAGATTAAACAATTTATGACCTTTGTCATGGTTTCATGATTATAAGAGAACAGTTTTCTTGGGGTGAGTGTAAACAGTCATCCTGAATATCTATATTAGTCAAGCTTCTTTCAGATGATAGAGATAGGAACTCATCTTTACTTAACCTAAGCATAAAAGGGAATGTATTAGTTCAAGTACTAGGGAGTTGAAGGGCATAACTATTTGCATGCATAGCTGGAACCAGAAGTTCATTAATGTCAATAATTTTCTCTTTGTCTTTCTCACTCTCTGTGTCTCTATCTTTTTCTCTCTCATCTCTTTACTTGTCTCTGTTTATCTTTGGATGTGGTTCTACTTCTCCAGTGTCACAGACAGGATGTTTTCATGTGGTGGTAAAGATAACTGTAATGTTATATCAAACTTAAGTTATAACACCTTTTGAGACTCCAAAAAGAGATATAGTCTTTCCTGATAACTTTTTTTTTTGTCTTGAGGATGGAACACTCATCCTGGCTACACTCACCCAAATCTGTATTTATTGGAATAATAATGTGAACCAACTCTTCTGGAGCCCTTTGTGCTGGGTTCATCTCATGTAATCATGACTACAACACTCTGAAATAGGTGTGTCTATTTTCCTCCATCTCATAGATGAGGAAACTGAAGTTCAGGGATATTGAGTAACCTTCCCAAGATTACACAGTTAGGTTCAAAGTGCTGACTCTGGATTCAAACTACCCCAGGTTTGAATCTTAAATACAAAATGAGCACAAAGACATAATTAAAAAATATGAGCATCACTGAGACATGTATTTTAAAATTTTTGCAAATAGTAAATTACTCTATAAATGTGAATTATATATCAGTGTGTAGCCCATTGCTAGATACAGTGCTAGAGCAGTGGTCACTGGGTGTGATTTTGTCCCCAGAAAAATTGGGCTAAGTCTGGAAACCTTTTCAGTTGCCACAGTTGGAAGGGGGGTTCCTATTGGCATTTAGTGTGTAGGAGCTGGGGATGCTGCTATACATCCTACAATGCACAGAACAGCTACCCAGAAAGAAGAATTATCCAGTCAATAATGTTGAGGTTGTAAAAGCCTGTGCTAGATGAATAGAGGTAATATGTGAAACTTGGCTCTTAGAAGCTCACACTTTAGTTGGGAAGGCAGACATGTAGGCAGATATTAAAAATAAAATGCAGTGGTTCAGTAGAGTTGGAGACATTCAGACTAAAGAGAGAGCAGGTACAAAGTTACCATCATGAACTATTTAAGGGCTGAAAGAGTGTAACCCTAAGCAGCAGACAGATTTCAGCTCTAGAGAAGGTGAGCAGGTATGCTCTTTGGGGATATGGAACATGTGTGTCTCCTCAAAGTTACATCTTTATGTCTAGAGCAGTGCCTCAAAATGAAGTAAGTCTTAACTAATGCTTGTTGAATGGATAAATAGATAAATTGATTAACTTAAATGTAGAGGGCAGGTTAAAAGAGAATCCTGTCTCATTTAGAGATTCTTTGATTTTATGACAGTCATTCTCTAGGAGTGGAGACAAAACTATTCTTGGTGGATAAGGCTTTGAGGAAGTGGAAAAGATGGAGTATCTCTTCTACATCAGATAACATCATGAGTTAAAGGTGTGGGCATTAACATTCTAGAGGTGCAGTATTCTATCATGGTGGGTTCTAAAGAGAATTCTTTGAAAAACAAACAGAAAAAGAGGATGAGATTTTCATGACCACTTGGAATGGGTATGATAAGAGCAGCTGTTTCTCTCCTACCAATTTGTTTTCTGTGGAAACAGAAGTATAGCTGGAATGAGCAATAGGGAGTAAAAAAAAAAAAAAATGTATTTGTATGTGTTAAGGGAATTACTTTTTGTTATTATCTCTATGAATTAGTCATTGTCACCAGATGTGGTAAATGGAAACTGTAGAACAGTTTCAGCATTCACCTTTTATCTTTTCTCAAGTAATTATTATCAAACACAAAAATAGAATGGGGGATTTAATGAGATATTTCATGGAAAAAAGTCACAGGGCCATAGTTATAAAATCCACTTACTGAAATTATACTATCTATTTTTAGCAAGTGCATTTGGAAATGGTATAATATCTTTGTTCTATACAGTAGTCTTAGCTGTTTTCCATTGTGCAACATGGCATTTTATGATACCTATTGCTTACCCACTCAACATTCCCAAAGCCCCTGGGTTTTCATTAACTTGTATCTTTGATTTTGTTGTGAATGTGTAGGGTTATACAGTAATACATTCGCAACGTGCAAGGATGACTTGCGGACTGCCACATTGAACAGTAGCCTAGGGGTATGCCAAACTTTGATATGAGCTGGTGTTTTCTGTATTGTCCAAATTTCTGTAGTATCTAAATTATCATAGGCTGTTCTTGTCTTGCTCAATGTGCAGTAGAAGAATTTACTTTGTTTAAAGATTGGAGATGAATGAAGATTAAAGTGCTCAAATGTTGACATGTTCAAAGAGCAGTGTGATGTGTGATTAGCAATTTCAATACTGAAGAAGGTATCACTACCTGCATTTTACTATTTATTCCACATATTACTAAAATAGTAATGCTAATATTAGTATTTTGTTTTAAATGGTTTAGAATTCACAAATTTAATAAATGAAATTAAATATTGAATATATTCCAAACTAGGAATTTATAAACACTTCAAAACACATGTAAAATGTAAATTTTTGAAAATACAAATGTTACACAAACATACATATTTCTAACATTAAATTTTAGCCATACTGGTACTCAGCATCCTTCATCTTCAGTCCTCAGCAGTTTTTATTTCTCTTTCTTTGTTGACCTTAAGGGTCATCTCTGCCCTTAGTCCTTATCTTCCCCTAGCCTTGGTGACTATATTTGCATGCTTTTCTAGGTGCCTCCCACCAGTTTCATTATTATTCTTGATGATGATGATTGGTATAATTATTATTAGGTAGGAGGTGAAGAGAGGATGGAAGGGAACAGGAGAGTTGCATGAGCTCAATGAAATAAAAGGGCTAGGAAAGTTGTGGTGAGGGCATTGGGGATGGGAGGGAGAGGGCAGGAGATATGGATTGAAGAGAGGAATGAGAAATGGAAGGACATTACTGAATCATATCTGAAATAATGATATTACACTAACGAAAATCCTGGCATTGATATGCTAAAATAACACGGGCTGACTTTTGGTCCAAACAAGATGTCATAGGCCCGTTTCTGTTCTTCCCTGCTAAGCACAACTACAAACCCTAAAAATGGTGTAAGAGACAACCAGACGATAACTCTGCCAGGTAGTAAGAAGAAGATGAGCTAGTTTGGGATCCTAGGTCTAGAAGAACAACATAGTGGCAGGAGGTTTTGTGTCTTCTTACCCAACAGAAGAAGGTCACAGACCTGTCATTTCCTGACTCCTGATGTAGCAACAGAAGACAGCCCAGGAAGACTTTCCTTCCCCTGAATTGAACAGAAGTCCCATTCACAACATCAGGTGAGCCTGATACCCCTGGGAAGAAGGATATTTGAGAGCTCTGCCAGAAACAAGGGGCTACTTCTTCTACACCAAGATTGGGACTCCCCTTTTTACCAGGAGGTACAGAGGAAAGGTGGCAGAATTAGCAAGAGAAACCCAGGTATAGCAAGCTTCCCTGTCCAGGAAACCACTTTGTACCTGCAGGCTCTTTTTTCCCTGACCCCCAAATTCCAAATGGGCCAGGAGAACCAGAAAAAGAGACCCAGGTCTCTAAGCCACAGCATGTGGCTTAGGCCAGACAGCCTTTTTATCCCTAAAGACCTAGGACTCACTCCTTTTCTCAGAGACTGGGAGGCTGGGGGACACTGGTAAGGGAATCACACCATACCACAATCTCTCCCATCAGGAAACACTTGATGACCCAGGTGTGGAACTTCTTTTTTCCCCCTTCAGATAGCATTACAAAGGACCAAAGGGAGCCACATGGTCACCAGATAATCACGGTGGAGAAACCAGTGTGATGAGGTGGGTGGGAAGATGGTGGCAGAGGTTGAGATCAGAATGGTAGAAGAAGGACTGATTACAAAGATGCTTGTATGCTCTGTGAAGAATGTTGACTTTTATCTGGTAGACGATTAATAGCCACTAGAGGTCTCAGTGGAGGGGAGGAGGCAGAGGGATTTAGGAGGACTCTTTTTTGTGTAGGTTTGACAGTGTAGGAAGGACACCAAACGTGGATTTCAAAGCCACTTTGACCTACAAGCTACATGATATTAGGCAAATAATTTAATCTGTTTTATGCTTTTTTCCCTCATTTGTAAATTGGGCAAGAACATAACCTCAGACTATTTTATAGGCATTGTGTGAGGATCAAAGACTATCATGTGTACGAAAGTGTTTTGTGAACCATAGTTTGCATTTCCCAAATAATGGATGAATGTTGTCTCATTTGTACACGTTTCCATGGTGAATTAAGGTTCTATTATATATGTCAGACTTGACATCATATATAATATGGTCATGAATAAATGATGATTATCTAATACATTAAGTGGATTCATTTAATTTTTAAAAGAAGTGTACAACACCAATATATAGCCAATTTTGTTCTTCTCTTGTGATACTGGCATATGTAGGGAACATTTGAGTTTAAAGAAAATTAAAAGAATTCATCACATATCTCCCTTTTGGCTGGAAAAGTTTTTCTGCTCAGATTTTTCACTTTGCTGCAATGAGGTTTCATAAGGGTTGCCCCGTCACAGCAAATGTATGTTGCTTATTTCCACACATAACAGATTATGCTTTCATTAACACTCCAGCTGCTGCATTTCTCTTCTAGCTTTTTAACATCCATAAATTCACATCTTTACATGTTCTTGTTATACGGATAATGTTATACAAAGGCACAGAAATGCAATCTGTTTCAAAATTCCAAGATGATTTTAATGTGGACAAAGACATATCTAAGATAATTACATTGAGAAGTTTGCTTCCTATGTATTATTGTGTATAGAGTTATTGTTTTTAATGCAGAGTGTCACTGTCCTTCTCTTACCCTCTTTGTTTATCATCCTCACCCCCAAAATCCCCTTTCTGTAAATTTTGGTCCTTTCTATTTATGCTCACTTCCTTGGTAATCTCAACTACTCCTTCACATGGATGGACCTTAATTCTACTTATTCAAACCTGGCCTTTCTCCCAGATGTTAATGGGAACTTTCCAACTTATAGACATTTCTTGGCTACCCCAGCTTGGCTACTCCACATTTACATAAAATGTACCATAGGACCCCATATTATATACAACACTCTGTTCTTTTCCTATCTTCCAAATCAACCCCACTCCTTTAAGTGAGCATGACACACAGAACTTCTGCTCATCCAGATCTGAGACATTAGAATCATCTAGGTCTTCTAACTTTTTCTGCCTGTCATCATCATTTTCCAATCAGTCATTAAAGTCCTCTCAGTCCCCCCTTCAAGCAATTTCCCCAGCTTTTCATTCTCCTTGATCATCATTGTTATGTTATAGTTACACTTCTATTACTGTACACCTGAACTGTGGCACTAGCTTCTCCAGTCTTCCAATCTCTAATCTATGCCCTACCAAAATGTTTCTACTGCCTGCCACTCTGATGCTCAAAAACTTCAATAGGTAGCTACTGCCTGGATCATAAATTAAAAACTTTCTGACTGGCTGTGATAAATTGGACTACTGTTTCCAGTTTTTCACAATAGGATGTAAATCCCAGTCTTTTCCAGGTAATTTTGCAGTACCTCTTCATGTAGATAGAGTATACTTTGCCACACCATAAATGTTGAAGTTGACTGTGTGACTTGCTTTGGCTGAGGGAAGATGAGTGAGTATGATGCAAACAGAACTTTGCTTGCATGGATTTCCCTCTCTGTGAGCTACCATGAGAAAAGCATGCCTCAGGAAGCCACTATCCCTGTAGGCTAGGCCCCAGAGTGCAGACACATTAGTGAACTGGAGCCTAACCCATAATCTGAGGTACAGCTGCCCTGTCTGTCCCAAAGATTCAAGAGTGAGAAAAAGATGAATTAGTCACAAATCTCCTGTGATTAGGGGTTGTGAGTTACACAGCACTATTATAGTAATAGTAAACTAATACACTGACTTTCTCAAATACTCTTTCACATCTTTTAAATACTCTCATATGTAAAGACTTAAGGCTGGTAAAATAGTCCCTATAACATGTCTCCTTCACTTTTTTGACTATTTTCCTTACCGTTTTCCTCTACTTGTCCTTCAAGGACCAATATTTTTCCTCTGATAACCACAACCCACTGGGAAGTCTCCTTTCTTCAGACTCCTTAGTGTCCACATCTCTTGTTTCATACCTCAAACTTTGGTATTGTTAATTATCCAGAAGCATATATCTGGTTATGTTACCACCCTGTTCTGTGCTTTTATGAACATCCAATGCTTATCCCTTACCACATGTAGTATTAAGGCATCTTGTTATCTTGTCTGTTTCCATGTAAACTTCAAGATGCTGAGAGCAGAAGCTATATCTGACTTCATGTCATGTGTCCAGAGGCAAATGCAGGACCTGACACATAGTAACTGGTGCAGAAGTATCTACTGAATAGATGATGACTGATTGCATCTCTGCTTTCTAAGAAAACTCCATGCTTTTTGATGGCAAGAACCACTTTTCACTTCCCAAAATACCTAGTCAACATCTTCCAGAGAAGAGACAACTATGATATAATTGTGGCACATTTTGTGATGGCTTAATATAATTTCCCAACCACTAATAATATATAGCCATTCTCCTTTATGTAGACATTTCTATAGCATACATTTAAATATTTTCCTATCATTCTACATTGTGCACTTGGAAGATGTTTAACCAGATTTTCTTTTCATGTAAAAAGGAAAAAAAATTCTCTTTGTTAGCTTTGTGGGAACCTCTCCAGTCTTTTTCTGGGTAAGGAACCTAGGAAGTCTCATTCCTTCCAGATTGGGTCTTGGAACCATGCTTCAGGAATCACCAAAGACTCAAGAGTCATCCAGCTTTCCTTTACTCTTCATCACGGTTCTTCTCTGAACATTTTTGTATCTCTCTATATTATTTGCTGTGTTACAAATTATCCCCAAATGTAGCCCTTTAAGACAGCATACATTATTTTATACAATTTCTGAGATCAGGAATCTAGGAGTGACTTACATGGGTGGTTTTGGCTTAGGGTCTGTCATGAGGTTGTAGTCAAGGTGTCAACTTGACTGAGGCTGGGAGATTCAATTCCAACCTCATTCCTGTGACTGTTAGGAGATCTCAGCTCGTTGCTGTGTAGGTCTTTACATAGGGCTACGTATAACAAGAAAACTGACTTCCCCAGTGTAAGTGATTCAAGGGAAAGAGCCACTGAAATGGAAGCCATAGTACCATTTTTATGACCTCATCTCTAAAGTCACACATTGTGACTTCTGCTTTATTCTACTTCCCATTAGAGGTGAGTCACTAAGCCTAGCCCACCCTCAAAGAGAGGGACAGTAGGCTCCACCTCTTCAGGGGAGGAGTATCAATTTGTGGACATATTTTTAAATCACTTCACCCTTCCCTGGACAGGCTGTGGAGGTGAATGACATTTTTATGGTCCTACATCCCTGGTTGCTCAGGCAAATAATCTCCTGTGCCTTTTTTTTTTTCCTTCCTGGCTTCAGGGTGTTGCTATCTAAACATTGAAATGATATAAAGATTTAAAATGAATAAGATGCAAAGGGAAGGGGCAATTTCCATAGATTTCCAAGCATTTCTAAAGCCACTTCACTGACTAAGGTCTGTAGTCTATGCTCTCTGCTTTCATTCCTGAGGATAAGCCCGGGGAGTGGGGAGCTTTGGTGTTCCCTGTGGACCTACCCTTGCCTGGGTCATGATGTTGCTTCCTGAAGGAAGATTCCTCTCTTCTTCCCGAGGTCCTAGATGCAGGGAGTGCTGAATGCAGGGTGGCTGGAGGCCCTGGAATAGTCCCTTTGTTTTAGCTGTCTTAGCCGAGTCTTCTTCACATAGGGCCCTGAGATCTAGGTAACATCATTTTCATGAGTCCTTAACACCACAGTAGGCTGGGAAATTTTTCTCCTATAGGTGCCTTTCCCTGGAGGGCAGAGTGGCATACTGGAAATACATGAGCTTTGGAAGCTTTGGAATTAGGGAGATGCTGGTTCAAAACCCAGCTCTAATACTGTCTGGATTTCTGAATTTGGACCAGTTATTTAACCTCTCTGAGCCCCCAATTTTTTTCAGCATGAAAATGAAGATAAAGTGAGGATTGAATGAAACAATATGTGGAGGTAAATACAGTGTCTGGCATATAATAAGCATTAACTGATATTCATTCAGTGAGTGCATGAATGTGCTTCAGAGCTACCTGCAATACTTAAGGAAGACTGTGATTCTGAACATCCCTCTCTTGCTTGTAGAAACTGACAAAGAACTGGGTTGTGTATTTCTGGGGCAGTATCTTGCTTGTCTATTTGTATTACACGATTTGCTGAGTTTTCGAATACATTCTCTTGGAAGATTTTCTATCTGTTTTGCTTTTTGTGACACACAAGAATTATAATTCATTTTGTATTTGAAAGCTGACAACACAATGTAAGGATAGCCAGAAGGAGCATTTTTTAAAATTCATATTTTAAGTATGCTTCTAAGAAATCAGAGCCTGGTTTCTATGAAGAAGTATATTTTTCTAATTACTCCTCTATCTTAGCTGTTTTGTGTCAAGGTTTTCTTAGGCAAGAGAGAAGGGGGGATGTGGGATTAAAGAGGTGAGACTGAGCAGAGAGAACAAAATGCCACTTCCGATACTTAACCTTCCTGCTTAGGGAACTTTCCCTATGTATATATTTTCTTCTGCACTCTCAATGTAGAGAATTGCCCCTGCCTGATGGATGACACAATGCAATTTGCTTCTCTTACTTTCTTTCACCCCAGAGATGCATGGTTTTGCCTTTAATATATTCAAGGGCAGCCTTTGCTGTGTCTGGATTGGCATTTGTAATTATACACTGTGAAAATATAATGTGGAGAGAGAGTTTAACTCTTCTCCCAGATTTTAAAAAAGTTTAATGTGTTAATGTGTTCAAATACCCCCACCTGCAGAGCAGGAGATCCAGTGCCATTTGACTTCTTTCTTCTGCATGATAATCACATTCGGTTTAAAAATCACATTCTCTTTAATAAACGAGTGTGTGCTGCTTTGTCGTGTGCTGTGCAGAACCTCTGCAATGCTTAACCACCATACCTCCTTAGTTATTTTCCAAGACATTTGATGTTCTCAACAGCATTAATTGCACTGAGGTCTAATAGGTTGTAATTAATATGTTCAGACCTTGCTTTGTGAAGCTGGAGCCAGTGAATGGTGGACATCTCACAGCACAGAGGCACAGGTGATCACCAGAGGAACTCAAATAAAGGATCAAAAGCTCTTTACATAATAAGCAATATGATAATTTGATGACTGTGTGGTTGGGTAATTTTACCTTCCTAAGTATATATTCCACCATTGTCTTCCTTAAGTTGTTTGAAAAAATATGAGAATAGCTCAATTACAATAACTAGAATTACTCCAATTTGGCAGAACACCCATGTGAGGTGTCAAAAGACTTTTCTCCACTGCAAAAATGAGGATTTTTGCTTATTGATGTGTACTTGATACCACCATTGATCTAAATGGACTGCATTCAAACTTTAGCATAAAAAGCTTAAGTGATACAAAAGATGGGACTCTCAGAACTTGGTCTTGAGTTTGGCAGCCACCTTGAGACTAGGAGGAGAGGGCCTGAGTAAGAAAGAAATCACAGGAGTAGGGGAGTAGAGGTGATCTCAGAGACAAAGAGAACAGAGGTCTTGGGAAAGTATTTGAGTCTCTGTCTTAAGCTGACTTTAAATATAATGCTAGCCCTAGAACTTCCTGGTTCAGAAGTAAAGAATTTTCTCTTTTCCTCATGGAGTGTTTGATTTTCTGTTACTGGTAAATCAGAAGACTTCTAATTGAGTCAGACACAAAGAGGATTAGTGCTCACTCTCTGCATTGATGGGATCTATATTTGAATGGGAAGGCATTATCTGGTGTGTCTTATTTGGTTCAGACTACCTGGCATTTCAAAGTCTCAGTGTTTTCTAGTTGATCTTTTTCTGTTTTTTTGTAAAAGTAAATTCTGGTCACTGATTACCAATATTCTGTATCCTGCATATTTCCACTCTTTAAATCTTATCCAAGCCTCAAGTAAGAGGGGAAATTTCATTTTGATGGTTTCCTACCGTATTGTCTTTTTATCTTCTCCTTTCCATATCCAAGTTGCCCTGCCAAATTTAATAATCAGCTTTGTGACTATATTATAAATCTCCTTTAATATTCTTCTTTATTATAATAAATTTTAATCTCTTAGCTTCAGGATTCTTTCCTCTTCTGGACTATTGAGATTTCCCAAGTATTTAAAATGATTCACCTGCTCGAGTAGTTTATTATCTACCACTCTCTATTCCCCCCCCCCAAAAGAATCATGGCTTTTTATAGAAATTACCACATTCATATTCAGGCTTATTTTATGTTGTCATGGTTTGAATTCTCTGCAAGTTGTTTCCAGAGTTTGTACAATGTTGTAACTTCAGAATAAAATTGTAAACAATTTAAGGCTACCCCCAACATACATGTATGAGCACAAACACACACACATGCCTCCATCATTCCAGTTTTCCAACTGAAAAGAGATTTCCTTAGGCATTTAATCACTGCCTTAACCTCTCTCCTGTGTGGGAGCTCAAATGGTTCTTTCATTATTTATCTTAGAACTTCCAATCTCTGACTGGATCAGGTAGGACCTAGTAATGTCATTTTTTCCATCCCTTTGCCTCTATCAAATAAAGACTTAAATAAATCCAAGAAGCCTGTGCTTACCTGCTTTAGAGAGCCTCCAAAAAAGGAAATTCAGAATCTTTTTTGAGGATCTATTTCATGGTTTTCATTGTTGTCTCCACTACCTCCCTCCATTATTAAGAGCAGTTTCCTCTCTTGATGTCTACATCCTGTACCTGTCTATCCATTTCTCAGTTCCATTGGCTCCACTTCTTTGATCTAGTTTTGAAATGCAGGAACATCCCCAGGACATGAACTACATCTCAGTTGTAGAGGACCACACCCAAACTTCCAGCTTTCAACTGAATATACCCACCAGGATATTTCATGGGTACCTCAAACTCAGTATGTGCAATGAAGACCTCATGGAGTTTCTACTCTTCTTTCCCTTCAGAGATAAGTTTTAGTTTAGTTTTGTTTGTTTGTTCTCCTATGTTCCTTCTTCCACTTAGTGGTGCCATCTTCAACCTAATCACTAGCTAGACAACTGGGTGGTATCTTTGACCTCTCCACTTTTTACACTGCCCCCCTCCCCACCCCCGTGATGTCTGATCTGTACCAGATTGCATTCTTTTCCTCAAATGTCTTTCCTATCTGTTCTTTTATCTTCTCCTGGGACAGGTTCTCCAATGGCTACTTAACTGGTCCCATTGCCTCTTTTTGCTCCTCCAACTATCTTCCATATTATTGCCATGTTGATCTTCTGCAATATAGATCATATAGTGTAGGTTCTCTGCTCAAAAACCATCAGTAATTCCCCATTGCCATAGACTAAAATCAAACTTCTTGGCATGGCTGCAGACATTAAGAGCCCAGACTTGATATCATACTGACCTAAGTTCAGATTCTCCTTAAGCCACTTACTAATTGTCTGACTTGGGAAAATCTCATGGTTTCTCTATGCCTCACTTTCTGTACTGTAAGGATAACCACCTTCCAGAATGGTCATAAGAATTAAACTATATGATGCTTGTAATGCAGTAGCACAGTGTCTGATGCCTTTGCAGCCCTCAGCAAATGATCATTGCTACTATTAGGATTGCTGTTATTACTGTATACCAGTATAACAGTTGTTATCAGCTTGGCCACCTTTACCTCTTGAGAGCTGTGTGACTGTGGTCAACTTCTCTTCACTTGTTTCCTTATCTGTAAAATGGGGAAAATAATCATAACCTCATAAAGTTTTAGGGTGTTAAATTGGCTAATAGAGAGCAGTGTCTGACCTACAGGAAAGCATTGTAAAAATTTCAGATCTTGTTCTTCTCAAACCACAAAGTCATTTCTCTAAGTCATGGAGTCATACTTCTGTACCTTTGTCTATACTGTTATGTGAAAACATGTCCACTCCAGTCTGTTTTCTATCATGGGTTCTTAGTTTCATTTGTGCCATGGGCCCATTTGGCATCTGGTGAAGTCTCTTTACTTCTTGTCAGAACAACATTTTAAAATGCATAATATAAAATCCATAAATTTACACAGAAAGCCAATTATATTTAAAAATAATGAACAAAAATTTAAAAACTTAATTTGTGTTAGAGTAATGTATGTGCTTTTCTAATAGACTCATAAATAAGATATAATGGTCTAATAATTACTGTAATTTCAAAGGAGCAATGAACATAAATATTTCAATTATCTGTAATATAGTAACATGCCATGAGAGTACCTGTGATTTCTACTGGTGACAGAATCAGATTCTACAAAAACTTTTATGTGTGTGGCTTACATTAGTAAATGAAGGAAGTGCTAAATGTCACAGATTGATGAAAATCAAGATGTGATTTTTTTCCCCCATTCAAGTTCATGGACTCCACCCAAAGGTCCATAGAGTTCAAGAAGTCCTTATCTAGATCCTACACATATTTTATTTTTTTAAAACTTTTTAAAAAGATTTTATTTATATATTTGACAGAGAGAGAGACAGCGACAGAGGGAGTACAAGCAGGGGGAGTGGGAGAGGGAGAAGCAGGCTTCCCGCCAAGCAGAGAGCCCAATGCGGGGCTCGATCCCAGGACTCTGGGATCATGACCTGAGCCGAAGGCAGACACCTAATGACTGAGCCACCCAGGCACCCCGATCCTACACATATTTTAAAGCTGAGTTCAAACATGCTTTCTCAAAGTCCTCCTTAATCCCAGACAGTTGTAATTAACCTACCTCTTTTATCTACTCATGGCACTATGTTCTTTTTGTTTTTTTTCAAAGACCCATATATTTTTTTCCTCTGATATCTTATTAGCTATATGCACATGTTCCTCCTCATCAAGGATGTCAGACCCATGGTCAGTCTTCATACTGGTACACAGTACCTGTGACTAAAGAGGCCATGGTTGGGTAGAAATGTGAGCATGAAGTGGGCAGCCATTACTTATCTCTATTTCCCTAACTGCCCTTTGCAACATAAAGTACAGCATTTCTGAGAATGTAGCTCATTTCATTTTAGTGTTATTTACCATGCTAGTTCTGCTGCCTGGGCTGACAAATCGCCTCTCCAAAAGGCAGGTTCTAATCCCATATACAGTCCCAGCTCAGTGGCAATTTATATGACAAGCTCTCTGAGTTTAGGCAAATATCCTGATATTTTAGCTCAGTTATTCTGACAACAACAATTTCTGCCTTATGGAGTGCATATGTCACCAGAGAAAATCAGCCCCCTGTTACAGGAATATAAATTTTCATGGTGAACTTGAAATGCAAATTATGTGCCTTGATGCTCTTCACAAATCTTTGCTTGCACCTGGAAGCCATCTTTGCAGAACTTTGGGTAAAAGCAAAGAGAGGGGAAAGAGAGAGAGAGACAGAGGGAAAAAGAAAGAAAGGAAGAGATGGATAGAAGGATGTAAGGAGGAAGGGAAGCTAGGCTTTATTTTCTGTGTTGCCTGGTACTCACCACAGAGCATACAATAAATTTTCTTGAGTTTCATGTATTATGATTTTAAGAAGAGTAAGTAAATATTTAATGTAAGAGTTAACAAAAATTAATGTCTTATAGTCAAAACTTGTTTCAGCATTTTTTCTTTTACTAATTTAGAGCAACTTCGATACTATTGACATTTTAGGGCGAATAATTCTTTTTTGTGGGAGGCTGTCTTGTCCATTGCAGGCTGTTTAGCAGCATCTTTGGGTTATACCCAGTACAGGCCAGTAATGTGCCTCCCCAAGCTGTAACAACCAAAAATGTCTCCAAATATTGCCATATGTCCCCTGGGGGGAAAATAGCCCTACCCTACCTCCTGCTCCAAACGAATAGAGAACCACTGATTTAGAGGATAATGGTTTCCTATTGTGTGTCAGACTGTGCTTTTTCTATCACATATGTCTTCTAACATAGTCTTCACACAGTCCCCTAAAGTAAGTGCTATCATTATTCCCATCATATAGTTGAGAGATAAGATTCAAGGAGATAAAGCATAGTGAACCAGAAGGGAAACTAATGAGAAGAGATGGAAAACTAATGCAAAGGGGCATCATTACATAATGTAGTCTAAGAGTAGGGGTAGGAAATCTGTGGTGCCATTGTATCACCAAGATGCCTAAGAAATATGTCATATCTACTCTCAGCAGTCTATCTTGAAGAGCCAAAATGGCTATTAAGTTGGGCATTACTAATAGAATGAAATTGGCAAAGGAGTTAAGATTTCATTTACCAACTCTGGTTGGACTAAGTCTTCTCCAAAAATTGATTTTTTGTGTGACTGTGTGCTTTCATAGGGTATTGGTCACTTGTGACCACTGTGTAAGTTCACTATCTATTACCAACACACAGGGAGGGTCTTTAACATGGACCCTCAGTAAGTGTTTGTACAATAAATATGTAGTACAGGAAATCTCACCACTGGTAAGTCCTGCCTTAAGATATAACATTGCCATCTTTCTTTATTTTCCTTTAAATGCATATACTCTTAAAATATATGTAGTGCTAGGGGTGATGACTTAATAGTAACAGACTTATGCAACACTAAAAGTACAACTGTGGAGATCAATATTTTCATGTGGTAGATGAGGAGACTGAGGTACAGAGGGGAGAAGAAATTTTTCCAATACAAATTATGGACTAAGTCTGGATAGAAAAGTAATCTGTGGAAACTAAGTCTCAGTGTTCCTTTTTACTGTGTCATCCATCACTTAACGCTTTATACTGAGAACTTTATAGGGCATTTTCTGTTGGAAATCAAGATCCTTGTTTAATTTAAAAGATGTAGAAGGAATTGGAGAAATAGGAGCAGGAAGAAGGCTAGCTCAGTAGGACAAAAGGAAAAGATAACAGAGAAGAGCAGGGAGACCTGTGGAAATGTTTCATCAACAGCTTCATTGGCTTGGGTTGAATTCAGTAACAATGTTTTATTTTTTTATTTTTTTATGTCTTCATTTAATTTTCATTTGGAATGTTCTAAAATCAGATTTTTAAAAGTTAAAGTCAAAGATAGAGACAGGTCAGAGACAGATTAGGATTTTGAAGATTCAGCAGCATAGGACAAAGAGAGGTGGGCTGAAAATGAGCTAGGGATTTGTATTCAGAATGGCAATCAGCTTCAGATCATCTGTATGCAGTCCCCTTATGTTGAAGCCCTAACCCCCCATGTGGTTGCATCTGAAAATAGGGGCTTTAGGTGGTAATTAGAATTAGATAATTTTATAAGGGTGAGGTCCTTCTGATAGTATTAGTGCTCTTAAAGCAGAGAGTTTGCTCTCCCTTTGTCTCTACCTCATGAGGACACAGTGAGAGGGCAGCCATCTGCAAGACACCGAAGAGGATACCCCACCAGAACCTGACCATACTGGCACCCTGATTTCAGAGTTCCAGAATCCAAAACTGTGAGAAAATAATTTCTGTTTTTGAAGTCACCCGGTCTATGGTATTTTGTTATGGCAGCCCAAGCTGACATATGTTTCACCCAATAGAGAATATCAATAAAGGAATATAAATTATTTAAAACAAAAAACCAAATAGAAACTTGTAGTTGAACAGTATAATAACTGAAATGAAAAATTTACCAGAGGGATTTAACAGCAGATTTGATCAGGAAGAAGAAAGAAGCAATGAACTTAAAGATGGATTAATTGAGATGATTCAGTCTGAAAAACATAAAAGAATAAAAAAAAATAAAGAGAGCCTAAGAGAATTGTGGGAGACTATAAAGCACATCAACACACTCTTAATGGGAGTTCTAGAAAGAGAGGACAGAAAGTGAAAGTGTATTTGAAGAAATAATGGCTGGAGTTTGATGCAAAACAATCTACACATCAGATAAACTCAATGATTCCAAATAAGGTAATCTCTAAGAGATAATACCTAGACACTTTATAGCCAAATGGCCAAAAGCAAAGACAATGTTGAAAGCAACAGAAGAAAACTTGAAGAAAATTATCAAGTACGCAGGGTCCTCCATAAGAATAAAAGCTGATTTCTGATCAAAAGCATGGAGCCCATAAGGCATATTCAACATGTTGAAAGAAAAAGACTGTAAGTTGAGAATTCTATATTCAATGAAACTACTTTTCAAAAATGAAGAAGTGAAGACATTGTTAGTAAGCAGAAACTGAGACAATTTGTTATTTGCAGACTTTCCGTAAGAAATAATAAAGTCCTTCAGGCTAAAGTTAATTGATACTGGGGCGCCTGTGTGGCTCAGCCAGTTAATCTTCTGACTCTTGGTTTCAGCTTAGGTCATGATATCAGGGTTGTGAGGTCGAGCTCCACATTGGGTTCCATGCTTGGTGTGAAGTCTGCTTGAGATTCTTTGCCCCTCTTTCTCTGTCCCCCTCTTCTCCTCACCCCACTTGCATGCTCTTTCATTCTCTCTCTAAAATAAATAAATAAAATCTTAAAAAAGAACTTGGAAAAGTAGAAATTTTAAAAAGTTTAATAAATAAATAAATAAAATGAAATGATACTACAGAGTAACCTAAATCTATAGGAAGGAATAAAGGGGACCAGTAGGTCCTCTTTTATTTGTAAGTAAATATAAAGGCAGTATAAATGTATGCTTGGTTTGTAACTCCCTTCTTCTGGTATTTGATTTAAAGACACCTACATAAACAATAGTTATTAATTTGTGTTGATTGACATACAATTTATAAAGATGTGATTTGTATGACAATAATAGCATAAGAGGGGAAGATATACAGGAATAAAGTTTTTGTATACTATTGAAATTAAGTTGGTATTAATCTGAACTATAATGTTATCAACTAAAATTTTAATCTGTAAGGCAGCCATTAATAAAGAGTAATAAAAGAAATGGCAAAATAATTAAAATAATACACTAGAAAATATCTGTTTAACATAAAAGAAAGCAAAAGTGAAGGAACAGAGGAATAAGAGACCATGAGATATATATAGAAAATAAATAGCAAAGTGGTATGTGCAAATTCTACTTTATCAGTAATAACTTTATTTATAAATGGATCACATACTCTAATCAAAAGGCAGAGATTGGCTGAATGAGTTTTTAAAAAATGATCCAAGAGTGCCATCACCGAGATGGCTCCATAGGGCATTCCTGACTTCACTCCCCCTCATAAGAAAAACAACTGACAACTATTTACAAACAAGACACCACTGAGAGACTTCTAGAACATGGGGGAGAAGTTGAAACATTTCCCTGCACCATAGAAACCAAGATGGACTGCATTAGAAGAAAAGCAACAGGTACATGCTGACCACATGGTCCTTCCTCTAGGTCAGTGCAGCACAGTGCAGGAGGAATTCCCTTTTCTCCAGTGGGAAAAGAGAGTCCAGGGAACAACCAGCACCCCTAGCATTGTGAGTTGCTCTGTGGGAACTTCTACCCTGCACTCACCTCACAGGCAATTGTAAATATGTGTTCAACATTGATGTACCTAATATATAAAACAAAAACTAGCAGAGCTAAAAGGAGAAGTAAAGAGAAATAAAATAGTAGTTAGGAATTTAAATACCCTAGTGTTACCAGTGAATAAATCAGATAGTCAAAATAAGGAAATAGTGGGTTTGAACAACACTATAGACAAAATGGACCTAACAGACATATACAGAACCTTCTATCAAACAATAGTAGAATACGTATTCTTCTCAAATACACATGGAACATTTTCTAGGATATAGACCATATGTTTAGCTACAAAGCAAATCTTAGCAAATTCAAGAAGATTGAAATTATACTATCTTCTCTGACCACAATGGCATAAAAGTAGAAATCAATAGCAAGAGGAAAACTGGAGAATTCACGAATACATGGACATTAAACAACACTCTCTTGAATGATCAGTGGATCGAAGAGGAAATTGAAAGGGAAATAAAATTTCTTGAAACAAACAAAAATAGAAGCACAACATACCAGAATTTATGTGATGCAGGAACAGCAGTTGTAAGAGGAAATTTCAGAGCAATAAGCACTTACATTAAGAATCAAGAAAGAAGGAAAGACAATCAAGAAAGATCCAAATAAACAACCTAATTCTATACCTTAAGAAATTAGACAAAGAAAAACAAACTGAGCCCAAAGTTAGCAGAAGGAAGGAAATAATAAAGATTAGAGTGGAAGTAAATGAAATAGGGAACAGAAAAACAATAGAAAAGATTAACTGAACTAAAAACTGGTTATTGAAAAGATAAAATTGGCAAACCCTTGGAAAACATAGAATAAAAGCTCTTTGGAATGGGTCTTGGTGATAATATTTTTGGAAATCATACCCAAAGCATAAGCAACAAAATAAAATATGTGGGACTACATCAAACTAAAAAGCTTTCAATGCAGCAAAGAAAACCATCAACAAAATGTAAAGACAACCTATGGAATGGGAAAAATATTTTCAAACTATATATTGGATAAGGGGTTAATATCCAGAATATATAAAGAACTCCTATAACTCAAAAGCAAATAAAAAACCTCCAAATAATCCAATTAAAAATGCATTTTTCCATTTGTATGTCTTTGGAGAAATGTCTGTTCATGTCTTCTGCCCATTTCTTTACTGGATTATTTGTTTTTTGGGTGTTGAGTTTGATGAATTCTTTATAGATCTTGGATACTAGCCCTTTATCTGATATGGCATTTGCAAATATCTTCTCCCATTCCATAGGTTGTCTTTTAGTTTTGTTGACTGTTAACTTTGCTGTGCAGAAGCTTTTTCTTGATGAAGTCCCAATAGTTCATTTTTGCTTTTGTTTCCCTTACCTTTGGAGACATATCTAGCAAGAAGTTGCTGTGTCCAAGGTCGAACAGACATTTCTCCAAAGAAGACATACAAATGGCCAACAGACACATGAAAAAATGTGCCACATCACTTGGCATCAGGGAAATACAAATCAAAATCACGATGAGATACCATCTCACACCAGTCAGAATGGCTAAAATTAACAAAACAGGAAACAACAAATGTTGGCGAGGATGTGGAGAAAGGGGAAGCCTCTTACACTGTTAGTGGGAATGTAAACTGGTACAGCCACTCTGAAAAACAGTATAGAGGGTCCTCAAGAAGTTAAAAATAGAGCTACCTTATGACCCAGCAATTGCACTACAGGGTATTTACGCCAAAGATACAAATGTAGTGGTCTGAAGGGGCATATGCACCCTAATGTTCATAGCAGCAATGTCCACAATAGCCAAACTGTGG
This sequence comes from Neomonachus schauinslandi, assembly GCF_002201575.2. NCBI lineage: Eukaryota > Metazoa > Chordata > Mammalia > Carnivora > Phocidae > Neomonachus > Neomonachus schauinslandi. Next base: position 165,200,607 of record NC_058403.1, read on the forward strand.
AAAGAGCTGAGATGTCCATTGACAGATGAATGGCTAAAGAAGATGTGGTGTGTCTGTATATATATATACAATGGAATATTACTCAGCCATCGGAAAGGATGAATACTTACCATTTACATCAATGTGGATGGAACTGGAGGGTATTATGCTGAGTGAAATAAGTCAATCAGAGAAACACAATTACCACGTGGTTTCACTCATATGTGGAATATAAGAAACACCGCAGAGGAGCATAGGGGAAGGGAGTGGAAGGGAGACAAACCAGGAGAGACTCTTAACTATAGGAAACAAACTGAGGGTTGCTGGAGGGGAGGTGGGTGGGGAGATGAGGTGATTGACTGATGGGCATTAAGGAGGGCACATGATGTGATGAGCACTGGGTGTTACATGCAACTGATAAATTATTGAACACTACATCTGGAAATAATGATGTACTATATATTGGCTAATTGAATTTAAATAAAATTTTAAAAATGCTTTTTTTCCAAAGAGGTAATGAATGACTAACTTGTATATGAAAAGATGCTCAACATCACTAGTCATTAGGGAAGTAAAAATTAAAACCACAGTGATAGATCACCTCACACCTTAGAATAAAAAAGATAAAAGATACTGGCATGGATGTGGAGAAAAGGGGGAACACTTGTGCACTGTTGGTGGGATTGTAAATTGATGCAGCCACTATGGAAAACAGTATGGAGATTCCTCAAAAAATTAAAGATAGAACTGCCATATAATCCAGCAATTTTAATTCTGGGTACATATTCAACACAAACAAAAACACTAACTTGAAAAGATAGCTACTCTGTCGTGTTCACAACACCATTATTTATAATACCAAGACATTGAAACAACTGACTATCCATTAGTGGATTAATAGATAAAGAAGTTGTGCTATATATGTACAATGAAATATTATTCAGCCATAAAAGATGTGGAAATCCTATTTGCAACAACATGGCTGGAACTTGATGGTATTATGCTAAGTAAAATAAGTCAGAGAGATAGAGACAACTACTATATAATCTAATCTATATGTGGAATCTAATTTAAAAAACCATCAAATTTATAGCAGAAGTCAGATTTGTGGTTATCAGTCAGGGAGTGGTGGGGTGAAGGAATTGGATGAAGGTGGTCAAAAGATACAAATTTGCTGTTATAAGATAAATAAGTAATGTACAACATGATGACTGTAGCTAACAGTGCTGTAGGATACATAGGAAAGTTAAGAGAGTAATTCCTGAGTTCTCATCCAAGAAGAACTTTTTTTTAAATTTTAATTCCAGTATAGTTAATATACAGTGTTATATTAGTTTCAGTTGTACAATATAGTGATTCAACTACCCCATACATTACCCAGTGCTCATCACAACTGTAATCCTTAATCCTATCACCTATATCACCCCTCCCCCCCCACCTCCCCTCTGGTAACATCAGTTTGTTCTCTATAGTTAAGAGTCTGATTCTTGGTTTATGTCTCTGTCTTTTTTCCTTTGCTTGTTTGTTTTGTTTCTTGAATTCCACATATGAGTTAAATCATATGGTATTTGTAGTTCTCTGACTGACTTATTTTGCTTAGCATTATACTTTCTAGCTCTACCCACATCATTGTAAATGGCAAGGTTTCATTCTTTTTGATGGCTGAATAATATTCCATTGTAATATTTCCATTGTATATATACCACATCTTTTTTTATCCGTTCATCTATCAGTGGACATTTGGGCTGCTTCCTTTTTTTTTTCTTTTTAAAAAATCATATCTATATGATGATGGATGTTAAATAAACCTTCGGTGTAATCATTTTATAATATATGGTAATCAAACTATCATGCTGTATATGGTAAACTTACATAGTGATGTATGACAATTATTTCTCAATAAAACTGGAAAAAATAATTCAACTAAATGCTGTCTAAAAAGATACAGTTTTTATTCAGACACAAGTAGGTTGAAAGTAAAAGAAAAAAATACACCATAAAAAAGTAACCCCACAACCTGGAGTGGCTCTACTAATAACAGACAAAACATACTTTATGATAAAGCTTGTTACTGAACACACTGAGGGATATTTTATAATAAGGTTAATTTCACCAAGATTATATAATAATTATAAACACCTATGAACCAAACAATACAGTCCTGAATGCATGAAGCAAAAACTGATAGAATTGAAGAGAAATCAACCAATTCAACTTTAATAGTTGGAAACATCAATGTTCTATTTTATATAACAACCAAAATACATGGGTATAGGATGAACAAGGAAACAGAAGACTTTACCAACACTAAACAAACTATACCTAACGTACATCTACAGCTCTTCACTCAGTAACTGCACAATATGTATTCTCAAGTACACTGGGAACATTCTCCAAAGTAGACCATATATTAGGCATAAAACAAGTCTCAATACATTTAAAAGAGTTGAAATCATGCAAAATATGTTGTCCCTTGACAGCAATGGAATGACATAGAAAATAAGCAACGGGAGGATATTTAGGAACATCACCTTCCTAAATAACCTAAATAACCAGTGAGTCAAAGAAGAAATCACAAAGGAAATTAGAAAATACTTTGAAATGAATGAAAAAGAAAAAAATGTACACTTTATTAATATAGAAATGAAAATCCTTTACACAATACCAGCAAACCAAATCCAACAACATATAAAGTGGATTCTTTGCTAGGGTCAAGTGGGATTTATCCCACAGCTATACAAGGCTTGCTTAACATACAAAAATCAATCCATGTAATATACAACATTAATAGAATGAAAGGAAAAAACTCATTTGATTATACTAATAGATGCAGAAAAAGCATTTTACAAAGTCCAAAATCCTTTCGTGATGCAAAACACTTTCAACAAACCATGAATAGAAGGGAACTTACTCAACATGATAAGGATAATCCACCAAAACCCCATAGTTAACATCATACTTAAGTGTGAAAAACTGAAATGTCCCTCCAAGATCAGGAAAATGACAAGGAATTCCACTCTCATCAATTTTTTTTCAGCATTGCACTGGAGGTTCTAGTCAGGGCAATTAGACAAGTAAAAGAAAAAGAAAGAGGGATACCATACGATTCATGGGGCAAAAGAATAGTCTTTTCAACAAACAGTGCTAGGACAATTGGATGTCCACATGTAAAAGAATGAAGTTGGATCCCTACCTCATGCCATTAATAAAAATCAGCATAATAAAAAAAGAAAAAAATCAGCTCAAAGTGGATCAAAGACCTAAAGGTAAGAGCTAAAATGAGAAAACTCTTAAAAGGAAACAAGTATAAATTAATACTTGTGACCCCTGATTAGGTAATGGTTTGGCAAATGTGACACCCAGAGCATAAGCAACAAAAGGAAAAAATAGATAAGTCCGACTTCATTAAATATTAAATATTTATTCTTAAAAGGATACTATGACGAGAGTATAAAGACATCCCGCACAAAGGGAGAAAATATTTGCAAATTACATATCTGTTAAGGGACTATATCCAGAATACATAAAGAACTCTCACAACTCAAAAATTAAAAGACAAAAACCTAATTAAAAATTGGGGAAAATATTTGAATGGACATTTCTCCAAAGTAGTCAATAGCACATGAAAAATGTTTGACCCATTAATTATTAGTGTATTCCAAATCAAAATCTCAATTGGACACCACTTCACATGCATTAAGATCGCTATGATAAAAAAGACATGGGGCACCTGGGTGGCTCAGTCGGTTAAGTGTCTGCCTTTGGCTCAGGTCATGATCTTAGGGTCCTGCAACCGAGTCCTGCATCAGGCTCCCTGCTCAGCAGGGAGTCTGCTTCTCCCTCTGCCTCTCCCCCTACTCATTCTCTCTCTCTCTCTCAAAAATAAATAAAATCTTTAAAAAAATGACAGACAATAATAGCAAATGTTAGTGAGACTGTGAAGAAATTGGAACCATCCTATTTGCTGTTAGAGTTGGAAAGCAGTGCAGCCACTTTAGAAATCAGTTTGGCAGTTCCAATGAGCTATCATTTGACCCAGAAATTCTACTCCTTGGTATAACTATAAGAGAAATGAAAATATGTCCACATGAAACCCAAACATGGAAGTTCATAGCAACATTATTCATAATAGTCCAAACAATGAAGTGACCCCAGTGCCTAATAACTAATAGATAATGAAAATGTGGTGTGCCATTGAAAACTATAAAAATAAGTAGGTACTGATACAAGCTATAGCCTCCATGAACTTAAAAACCTCATGCTAAGTGAAAGTAGCTAACCAAAAAAGGCCACATATTATATGATCCCATCTATATCAAGTGTCCAGAATGAAAAAGTCTGAGGAAATACTAAGTTCAATAGTGGATGACAGGGCTTCAGGGGAAGGAAGGAAGGAAGGAAGGAAGGGAGGGAGGGAGGGAGGGAGGGAGGATGGAGACTGCTAATAGGTATGGGATTTCTTTTGGGGTGATTATAAGGTTCTGGAATTAGTGGTGTTGATTGTACAATGTCATGAGGGTACTAAATGAATTATATACTTTGAAAGGTGTGAATTTTGTGGTATGTGAATGATATCTCAAAAAGTATGATAAAAACCCACGTTCAAGTTATTTCCCTCCTAAAAGAAGAATAGATGTGATTGTGTCAAATAATTAAGAGGAGGAAGAGCATTCTCAGATTTTCACAAAAGAATATATTTGGGCACTGGGAAGTCCTAGAGATGTGTCACTCAGATCTATTTCAAGCTGAGAGCATACTACAGTTGATGCCAGACACAGGGCAATACAATGGATTCCAAAACAAGGTATTTCTTTCACTCCTGGTGATTCAATTCTAAATGACTTAGTAACTATCATCATAGTGATGGCCATTGGTTTTATAATAGATATAATCACTCCAGAAAAATCTAGAGCTGTGCTATCCAATACAGTAGTAACAAGCCACATGTGTTCATTCACAGTCAAATTTAAATTAAAATTAAATACAATTACAATTCAGTTCCCCAGTTGTACCAGCACATTTCAGATGTTCAGTAGCTCAGCTGGCTACCATATGGGACAACACAGAACAGTCCCATCATTGTAGAAAGTTCTGCTGGACATGATTGGTTTTGAGAAAGATGAGTAGAGAACAGAAGGAAGGGAAGGGGAACAGTAAAGGGGTCTAAAAAAAACCTTCCAAAATTTAAAAATCTTGTGAATTCCAAAACTTTCTAAAAGCTGTCCAGCAATCTTAACTGAACACCTGTCTACTATGGGTCATTCTAGACAATAGGGATTGATTAATTGTTTCATTGATTTTTTTCCAATATTATGGATACAGAAAACTGTGCTAGGGACATGGTATAAAATAACCAAACTGTCGTAGTGTCTCTTCTCAAGCAGTGTACATTCCAGTGGAGGAGATAGCCCTTAATCAACAATGACACAAACAAATATAAAATGACAAATGTCATAATCACTCTGGTGGAGAGGTATCTGGTCCAGTGAGAGCATATGAGGGGTATGCTTGATCTACTGTGGAGCATCTTTTCTAAGGAAGGGGGCACCTGAAATGGAATTTAAGTGAATAGATTAAGGAAAAAGAGAAGAACAAGTCAGCCCAAAGACAGTGTGCACAAAGGCCCCGGAGCAGAGGAAACATGACAGGAAGGAGGAACTGGCAGGTCCACTGTATACCATCACAGAAAGTGAAGGGAGGCTGGGTATGAGCTGAGGCTAAAATGGTTGAGTCACTATTCTCTATATTGGCATCACCAGCATCACCTGCAAACTTGTTACAATATAAAATCTAAGTCTCTACCCCAAGCTACTGTATTAAAATCTGTATTTAACAAGATCCTCAGGTGATTAGTAGGCATCAATTTCGAGATGCATAGTCTATACCAAGAATCCACAAACTGTGGAATGCAGGCCAGATCCTCCCACTGCCTGTGTTTATATAGTTTTATTGGACCACCATTTTGCCTGTTCATTTACTAAGAATCTATAGCTGTTTTCTTGCTGCAGTGATGGAATGGAGAGGTTGCCACAGAGATTGGCTAGCAAAGCTGAAAATGTTTACTCTCTGGCCCTTTACACAGATGTTTTTTGACCCCTAGTTCATACTATGCCATACCTCAAAGACAGCATTAAAGATTTGGCACTTATTCTAAGAGCAGAGGAAACCTGTGAAGACTTCCCTTTTGGAAGGCTTGCTCTGGCTGCACAGAGATAAAAGGCACACAGACAGTGGAGGGGTGCTCATTCTCAGCCTGAACTTGGATGACCCTCCACAGTTTCCACCTTGCTGTTCTGGGCCTCCACCCTAAAGGAGAGTCCTTGGAGAAAGTTCTTGTGACTACTGAAGATGACCTCTTGGGGCTATCTCAGCCTGCAGGAGCACCCTCAAAGGATGAGGAGGCCCCAGGAACTTTGGCTCATCCTGAACTGAACTATTGGGGTGTTCCTGGATCAGCTCTGATAGCAGTTCCCCAGGTTCCTCCCTCACCTGATGGTGCAGATGGAGAGCATGTACTACATATTCCAGAAGATCTAGCAGAGTCTCCAGGAACATCATAAGCAGTCAAAAAACTTTCTGTGGACCGTGGAGACCTAGAGCCAACCTCTGGGCTTCCAGCCCTGGAGTACCAGGTGAGCCGGATCTCCTCTGGTGAGACTGCTCACCAGGATCCTGGGGGCCGGCCAGCCAGCCCTGAGGCTTTTCTGCACCCAGTGGCCAAGACCCTTCAGCACTCCAGTCTTCAGGGGTCACACTTCAAAGATGTCATGGCCACAAGGTCGTCAGACTGGCATAAGCAGCCCTCTGGAGCAGACGCTGCCCCAGTCCACCAGCTGGACATGCAGCCTTCTTGGGACTCTGAGCCCCAGTTTTGGAAGGATATTCTGACTGAGCAACTCTGGCAGATCTTTGCTGGGACCCACAAGAAGGTGGACCAGCTACAGCACAAGACGACAGAACAGGCACCAAGCCCAGAGAGCCAGGACCCAGGACCCAGGACCACATTATTGGGACTGGAGCCATGTACCAAAGACACTTTGGTTCTCAGCCCACTTGTGCCCCGTCTCCCGGAGCTCGAGGGTTCCTAAGAAGGGGGCACAGAGCCAGGTACCAAAGCAGAGAGGATGCTCTCCTGTGTGGCCTAGGAGCCTATCCATTTTTGCAGCCCATATGCTGGGGCCCTGAGGACTTTGGGGACATGTGGAGAAGACCAGATGACTTGCCCTGGCAAACCAAGGAGTTGGCCATCCCACATAGAATGGAGAAGGTGTGGATGCTAAAACACAGGGAGCTGTTGCTGCCATGGCTGTGAGCAGCTTCATGTGACACGTGTTCACCTGTGACAAGGGTGGTGTCAAAGTGTGGAGCCTGGTTGGCCAGGTAGTATAAAACAGGTATCCTGAGAACCACCTGTGTGTATAGACCTAGTGGGCCTATTTGCACACATGCCTGCTGTCCTCAAACAGCATGATTTTGCTGATGGGTGGCCACAACCTGTTTGGCGTGGGTGTGTGGGACTTGACAGTGCCCTCCCTGCATGTAAGAGATGAGCTACCCTGTGCAGGTCTTATGTGCCAGGCCCTGGCCTCCCATCCCGAAGACAACTTGGCCTTCGTTGGCTTCACTGATGGCACAGTCAGGATCTGGGACCTGCAGGACCAGGGCATTGTCAGGGACCTGCTGGCCACCTGAATGGAGCCAAAAGCATTGCTGTTAAAGACAGGGTGGGGAGCGGGGGATCTGGGTACCTGCCTGTGGTGCTGGGACCCAAGGACCACTGGGGAGCCCCAGGAATACAAATATGAGTTTCAGATAATGAGCCTATCCCCTAGTCCCCAGGAGGAATGGGTGCTGGTAGGCACAGCCAATGGCCAGCAGTGGCTGCAGCCCACCTGGTGGGGTGTAAGGATGGAACTATCTTGGGTCTCAAGTTCTCCCCTCTTGACCAGAGCATTGGGATGGATGACTTGGTCAACATCTATAGCATACCTGCAGGACCATGGTATTCTGGGTACCCAAACCTCCCCCATCCTATGCTGTGATGTGTCCCCCAGCAACCACCTGATCATCACAGGGTCCAGTGACCATGCCTTGGTGTATCAGATCACCTACTGAGGGGCTTGGCACTGTGGTCCTGACTTGGGATCCATTTTTTGTCTTTTTTAAGGTGGAGGAGGTAGAGGCATAGTGGTGGGATGATGTGGTGGGTGGGCTGGGTTTCTTTCCCATTACACAACTGGGCCAGTGATATTTGTCACATGTAATAAAGTGATTAGAAAAAGTGAAAAACAAAACAAAACAAAAACCAGGCACAGACAGAACTTGCTCCAGAGGAGCTTAGAGTCAAGTGAGAACCCACTTTTGTTTCCCAAATTGGTTGTTGACTCCTTTCATGAGGAAGAGGATTATATTATCACCTAGTTGTTGTCGTTAACTCCTTCAGTGCCTGGCAGAGTGCTGTTTAGCCAGGGATTGGTGCTATTTAATGATTCAGCAAATGGCTTGACCTTATTATGGTTAATGCTTACCACTCTTAGAAACTTCTTTTGTGGATACTTCAGAAGTCAAAATACCATGATGCCTGATCTGCAGCAGTTTCCTTGACAGCTCAGCTCTATTTTTGACATGGAACCTAGGCCAGTACAGTAGATGGGTAACTCTTGGCTACCTTGTGAGTTTTAGGAGAGCAGGGGAGACAAGAATCTGATTCCAGTTTCCAGGATGGATAGGACTGCAGGAAGAAGCCTCTCTGAGCTTCAGATTCTCCCCCCATGATGTGAGGAAGCAGGGACTATTTATATTTAAGGTTTCCCAGAGCTTGAGCATCTTTTTGTCCTTAGAGTTGCACAAGGTCACAAAAAGGGAACAATAGACAAGTCTTTGGCTCATCTGACTTAATCACCTGTATATTTTGTGTACACAGAGCTCTTCACACATCATACACAAAGCATAGTTGATGAAAATATAGAAAAAAATACAACTCTACAGTCACAAAAGAGGTTTTGAATTATGCATTATTTTAGATTTTAAATACTTCTGCTCCCTTTCATTTGTACAGATAATTGAACATTGTTGGCTTATTCATAATGAAACCAACCTTTTCTACCAATTAGGCATGATTGTGTAGACTCTGGCCTTACTGGTTGATTAGCTTGCTTTTCATGTCATGAGCTGGCAGTATTTGAATAAGTTGAATATTCAGTGAAGAAAAGTTGGATGTTTATAAACTCACCATGACAAATGGACATGCCATCACATCCACAATGCAACCAAAAGAAAGTGTTTTGAGAAAGTGTTGGGTAATGGTTTCTGGAAGAGGTTATAACTTGGTGTATAAAAAGAAGGAAAAGCCTTAAGGATAATAAATTACTTTGAGCACAGGTAGGTTTTTAGCAGTGTTGCCATCTCCTGGGCAATATACCTGCTACAGAAGTGTTGTTTCAACGCATAAAAAAGCAGTTTGCAAGTTAAGCAGACTGTCTAATAGATAGTACTAAAGTAGGGAGGAATATTGTGAAGTCAACTTTATAATATTTTGTGAATGTGGTTTCTTGGCATTACCTCCCACTGATTGTCATTGATGGCATTGAATTAAAACATTATTTAATCAAGTCATCCTATATTTGGTGCTGTGGAAAATATAGAAGCAGTGCCAGTTTCATGGGCATATGACTTGTGCACCCGTGCACAACCTCACAGTTAAAGCACCCAGTGTTTGGTTTAATGCTCTGATATTACCGTCTGGAAATTCTTAGTATATTTTGGACAAAGGATCATGCACTTTTGTTTTCACAGGGCTCTGCCAATTTTGCAGGTTGTTCTGTACAGAAGATGGTGGAGTCTGTTTCTTCCCTCAAGTTGCTTACAATATTGTGTCTTAGAATCATGTTGGGACAGTATTATAGGAAGTTGACTAATTTTTCTGAGCTTTGGTTTCTTCCCTTTGTATATAAAAATATTGCCAAGAATGTGGCCTAAGGAAAGAAATGGAAGACTTAAACTATTAAGGTGATTTTCCCAAAGTAAGCAGTCAAGTCAGGAGATTCAGACTTCCCTTCTTGAGTTTCAGTCCACTGAGAAGGGATTTCATGAGCAAAGCTTCCTGCTGAGTTCAAAATAGGATTCAGCCATGGACTAGTGGCATCATGTCTCCAGTTGCTAGGGAACTCAAGAACAATTGGATGTATTGGAAAAGTGCCCCAGGAGAAGAAGATCTGGGCAAGGCTGTGCCGGAAAGATTCATCAAAAATGGGAACCAGGATTTTCCACATAAAGTATCATGTCATCTGCAAAGAGAGAGAGTTTGACTTCTTCTTTGCCAATTTGAATACCTTTTATTTCTTTTTGTTGTCTGATTGCTGTTGCTAGGACTTCTAATACTATGTTGAACAATAGTGGCGAGAGTGGGCATATTTGTCATGTTCCTGATCTTAAGGGAAAGGCTCTCAGCTTTTCCCCATTGAAGATGGTATTTGCTGTGGGTTTTTCATAGATGGAGTTTATGAACTTGGGGAATGTTCCCTCTATCCCTATACTCTGAAGAGTTTTAATCAGGAAGGGATGCATTTTTTGTCAAATGTTTTTTCTGCATCAATTGAGAGGACCTTATGGTTCTTCTCTCTCTTCTTATTAATGTGTTCTATCACATTGATTGATTTGCGAATGTTGAACCACCCTTGCATCCTGGGGATAAATCCCACTTGGTCGTGGTGGATGATCCTTTTATGGGTCCTATTAGCTAGGATTTTGTTGAGAATTTTGGGATCCATATTCATCGGGGATATCGGTCTGAAATTCTCCTTTATGATGGGGTCTTTGCCTGCTTTGGGGATTAAGGTAATGCTGGTCTCATAGAATGAGTCTGGAAGCTTTCCTTCTGTTTCTATTTTTTGAAACAGCTTCAGGAGAATAGGTATTATTTCTTCTTTGAATGTTTGGTATAATTCTCCAGGAAATCCATCAAGCCCTGGACTCTTGTTTTTTGGGAGGTTTTTGATCACTGCTTCAATCTTGTTACTGGTTATTGGCCTATTCAGGTTGTCAGTTTCTTCCTGTTTCAGTCTTGGCAGTTTATAGGTTTCCCGGAAGGCATCCATTTCATCCAGGTTGCTCAATTTATTGGTATATAGTTGTTGATAATAATTTCTAATAATTGTTTCTATTTCCTTGGTGTTAGTCATGATCTCTCACCTTTCATTCATAATTTTATTAATTTGGGTCCTTTCTCTTTTCTTTTGGATAAGTCTGGCCAGTGTTTTATTGATCTTATTAATTCTTTCAAAGAACAAGCTTCTAGTTTCGTTGATCTGATCTACTGTGTTTCTGGTTTCTAATTCATTGATCTCTGCTCTAATCTTAATTTATCAAGATAAAAATCTTCTGTACAACAAAGGAAACAGTCAACAAAACAAAGAGCAACCCACAAAATGGGAGAAGATATTTGCAAATGACACTACAGATAAAGGGCTGGTATCCAAGATCTATAAAGAACTTCTCAAACTCTATACCCAAAAAATTAATAATCAAATAAAAAAATGGGTAGAAGACATGAACAGACACTTCTCCAAAGAAGATATACAAATGGCTAACAGACACATGAAAAAATGTTCATCATCATTATCCATCAGAGAAATTCAGATCAAAACCATGTTGAGATACCACCTTACACCAGTAAGAATGGCAAAAATTGACAAGGCAAGAAACAACAAATGTTGGAGAGGTTGTGGAGCAAAGGGAACCCTCTTACACTGTTGGTGGGAATGCAAGTTGGTACAGCCACTTTGGAAAACAGTGTGGAGGTGCCTCAAAAAATTAAAAATATAGCTACCGTATGACCCAGCAATTGCACTACTAGGTATTTACCCCAAAGACACAGATGTAGTGAAAAGAAGGGCCATATGCATCCCAATGTTCACAGCAGCAATGTCCACAATAGCCAAACTGTGGAAAGAGCTGAGATGCCCTTCAACAGACAAATGGATAAAGAAGATGTGGTTCATATATACAATGGAATATTACTTAGCCATCAGAAAGGATGAATACCTAACTTTTACATCAACATGGATGGGACTGGAGGAGATTATGCTAAGTGAAATAAGTCAAGCAGAGAAAGTCAATTATCATATGTTTTCACTTATTTGTGGAATATAAGGAATAGCATGGAGGACATTAGGAGAAGGAAGGGAAAAATGAAAGGGGGGAAATAGGAGGGAGAGATGAACCATGAGAGACTATGGACTCTGAGAAACAAACTGAGGGTTTTAGAGGGGAGTGGGGTAGGCGGATGGGTTAGCTGGGTGATGGATATTAAGGAGGGCACGTACTGCATGGAGCACTGGGTGTTATACAAAAACAATGAATCATGGATCACTACATCGAAAACTAATGATGTATGGTGACTAACATAACATAATAAAATAAAATTTAAAAAAATATTCTTTTTGCTTTTGTCAAGGCATGTTCATTGAAAAAATAATTCAAATAATATAGGAAAGTCCAATCATTCTTTCAAAATCACCTAAAATCCCACCATCTAGACATAATCAGTAACAATTTGCTGAACATCCTTCTAGACATTTCTTATGCATCTGTGTATACATACATTTAAAAATTTTACATAGAATTACTATATATACAACACATATTAAAAAAAAAAATGGGAACCAGGATGAATAGGCAAAGTAAAGGTCAGGTTCACATTACCATATTAAAAACTCCTGGGACCATATACATTTTGGAATTCAGAATTTTTCTTCTTTTGAAAGGTAACATGATGCATATTTCATTGATTATGTAAAATCTCCTCAGCATGTCTGGGCAGAGCTTTATAATCAAGTGTGTTAATTTTTCTGCAGTGAAATGTAGAATTGTTCACACCAAGTAAGAAAATTTAAAGACTATGAATAGTTTTATGTCAGTTCACATCAGGTTTTGCTGCCAAATGTAATCGGGTCAGGTTTTACCACAAATGGATTACAAACTCTTGGTTTTCAGAGAATTTGGATTTTAGAATTGTGGATAAGGAATCATAGACCTTTATCAAACAAGATTTAGGGAAATGGGTCCTTAGAATTTAGGAGAGAAGAGATAGGTCCAGCATTTCTCAAGTGAAGCCAGGCTAGGTCTAGTGTCCTGCTCCAATGGCTTGTCAGGAAGTTCCAGATTTCCTTCCCATGACAGCCAGAACACAAACATTATGCTGAAGTAAATGAAGACCTGAATGGACATCAGTTCTCAGCTTTTCTCCTCTTTTTCCTGTTGCTCCTGCTTGGCAGCTGCTGGAATACATGATCTCTCTGGTCATATTTTTGCAGTGGAAAATAGCATTTTCAGAACTGGCTGTCCCTAGGATTCATCTGTCATATTTCCTCCGTGTTTCTTCTATGGCAATTGGCACAAGTGGCTCACTCTTCACTGCTGAGATGGGTTTAAAAATCCTTGGCCAAATAGCCAGCCTCTTCATTAGCACCCTTCTGGTCCCCAGACCAAATAAACCCAATGAAATGGACTGATATTTATGTGGCATTTTCCCCAGGAAAATAGAAATAAGCCCCGTCCAGGTTTAATATTAGTTTGTTCATTTATTTTCTGCTTTGCTTGGACCATAAAATCAACCCGATAGAAGCTGTAAAAGATGAAGCAAAGCTAATCCTATCCTTTTTTGTTCTGTAGGCAAATGGTTTTCATAGTATAACCCCTGGACCAGCAGAAGCAGCACCACCTGGCAAGCTGTTAAGAATGTAAATTCTCAGGCCCCATCCCAGACCTACTGAATCAAACTCTGGGGATGGGGCCTGACAGTCTATAATTCTGATGTTAGCTAAAATTTGAAAATCCTGTATTAGATAAATGCCTTTCTCTTTCACGTGTACAGAACTCCAATTTTGTTTAAGAGATATTACTAGTTAAAAATTCTCTCCACCCCAGATCCCCTAGAGCTGAGATTGCTATGGGATTCTCTTCTTATCTGTGAGATATAACTTGGTGGTTGCAACATTTACACAGGGTTGGATAATTAAAACAACTCACAGGTGTGTGTGTGTGTGTGTATGCGTGTGTATATAATACATAAATATAGATCCTGTATGTAAATACAGATCATATATATAGAGATTCTTGTTACATAGATATTGCCTATCTATATATCTATTCTATATATCAAATAGAGATTATATATTTAAAGATACATCTCTCTCTATATAGATAGATATAGATATATCTTTAATGAAGACTTAAGATACAATATAGAAAGAGAAAGGAAGCATAAGTAAACATCAGGAGGGTATGAGATATTTAGGCACAGCTTCTCAGAAGAGGTACCTCTTCACCAGATCATAAACTACCCAGATACTTGTGAGATAGCTTGTTCTTAGGGAAGCTGAGGCACAAGTTTACCAAGGAGTTTTTTTTAATACAATACTGGTCAAGCAACAAAAACTAGGCTATAAAACCAGGTAAACCAGCTGCAGCCCATCAACCTACACATTTTCAATAAACAGTGTAGTGAAGCTCGTATAGCATGCCTCCTGGGGAGTTTTGGACTTTAAGCATAATATTGTAAGCCACTAGCTAGTGCGTTTTATCCCTTTCTTGCCCAAGGGTCAACACCACAGTTCCTGGCATGATTATGGCCATCTGTGAGATAGGAATAGAATTATCACAGACCAACTACAAATTAATTCTCTCCCTACACGGTGGACTTTCTGGAAATAGTAGTATTTTCCTGTTATAAGGAGATGAATTCAGCTGGCATACCTCATGTTCCCTTCTCCTTTTTTCTTCCTGGAATGCAAACACAATGTCTGGGATAGAGAGCCATTCTGAGACTGAAGATGGAGTCCACACTAAGGAAGGCTGAAGAGAAAGATTCAGTGAGTCCGGATCCTGATGACATCTCTGAGACTCTTTCTAGACTTCTTATTAGATGAGAAAGATGGACCCTTGTTTATTTTAGCCACTGTATCTTGAGGTGTTGTTACTGTGGATAGAAGCCATCCTTAAGGAAACAGAGGTATAAGAGGCAACATGTACCATTGGTTTTTCTTGCTGTATGAACATGGCCACTCTTGTTCTCCCAACAACCCTATGATGTCAGAGTGTATATTTATATATATATAAGCCCATGTCAAGAACTTGCTTACCAGGTACTTGGCACATAGTTAGTACCAATAAAGATTAATAGTGCTTATTATCACCCCCAATGCTCTTGTTTACCACTGTGTGATGCTAGGAAAGTAACTCCTTAGGTCTCAGTTTTCTCATCTGTATAATTGGATAGGCTATATATATCTATATCTATATCTATATCTATATCTATATCTATATCTATATCTATATCTATAT
>NC_058403.1:165215937-165284369 GCF_002201575.2 Neomonachus schauinslandi
TATATCTATATCTATATCTATATCTATATCTATATCTATATCTATATACCTCCAGAGAACTACTGTGATGACCACTGTCTTTCCTTCTTCCCTTTCTTTCCTCCCTATACTTGTGAACAAAACAGGTAGGGGCTTGGAGCCTAATATATATATCTATATATATTTATATATTTACATGAAAATATGGGTTCCAAGAGATAAGTTACCCAAAGCCTTGTAGTTAGAAATTCAAAGCCAGAATTAGCTCTCTTAGGGCACACTTCTATATTGGGTAAAGCAGTGACAAATATAAGTTTTGAGGGACCTGAAAGTCATGAAATTTCAAGGGCCCTCTTGGGGAGCTGTTAGGTAAAATGAAGGACACTTTACAGAAAGTCAGCTTTTGGTTTCAACCTCTATTGTTAAGAACAATCATTTTCTAACATCATGTATAATCCTATATGAAAACTTGATATACCAATGACCAAAATTTCAGACATTTCTTGGAGATCTTAAACCTATTTTTATTTTTCATGGCCACTCCTGGCTTTAATGCAAGCAAGCAGATGGTTTCTATATCACCATTTCTTTATACATTGGCTAAATTCCCTTAGTTTTGTGGATATTAGCAGGGGTTGGACTTTAGGTGGTGATAAGTGGAAGTGTTACTGAGATGATGTACTTTTGCAGTATGACAGAGACTAGGAACGCTTTCTTTCAAGTCACCCTGCCTAGATAAACTTTAGCTCAATGATTTCCCAGCTCTATGAACTTATACCTCAGTCTTATTATTTGAGAAAAATTGTGTAAAAATTCATGAAAATAAGCCCATGTCAAGAACTTGCTTACCAGGTACTTGGCACATAGTACCAATAAAAATTAATAGTGCTTATTATCACCTCCGATGCTCTTGTTTACCACTGTGTGATGTTAGAAAAGTAACTCCTTAGGTCTCAGTTTTCTCACCTGTATAATTGGATAGGTTAAATTGATCTCGCGGTATCTGGCTTAGAAATGGAAAAGTCTATATTCTGCACATGCTTACATTGCATGTAATCCTGAGGTCACATACTATATATGTTTTGTTAATATTTATTTACTTAATCTATAGCATAATGCCTGGCACACAGCATCCATTCAGTAAATATTTGTTGAATGAATAATGTTTGCAAATATTTAGCTTCTTAAGAATGTGTCCAAAAAAACTGCACAACCAAAGTTGTAAGCAAACATTTCTCTGATGAATATGGCCCTGGTAAAAGAGAATACTTGGTTCCGTTATGCTGGAGATTGGAAAGATGGTATGGTTTCACTTGTGTTTACTGGTAGCATGATCTAAACCCTACAAATTTTCATCAGGAATCCAAGTTCAAAGTCTTGGGGACTGTGGGGAAAAACAGTATAAATAGCTAGTATGCTTCCTTGTTACCTTTTTATATGATAACACATAGCCTCATGAATTTGTGATAATGTCAAACCTATTTTCATTTACTCATGGTCACTATTGGCTTTAATTCCAATTTCAAGTTTTTCTTACAATTTGGATGCAAATATGGGATTTTGCCAACCTCTGTCACCCTACAAATGGTCAAGATTAATCCAGCTGATCTAGTTAGGTAGGCTGACACTCTCTTCTTCCTTCCATGTTGTAGATGATGTGGCATTTACTAAAAATGGTGACTTTTAAGAGAAAAGAGACCTATTCTCCGGTTGAGGGTGGCAGGTAGTAAAGTTACCTTTAAAACCTTACAGCAGGTCCTCAAGTCCCCTTGCCATATCTGGAATATTCCATCAGTCTGTGTATAGAGCAGTTTTGAGGCAGAAAGCAAAGACAAATAAATGGTTTGTCCCCAGATGACATCCATGATCACTAGACCACAGTGAGTATGAAAGAGTGTCTAAATCGCCAGTCATATAATGTGTGGAAGGCTTTTTATCTCTGAGAAGCAGAGAGTAAAGACTCATCAATAAAATTCTACAGTCAATTTTATTTTCCCTCTGGGAAAAATAATTGACATCATCATCATAAGCCCCAGAGAAGCTTCATTGTATCAAGGACAAACAGCCAGATATTGTGAAGCAGGTCACAAAAGTAACACCATCCACCTACAGAGATCAAGCAGGATGCAAATCTCCCATTTCATCTCTGGAAAGAAGAGCATGAAAGTAATGAGGTAGAAACAGACCCATATGACATCTTCCTCCCCCACTCACCACCACCTGCCCTTGTCTGGATCTCCACCAGAAACAATTTCCCATTTGTCTTCACGATTATTTAATTAACATTTCAAACATGAATTTGATCATGTACCCTCCTGCTTAAAACCTTCAATAATTTCTTACTCCCTTAACATACCTAGCATAAAATATAAACTTCTTCCCTTGGCCTTCATGGATGGATAAGCTGTAGAGTCTCATTCTTAAGAAGATACATATTTGCAAGCATTCACTCATTCAACAAATATTTGTTGAGTGGCTGCTGTGTGCCAGGCATTATGTTATGGACTGGGTGAATAAATATGAACAGCACCATGTTGATGGCTAAAGAGTCAAAAATTAATCTTTCTTTTCCTGCCAAATTGAGAGCTAGACATTAAGAAGTCAGAAAGTGCTTTGGGTGTGTGGTTATAGTGTGACTCTTCACTATGAATCCCAGATTACCATAAAATTTTCCACCTGAAGACAATGCTGCATCAACACAGCTCACCTCTTCTTCCCCCCTAGGAGGCTGCTGCTGTATAAGGTACAGTTTGGAGGAGTAGACTGAACTTGTCATCCTAAGAGAAAGGGGTTCAGTCCAGATAAAGCTCTGTTCTTCATCTCAAATTTCTCATGGGGAGGAGTGAGTGGGATGGTGTGTGTGAGAGCCTAGATGTCCACATGGAAGGATATCAGCAATGGGAGATCTGTCTTCCTCAACAGTATAGGGTCATAAAAACAAACAGGTGAGCTCAATATTTGAACAAAACCAGCATGGTTCAAAATGGCCTTGTTTGTTTCAACAAAGGCACATTTTAAGTCACGTGATCTTTACCTCACTGAAATCCTTCTTATGGGAGTGAATGTTCATACTATCACTTGGAAACAGTCCATTTTCTTTGAGCTGATGTATTTTGCTTCTTCCTCTCCAATAATAGAAAATAATGCTTTGGCTATTTGGTTGAACTACATGAATTTGATATGATTCAACCATTTCTGAAACACTCAAAAATGGAAATTTCATATAATTTAATAAACATACTCATGTTGTAAGAAAAGGAATGAGAATACTGATCAATTAATAAATGCTAATAGAGTATAGATATTAATAATAGATTATAAGCTATGGGAAATCCGTGGAATGAAATCAAACCTGAGGGCTCTGGTTTGAGTCTTTTAAATGCTCTGCTTGATTAGGGATTTTTTGTTGTTGTTGCAAGTGACAGGGGGCAGTAGGGGAAGAAAGGGAGAGTATCACTAGGACATGGAGCTTTCAAGGAGACTAGGGTCTGTGGGGACAGGAGACAGGTTATATTTATCTGTAGTTGTCCATTAGTATTAGGCTCCAAGCCTCTACCTGTTTTGTTCACAAGTATAGGGAGGAAAGAAAGGGAAGAAGGAAAGAATTAAAGACAGTGGTCATCACAGTAGTTCTCTGGAGGTCCCTAAGATGCTTTCAGGGAGTCTGAGAGGTCAAAACTATTGTCGCAGTAATACTGAGATACCATATGTTTTTTCCACTGGCATTTGCATTACTATTGCAAAAATAATGCTGCTTTAGTACAAATCAAGGCAGTGGGATCAAATCATAAGAGAAATCATATTCTTCAAACCATGCATTTACAATATTTTTAAAAATGCTAATTTCATTTAGGACTGTCCTTTATAAGGAAATAAAACCATTTTTATTATTCTGTATAAAGAAATAGGAAATACACAGGAAATAGTTGCGTTGCAAACTAGGTATAGTATAATGGTTATCTCAAGGAAACATACTTTGGCAGTTGTTTGAGCTATGAGCAGAATTATCTGCTTTTTTCACTGAACACCATTTTTACTTGAAAGACCAACTGACAAACTGTTGGTATTTTGTCTTGGGCATTTGGCAGACATTTTCTCTAAAATGAATGAAGTGAGCTTGTCATTTCAAGAAAAACAACTGACAGTATTAGTTGCCAATGGCAAATCTGAAGGTCCATTCAACCATTTTTAGAATTTTGGAAAATTTATATTTGCCAACCTGAGCTTGAATGCTTAATGCCTTTTTTGTTTTTTCATTTTCATAGAAATGTGTTATGAATATAATGAGTTTATTGTTATTTAAAATAAATATCCTTTATATTTTTCAGATTTAATTTCAAATATGGTCAATGTTAAAAGATACAGCTCTCAAAAACAAATGCTTTGTGGGGTCTTTAATAGATTTTAAGTACCTAAAGTATTGAGACTGAAAGAGGTTGAATATTGTTTGTGAGGGCTAGTATTTTTCCTTTAAATAATTTGTTTTCCTTTAAATAAACTCTAAGACTCATGCTTTTTGCTCATCAACTTTCCCCCATTATTTCCAAACTTCTTTCTCAGTGATCTGTTGCTCTCTCTTTCTGTGTGTGTGTGTGTGTGTGTGTGTGTGTGTATCTGTTTCTTTCCATTATGAACATTTAGGTCTGGAAAATATCTTTTCATGGTTAGATTAATGGCAATGCTTCTCAGGAAAAACCAGTGTCCCTTGTCCTAGGAGATTTTCTATATTCCCTGTCTTATAGCTCCTAAAATAGGTTCCTTCTCTTTTGCTGGTTTAATTTTATGTTTTCAGTGATTCAGCACGTAAGACTGTGAAATGGAAAAATGGTATTATAAACTTATATGCGACGAAGAAGCCAGAAAGAATAAAGAAGGAAAAAAAAAAAAGCACTGTCAGTGAAAATAGAAACCACATACACAGAATAACAAATGCAAATGCTAGAGATCATTCTATTTTTGTAAAGTCTTGGATGTGTCCATTTTCCCCAAAATATCTGTTCTGTGTTCTGCTTGTTACTGATGTTGCCATGATTACTGCTGACAAGTGTGGCAGTACACAGACTTAATGACAGGATGATTACTTGTGTGGAAGAGACACCTAAGCCCACACCCTGAGGAAATTCAAATGCACGGGCCCGCACACTGAGATACTCAGCAAATCACTACTGATGACTATTAAATTATACTTTGTAAATGATATTATTATTAATAATGCTGTCAAATCAGCCAAATTGTAGAATATGTGATACAGAGAGGGCTCTGGGGACTGTTGTTTTCATAGAAAGTGGGGCTCAGATCACATAGAAACTTAGAAAATATTCCACTTGAAGGAGATTATCATTATAGTTTTCTCATGGGTAGCATTCTCCTGTCAGTTTTTAGCCGCCGATTCCCTCTGTTATTTGGGTAATTCTCTCTTATGTAAAGTGGAAAATACCACTAAAATCTTAACCTGAAACCTTAATGTATAGAACAGAGAGAACAGTTGCCTGGCTTAAAGAAAAGATGAGGAAACTTAAAAATCTCCCTTTTGGCTCCCCACTGAGCTTCTCTGCTCAGTTTGTGAGATTCTGCAGTTGTGAGAGTCCCAGTGAGATTCTGGGACTCTGGGGCACACAATTTGAGACCCATTACACTAAGGACTCTATAGCTCCATGTGCATGTGGAAGGCTTGTCAGAATCTGAGTAATTTATTTTAATTAGAGACCCAACTGGCATCAAGTTCAGAATTAAGTGCTCCCCCGGGGTGCAGTTGGCAAAGATGATGGAGAAAGTGGCAGCTCCCTATCGCAGTCAGATTCATGAGCTGACCAGGAGCCACTGTGCACTTACTGAGCACCACCCGAGTTTATCCACATCCTGGGCATTGTGAGGTGAACAAAATAGGGACAGACCAACATCTATCTTTAAGGAGCAGAGAGTCAATTTGGAAAGGCACAGCATTAACTGAAAATCCAATAAAAGGCCAGATATAATAAGGTTTCAGAATTCAAGGATAGATGGTAAGTGGCATGATTAGGCAGATCAGGAAGGACAGATGGGGAAGGATGTATCATTCATTTATCCATTCAGGTTTTTAGTATACATTTTTTCCATACCAGTCAGTCTGCTTGGTGATAAGGATATAAAGGTAAACATACATGGTTCTGATTCCTTCCTCCTTGGTGCTTGCTATCTAGTTGGCATTGGGTGGAGACAGGCATCAATAAAGTAATTGAAAAAATAAATGTGACATTTCAACTATCTTGAGGTGGACTTTGTCTGAGGGGAGGGTATGGTGTTCAGAGAAAGGTTCCCTGAGGAAGTGCTCACTGAGCTGAAATCAGAAAGATAAGTTGGTATTGAACAAGAGAGTAAGGGCAGGTTATGGTACAAAATACTTGACTATGGCTGTCCTTTACTTATGAAAGCCACAAATCAACAACCCTGACCTTGACTCTGACTTCTCATCTTGTTCTCTACTGTCTGCAAAATTCAGCCCCTCTTCTCTGCTTTATCGTTTGAGAATGACCATATAGAAAACCAGCTGTCTATGCCACACAGGGCCCTTTCTTTTAATTTTCTTTCTGTTGTCAATAATAATATCTCATGTCTCTGTAGTGCTTTATATTTACAAAGTACTTGTGCATGCACTATCATATTTTCCCCTCACCAGAACTTTATGCAGTGGATATTACCATCCCCGTGTTACAGATGGAAAAATGAGGCTTAAAACAGTTCATGACTTTCCCAAGGTCCCACAGCCAGGAAGTATTATTATATACGGAGACTAGAACTCAAACCTTCCATTTCCATATCCTTGACCTTCATAGCACATGGAAATATCATTATTACTCCAATTTCTCTCATAGGTAAACTGAGAACCCTGATCCCTGCCTCTCCTTTTCCACATATAAATCATTCACTGGGGCCTTTGATTCTATTATAATTACATTTTCTATTTTTAAATTGAGGTGAGAACACCTAAAATGAGGCCTACCCCCTTATCAAGCTTTAAAGCATACTACAGTATTGTTAAAAATAGGTACCATGTTGTACAGCAGATTTATAAAACATTTATCTTGTATAACTGAAATATTATAACTGTCAAACAACACCTCCTCAGTTCTCCCTTCGCCCAGCCCCTGGCAGCCACCATTCTATTCTCTGTTTCTATGAGTTTGATTATTTTAGATGCTGCATATGAGATCATGAAGTATTTGTCCTTCTGTGACTGACATATTCACTTAGCATAATGTCCTCCATATGTTGTCACATATGGCAGGATTTCTTTCTTTTTAAAGGCTGGATAGTATTCCATTGTATGTATACACCACGTTTTCTTTTTTTCATCCACTCACTGATGAACATTTTTGTTGTTCCTGTATCTTGGTTATTGTGAATATGCTGCAAACCTTGTATCAGATAAGGGGCTAATATGCAAAATATGTAAGGAACTCCTATAACTCAATAGCAAAAATATCCAAATAATCTGCTTAATGAAAAAAACTTGAATAGACATTTCTGCAAAAGGGGGCATACAAAGGGCCAACAAGTATATGAAAACGTGCTCAGTATCACTCATCAACAGGGAAATGCAAATCAAAACCATAATGAGATATCCCTCACACCTGTTAAGATAGCTATTATACTTCATCAAGATAAAAAGCTCTTGCACAGCTAAGGAAACAGTCAATAAACTAAAAGGCACCTTGTAATGGGAGAAGATATTTGCGAATGTCTCATCAGATAAAGGGCTAGTATCTAAAATCTATAAAGAACTTATCAAACTCAACACCCAAAAAACAAAAAGCCAGTCAAGAAATGGGCAGTAGACATGAACAGATATGTCTCCAAAGAAGACATCCAAATGGCCACCAGACACATGAAAAAATGCTCAACATCACTCGGCATCAGGGAAATACAAATCAAAACCACAATGAGATACCACCTCACACCAGTCAGAATGGCTAAAATTAACAACTCAGGAAACAACAGATGTTGGCAAGGATGTGGAGAAAGGGGAACCCTCTTACACTGTTGGTAGGAATGCAAACTGGTGCAGGCACTCTGGAAAACTGTATGGAGGTTCCTCAAAAAGTTAACAATAGAGCTACCCTATGACCCAGCAATTGCACTACTAGGGATTTATCCAAAGGATATAAACATAGCGATCCAAAGGGGCACATGCACCCCAATGTTTATAGCAGCAATGTCCACATTAGCCAGACTATGGAAAGAGTCCAGATGTCCATCGATAGATGAATGGATAAAGAATAAGTTGTAACCTGTACCCCTGAAACAAATAATACATTATATGTTAATAAAAAAGAAGTTGTGTGTGTGTGTGTGTATATATATATATAAATATATATAATGGACTATTACTCGCCATCAAAAGGGATGAAATGTCATTTTCAATGATGTGGATGGAACTAGGGGGTATTGTGCTGAGTGAAATAAGTCAGTCAAAGACAAATACCATATGATTTCACTCACATGGAATTTAAGAAACAAAACATGAACATAGGGGAAGGGAAGGAAAAATAAAATAAGACAAAAAGGACAGGGAGACAAACCATAAGAGACTCTTAACTATAGGAAACAAACTGAGGGTTGCTGGAGGGGAGGTGGGTGAGGGGATGGGGTAACCGGGTGTTGTGCGTCAAGGAGGGCACTTGAAATAGTGAGCACTGGGTGTTGTATGCAACTGATGAATCACTAAATTCTACCTCTGAAACTAAAGTATATGTTAATTAAATTGAATTTAAATAAAAATTTTTTAAAAAGATAAGTGTTGGTGAGGATGTGGAGAAATTGGAACACATGCACTGTCAGTGGGAATGGTGCAGTTGCTATAGAAAACAATATGGAGGTTTTGCAAAAAATTAAAAATAGAACTACCATATAATCCAGCAATTCCACTTCTGGGAATTTACTCCCCAAAATTGAAATAAATATTTAAAGAGACACCTGCATTCTCATAACTACTTTTTTAAACGGCTGGCCTTGGTAGGGAACAGCCAAGAAATGGCTTTGTTTTATGCCCAGCTCTGCCTTCAAATATCTTCTGTTGAATTCCTTTCTCTGTTCCCAGATGCTGTGTTAAGCATATTCCATTAGTTTTCTGGTTGCTTTCAGATATTTTAGCAATATCATTTTCAGCGATAGAAAATTCAAGAGTCCAGTCTGTCATCAATTCAGAGCTGATTCGCTCACTTGAGTTTACACTTGCCTTGCATTCCACTGACCAGCAATGGGGAAGGAAAGGCAGGCTGTTCTTTGCTCTCCTTTCTCCACCTTTTTCCCAACTCAGCCTGCTGCTTCTGGCTTCTCTGGAGTTGGGGATAAGAGGAAAGAAAGGTGGTAGGGAAAATTACAAATAATTTTGTTTGCATAATTCCAGTAGTACTATGAATATATATGTATATATATGCATATATACCTCTGTATGTGTATGTATATATATATATATACATACACATATATACTGAATCATCTAGGTGACCTTCTTATAATTGAATTCAAACATATGCTGTCTAGTTAGGGTGACCGTTTCATTCCACTTTGCCCAGGATTTTTCCAGTTTTAGTGCTGAAAGTCCCACATCTTGGGAAAACCCCTCACTCTTGGACAAACTGGAATGGTTAGACTCCCTAAAGAGCACCTAGCAGATCCTTAAGAGTGCACCTCAGGAGCCCTGGTATTCCAAAAACACCTTAAAATGACACATAGCAAATAGATTCCTGATGTGAAAATCAAGAGAAGTTACTCCTCTTTTTACTAGCAGAGAGACCTTGGGTAAAGGGCTTAAATGAAGTCAATAATTATTTGCAAAGGAATGAATAGATGAATGTGCATATAGAGTTGTCCATTGCATCTATATTCATGTTTCTTCATAAAGGTGGTAAGGCCAGACCAACAGTAGGCATTGGTTGTTTGGTTAAACAAGATTAGTTGCTTTCAATTTCACCATTGATAATTATGTCAGGAGATGTTTATTTTAAAATATTTAAAGTTTAAATGAAATTATTAATCTGTTCAATTATTCATTGAAATAATGAATATGGGTGCATATTAGCATTATACAATATTCACTTAAAATGAAAATATTTTATTTAGCCTTCCCATGTTTTATTCAGGAACTTTGATCATTTTTATTAAGCTTAGAATTGATGTGAAAGTTACCATGAATATTAGGAATTAAGAAACAAAATCAAATAAAGAAGAGAGACTATGTTGATAGAGTCAATCTGCTCAGAAGATGTGGATCACGAATTCAAGACTTTGCTAGTTTATTTTAATGCTTCCAGCATGTGCAGTGTAGAGACATATAATAAGAGCATTGACACAAATGAGGTGCAGTCAGTTTATTGGGAAAAGCATAGGCTTAAGAGTCAAAAGACTTGGATTTTCATCTTGGCTTTGCTACTTACCAGCCATGTGACCTTAGACAAGTTATCTTTGAGCCTCTGTTTTCTTACCTATCTTTCTATTTTATAGTGATTTTGGAAAAATTAAGATACTGAATATAAAATGACCAGGGACAGTACATTGCAGGCAAATAAATCCTGACATCCCTCTCCTCCTGCCCTCTGCAATCTTGACAGTATCTCCCACAACCTAAATCCAATGGGAAGCAAAAAAATAAGGGAGCCAGTTGGTGCAGCCATGGATACCAGTCTTCTGAGCATGGAGAAAGATGAAGAAGAGCCAAGAGTAGATCGGGAGGAGCAAAGAGCAGACATAATAGCATCTGTCTGTAATAAAACTGCATATAGGTAGGTATGAAAACTGGCTCTAACTTTGGAAAACTGTTTGTGATACTTTCTTATAAAGTTGAGAATATAGCTACCATATGACCCAGCAATCTGTTCCTGGAGACTTTATCCTAGAGTAATGAAAACTTCTGTTCATACAAACACCTATATGTGAATGTTCATGCCAGCTCAATTCATAATCACTCCAAACTGGGCACGGGCCAAATATTCTTCAACAGGTGAATGGATAAACAAACTGTGGTACATCCATAAAATGGAATATTATTCAGCACTAAGAAAGTATGACCTACTGATACATACAACATCCTGGATGCATCTGAAAAGTATTATACTGAGTGAGAGAAGCCAGTCTCAAAAGGTTACATATTATATGGTTCTAATTATACGACATTCTTGAAAACACAAAACTAACGTAATTAGGAACTGATTAGTGGTTATCAATTGTTATGAGTGAAGAAGGGTGTAACTATAAAGGGAAAGCAGGGGGAAAACTTGGGGGGATGTTAGAATGGTTCTGTATATCGATTGTGATAGTAGTTATACAAACTTATTTGTGTGCTTAAAGCCATAGAACTGTACATTTAAAAAATTTAATTTTATTATATGTAAATTTAAATAAAAAGAGCAATTTAAATATATGAGATATATTGTGGATAAAAGCAGCAATGATAGATTTATTCTTGTAAACATACTGTCAACCTGTTTGTCCCAAAGTTGAATCTTAAGATATTCCAATCCAAATTGATAGAATTGTAAATGCAGAAATGCCTTAAAATAGGACATTAAGAAGGGAGAGTTCTCTGTGACAGGGAAGGCAACAGGTATCAGAATCTAGCCAGTGGGCCTGAGGGTCGGAAAGCAACTGATCCAGATGGAACTAAAAGACATGGTAGCAAATAGGTGTCTGAGAAAAGAAAGCAAAGAGATTCAGGCATGGAGTCAAAGAGCCTGGAGACAAGGAACGAGACCATGGTTTGGCTGTATCACAAGGGTTCAAGGTGAGACCATCCAGCTCTTGGTAGCTGATTACTAAGCAGAGAGGCAGGGCAAGAATGAAAAAAGAAACAAAATAGTGTAGATTTTAAAGGCATAGGCAGTGGAATGACACAGCTGGACTGACTGGCTTTGCCACTTCTTGGCTTATGACCAGAAACAATTGTTCTAACTTCTCATATAAAGAAAGGGTTAAGAACATCTTCCCCATTTCACTGCTGTGAAGATTAAGTGAAGTCATCTGTAGTAGTTTCAGTAAGTTGCTTGCCCAGATGATAGAAGTACATTAAACAGAAGGTTGCAGGTCACATCAGGACCATGGAGTTCATGAACTATGTATTTGGAGAGTCATTTTGTCTTGCTAAGCCTCAGCTTCTAAATCTGCAAATCTGTATAATAATGTCTACCCCCTAAAATTTAGAGGAGAGGGACCCATTGAAATAAGACCTATCAAAATGCTTTGTGAACTGAGAATTGCTATTTCAATATACTTGTAAGGTGAATCCAGGCCAGGAGGAAATCTTTGCTTCTTACTTGACTGCTGTATTAAAGATACAGAAAGTAATCACTCAGATCTGGGTCAGTTTTTGAGCTACACAGGGCCAGATATACAGAGGAGGATCAAGAGTGTTCAGCCAGAGGTGCCGAACAACTTTGGTCAGGAGGAAGTGGTGATACAATATCAATGAGCATGAGGACTCACCTTTGTGTATCAGGTGCAGTTTTTTTTTTGTTTGTTTATGATGTTAATCACCATACATTATATCATTAGTTTTTGATGTAGTGTTCCATGATTCATTGTTTGCATATAACACCCAGTGCTCCATGCAGTATGTGCCCTCTTTAATACCCATCACCAGGCTAACCCATCCCCCCACCCCCCTCCCCTCTAGAACCCTCAGTTTGTTTCTCAGAGTCCATAGTCTCTCATGGTTCATCTCCCCCTCCGATTTTCCCCCTTCATTTTTCCCTTCCTGCTATCTTCTTCTTCTTCTTTTTTTTAACATATAATATATTGTTTGTTTCAGAGGTATAGGTCTGTGATTCAGCAGTCTTACACAATTCACAGCGCTCACCATAGCACCTACCCTCCCCAGTGTCTATCACCCAGCCACCCTCTCCCTCCCACACCCCACCACTCCAGCAACCCTCAGTTTGTTTCCTGAGATTAAGAATTCCTCATATCAGTGAGGTCATATGATACATGTCTTTCTCTGATTGACTTATTTCGCTCAACATAATACCCTCCAGTTCCATCCACATCATTGCAAATGGCAAGATTTCAATCCTTTTGATGGCTGCATAATATTGCATTGTATATATATACCACCTCTTCTTTATCCATTCATCTGTCGATGGATATCTTGGCTCTTTCCATAGTTTGGCTATTGTGGACATTGCTGTTATAAACATTGGGGTGCACATACCCCTTTGGATCCCTACATTTGTATCTTTGGAGTAAATACCCAGTAGTGCAATTGCTGGGTCATATGGTAGCTCTATTTTCAACTTTTTGAGGAACCTCCATACTGTTTTCCAGAGTGGTTGCACCAGCTTGCATTCCCACCAACAGTGTAGGAGGGTTCCCCTTTCTCTGCATCCCTGCCAACATCTGTCATTTCCTGACTTGTTAATTTTAGCCATTCTGACTGGTGTGAGGTGGTATCTCATTGAGGTTTTGATTTGGATTTCCCTGATGTCAAGGGATGTTGAGCACTTTTTCATGTGTCTGTTGGCCATTTGGAGGTCTTCTTTGGAAAAATGTCTGTTCATGTCTTCTGCCCATTTCTTGATTGGATCATTTGTTCTTTGGGTGTTGAGTTTGATGAGTTCTTTATAGATTTTGGATACTAGCCCTTTATCTGTTATGTCATTTGCAAATATCTTCACTCATTCTGTCAGTTGTCTTTTGGTTTTGTTGACTGTTTCCTTTGCTTTGCAAAAGCTTTTTATCTTGATGAAATCCCAATAGTTCATTTTTGCCCTTGCTTCCCTTGCCTTTGGCAATGTTTCTAGGAAGAAGTTGCTGCGGCTGAGGTCGAAGAGGTTGCTGCCTGTGTTCTCCTTTAGGATTTTGATGGACTCCTCCCATTGAGGTCTTTCAACCATTTGGAGTCTATTTTTGTGTGTGGTGTAAGGAATGGTCCAGTTTCATTCTTCTGCATGTGGTTGTCCAATTTTCCCAACACCATTTGTTGAAGAGACTGTCTTTGTTCCATTGGAGGTTCTTTCCTGCTTTGTCAAAGATGAGTTGACCATAGAGTTGAGGGTCCATTTCTGGGCTCTCTATTCTGTTCCATTGATCTATGTGTCTGTTTTTGTGCTAGTACCATACTGTCTTGATGATGACAGCTTTGTAATAGAGCTGGAAGTCCGGAATTGTGATGCCGTCAGCTTTGCTTTTCTTTTTCAACATTCCTCTGGCTATTCGGGGTCTTTTCTGATTCCATACAAATTTTAAGATTATTTGTTCCATTTCTTTGAAAAAAGTGGATGGTATTTTGATGGGGATTGCATTGAATGTGTAGATTGCTCTAGGTAGCATTGACATCTTCAAGGAATAAATCTAACCAAAGAGGCAAAGAATCTGTACTCAGAAACCTATAAAATACTCATGGAAGAAATTGAGGAAGACACAAAGAAATGGAAAAATGTTCCATGCTCATGGATTGGAAGAACAAATATTGTGAAGATGTCAGGTACAGTTTCAAGGAAGTACCGTGAGGTGGTTAACAGCATGGGCTCTGGAGCCAGAACTTGTTAGGGGAAGTTGGGCCAGTGGTAAAATAGGTCTATTGTTGATGATGCCTAACTCTTACCCTGTCTGCCCCTCCATACCTGTAATAGGATTATCCACCCATATTCTTAATCATGTGACTTTTCATTGCCTCCCAGCAGAGTGACAAATTCTACATCCTTATTCCACCTTATTCCATTTACTTTGTGTTTACCCAGTGGCTCATTTGGACTGTGATTAGTTAGGGGATATAACGTGAACATAGCCTCATGCACTGCTGACATGTCATGAGGAGGTCTTGCCCCAGATAGCTACTACAACTTCAGTTTGGGTCACAACTGAGTGACACATGGAACAGATCTAAACCCAACCCACAACCTGAACCAGGGTCAATTCAGTCCTTCAACTGATTCTTTGAGTAAGAAATGAATGATAGTTATTGGAAGTGTTTGAAATTTCGAGGTCATTTGTTATGCAGCATTATTGTAGCAATAAGTGACTTAACACAGCAAGTTCCTTAACTTTAATTATCCTTCATTTGTCTTTGTAAAATTGAGTTAATAATGCCTAATTATTATCATTCAGTAGCACAGTTGCCAGGAATAAATAGGGTGATATGTGTAAACTGCTTAGCACAGTACTCAATACCAAGCAAGAGAACAGTAAATGAAAATTACTACTATGAAGATAGAGAGTAGGCTAGGAAGAAATTCTTTAAAGAATGTCCATCTTGCTGAGTCTCAGTTTCCTCATCTGTAAATTGTGTATATAAATACTTGCTCCTCCTCTCTTTAAAGGATGGTGTTAGAATGACACAAAGTAAAGGATGTAAAATTAACTTGCTGTCTGTGAAGAGCTCTCCATGAGTTAGGAGTTATTATTCTTTCCACTACAGAGAATCCTTTTATCCCAATGTTATTTAACATCACCCTTAAAGTTACAGCTATATAGGAGAGTGGGATGAAAAGCATCAGTGCATGACAGCATGCACTAAACAGTCCACTCATTACAGTTAATGTCCACATGAATATCTCTCTTCACTTAACACACTTCTCTCTACATCCACAGCATTGGTACCTTCACTGGGTGCTCTTAAACATCTGATCACATAGCACATATATATTCCAATTTGATTGCAGAAGGAAACTGTACATCTTGGAAAAAGTTGCACATCTTGGAGAAAAGTTGCAGGATTTTGCAAAGATGAAGGGATGATGGAGAATTTCTCTAATCACATGCAAAATAATTGACAAATGAGGATCTGACACAGTTAGACCAGTTAATAATTGAAGAAGAGAAAGATCGACAAGGAGGATCATGACAAGATAGACTTCAAAGGAGAATAATTTGATGATTTGAATATCAAAGGATGCAGGGAGGCCTCTGGGGAAATCGATGAAATTTCTTTCTTTTTTTTTTTTTTGCAAAAATGATTCCTTTTACATTGAAGGGTGTCATGAGCATACAATTATGTGATTTCTTTGGAAAATAATCTCAAATATTCTTTGTTAATAATTATCAAATAATTGCAATATAATTCATGTTTTTATTAAACATAAAATTAACTCCTTTTAATACATTTTAGTTTTATTTTTTTCAAGATGAAGTCTTAAACTTTGTTCCCCTCATTTTCTAGGAAATGGTAGTTCCTATTTTTAGTGGTCTATTCTGCCAATATTTTTTACTTGTGTAATTAGGATTTTGTCTACTTATTATTCCTTTCTCCCTTTTAGGCTCAGGGAGCCTTTGGAACCACTCTGTATCTAGAGATTTAGGGAACTGAAGCTTTCAGGGGGTCAATAAACATAGGAAAATAATAGCCCAAGGTCCAGAAGACTGCCTTGACCACTTAGGGGTGAGTTATTTTATGTGACCAGACAAATAAACTTTTAAAAACCCAAGAGTGTGGGGTATATGGCATGGCTGCAAAACCCTATCACAGACTCACTCTCTTTTCGTAACTTACTTCTGTGTGACTTCAGCCAGGAGACCTCACTTTGAGTCTTTTCCTCTTCTGGAAAGAAGGAATGATAATATTTACTCTGAAGGAGATTTATGAGGACTGAATGAGATTATAGATAATAAAGAATTTTGGACAATGTTTGAACAGTAGACATTCAAAGAACATAACTGTGATTATGTCTAGTACAGCCATGGTGACCAATATCCCACTAGGGTAGTTCCCTTGCTTCTTCATTTCTAACTTCCTTGGTCTTGAGCATTTTTGTGTACACTCTAGAATTTTTCTTCCAGATTTTCTTGTGTCCTGTGCTTGGTCCCACAAGATGCACATTCTGGAGGACAGTGTCTTATGGCTACATTTCATTCTTCTAATGGGTGGTATGGAGGAAGATCTGCTTTAAAATCCCATTGAACTTGAGCTCACTAAAAGGATAGCAGGGAAGAGGAAGGGTAGTCTGGGGATGAATGCTGGCACTGGGCATAGAAAGGAGCTTTGCCTTCTCCATGATTTA
Organism: Neomonachus schauinslandi; assembly: GCF_002201575.2. Taxonomy (NCBI): domain Eukaryota; kingdom Metazoa; phylum Chordata; class Mammalia; order Carnivora; family Phocidae; genus Neomonachus; species Neomonachus schauinslandi. The sequence goes on from NC_058403.1 coordinate 165,232,881, forward strand.
TTGTGTTAGCATTCTGTAAGTTTACTTCTCAGTTTTTTTAAACAAACACTGCACCAACTGACACCAGCATGTCCAGAATTAACATCCAGAACTAGAATCACCTCAGTTGTGTTAATTTTGTCATCCACGGAGCAAACATGAGAATAACTCTATGAGCTAATTATTTTGTAGGTAAGGAAAAGAAGGTTGATTATTCAGTTTGAGTAACTTGCCTGGGGTCACACGTACAGCCAGAGTTGGAGGTGGGATTTAAACCCTGCAGGTCATTTCCAACATCCTTCCTTACATGTAACTACAAAGCTCTACTGCTATGGGCCAAATAAGGGCACCACAGGAGGTACCTTGAGATTTTATCCCTAGTAGACTGTATATGATAATACTTACCAAAAAACTTGCATTCCTAATATCATTTTTCATTTTTTGATTGTTTCCTGAGATAAGTGAAATAGAATCTCATTTTACTAATGAGTTTATGTGATTTATCCAAGGTCACCTATTTAGCTAGCAGCAGAGCCAAGACTATAAACAGAATATTCTGACCCCTTTACCTATGCTTTATATTTCTCAGTTCTTTTTTTCAAAGCACTTTGTTATGTCTCAGGATCTTTGTGTTGTGTTTCTGTGGCTTCCAGCTGGGAGATGGTATACCTTCAGAGCAGATAGATGGAAAGGAGAAACTCAATCCTATGGAGGTGCATCTCCTCTCCACTCCAGAGAGCCCCATCCATCAGTTTGTCATTGCAGAGACCCAGCTGATGCATGCCCAGCAAGGCTAAGGATATATAAATATAATGGAAATCAGTAAGGGGCCAATTTTCCCTATTGAAAAGGGAATTGCATTTCTCAGGCATGTGGGCAAAGAGAGGTTGATTAAACATAAAACATTTCCACAAAGGGGTAGCATAAAGGAGAACTCAACCCCTGCATGTTTGAGAAGGAATTCTCCTGCAACAAACACAATTGAGTGTCATCTGTGCTTCTGATAATTTCATCTGACTTCCTATCTTGTTACAGGATTGCTGATTTGAGCAACTTGAAGGCACTTACATGACCCATGTTTCATTATATGATATGTCACAAGATTCTGAAGTTTCCAGAACAGGATGTGGAATGTGAAATCATCCAAGAGGTAATGGGGTGGTTCACCCTATATTTGGTCATGTCACTGGGTACTGACAGAGATCAATAGTTTCTTTTAAAGATGGCACACTTTGAGTACTGAATGCTGCTATGCCTGGATAACTGAGTAGCTTTTGTGACTGAGGGACAGAGGATAGAGGGAAATCAATAAATTAGTACTTGATGTTAGTATAATAACTAACTTATTCACCAGACAACACATGCACAATCTAGAGGGTGAATACAGTGAGAGACAATTAAAGGCCATCCTGTAGAAGAGGCAGCTAAGACTAGAGAGTTGTCTGGCCAAGAGTTATATGGGACAGAGAGAGGCAGTGTTAATAATTTGAATGTATACCTTCAGTTCCCAAATCCAGCATTCTTTTTATTTTGCCATGCCACCTCTCATTCTTCTCATACTCACTCTCATATTTATTTTTATCACTACTTTCTTATGATTCTTTTTATATTTGCTTTTATCATGTGCTCCTTTTACACCAGCATTTTTTGGTTGCTTTTATTTTTTATTTATCTTAAATGTCACCATTGTGATTATTTTTCCAAGTCTCTTTGGACCCCGTTGTGCAACAATTCCCAACATAGTGCTAAATTTATGCTCATGCCCCACAGATGTATTTTTACTTATGGATTTGTTGGTTAACCGGTTCCTTTATTACTATTATCTCTGTTTGGCTCTCTGAAATTACCACCCATTTATTCACCCAATATTTCAATAAACATTAGTTGAGTGCCTATTAGGGACACAGAGATTAATCTTACATTTTCTAATAAAGCACAGACAGTAGGTAGAGAAGGTAGTAAGTCATGGCTCAGGGTAGAAAGTATAAGTTTTGGTGACTAGAAGAGAATACACTAAACAAATGTCTCCATCATTTTTGCTCCATGCCTATTTGATATTCTTGCATTTTTCCCTAAGTTTTTGATCTCCAAAGAGCAAAGGGTCACAAATGAAAACAAATGCATTTGTATTTTGACATTATATTAGTCAGGGTTTTCCAGAAAAACAGAAGGAACAGGATATGTATGTATGTATGTGTGTGTATATGTACATTCATATATGCATGTATGTGTGTGTGTATGTCTGTCATCTATCTATCTATCTATGGAGAGAGAGAGGGAGAGAGAGAGAGAGAAATTGATTGATTGATTTTAAGGAATTGGCTCATGTGATTGTGAAGGTTCAGTGAGTCCAAAATCTGCTAGATGGCCTGGGAGGCTGGAGACTTAAGGAAGAGTTGCAGTTCACTGGACATGGACAAGGCAGTCTTGCTCAGGGGACATCATTCTTAATGCCTTCAACTGATTGAATGACGTCCACCTACATTATGGAGAGCAATCTGCTTTACTCACATTCCATCAACTTAAATGTTAAGCTCATCAATAAAACACCCTCACAGAAACATCTGGAATAACATTTAACCAAAAATCTGGATTCCATGGTCTAGCTAAGTTGACACAAAAAATTAAACATCACAGACATCTTTTACCACAAAGGCTCTCTTGCAGAGTACAGATTGGAATCACCAGGAAGAAAAAGCAACTCTTTATTCTTCTCTCACTCCTGCCACCAGTACCCCTGTCCCCCCTCCCCCCCCCACCAAGGAAAATAAATATCATGAACATATACTACCATGAGAATGAGTATATCAATGGTGAGTTTAAATGCTGTAATGCAATTCAGTAATTTAAAGTGGATAAAATGAAATGTTATTTATTCATGTTTTAATATGGATACATCTCAAAAATAGAACAATGAGCCAAGGGGTGTGTGTGTGTGTGAGTGTGTATGTGTCTATAGCTTGCAGAGAGACACAGAATATGATGTTTGTACAGTTTCAAAACACACACAAAGTAAATTTTATATATAACAATTTTATAGGTAACAAAATTTTATAGATAAAAACACATATATCCATGTAAACTATACTCCAGAGAGTAAATACATCTCAGAAAGAAGGTAGGTGAATGAATGGTATAGGTGGGTTTCTCAGGGAGCTTCAGCCACATTTCTGATGTTCCCTTTCTGTTTCTACAGATCTGATAGAATGCAAAATATTAAGAGTTGACAAAGTTTGGTAGTGGGTGCAAGAGTGTTAGTTTTATTATTTTGTATACTTTTTTATATGTTTGAAATATTTGGTAGTAAAATTGTTAAAGTGTCTCCTTTTTCTCTCAAGGGTCCTTGGCAAATGTAAGATGCCAAACCCACCCTCTATATCACTGCTTTATTTACCAAGGCCTCAGACACACGCAAGAGTTATAGTGTCTGTTCAGAGTGAGGTAGGAAGGAGAGGTAGAGCCCTTCTTCAGAGGAAAATTCCATCAGGCCTCTCTGTACTAATTTCTTCCTGTGGCTGGGCCCAGACTATTTAGTGCTCAGCAGTCAATCTTGAACATCCCACCAGGGACACACTATGTAAATGTTCTGAGAAGAAAGCTAGGAATATATAAGTAGTTAACTCGTATCTCTTCATTCTGAGCCTTCTGAAGCCAAAATGGCTGCCGTGTGTCCAGAAAAAAGCTCTATTTAATTTTACTAAGCAGAGTATTGTATCAGTGATTTTCTCTGTTAAATAACTGACACAACCCAACAAAACCTGGGTATATAATGTTAGCCCTAATTCAGTTAGTTATAATTCCATGCATGTGGAATTACAGGAATTACGCAGTTACTGGAAGATCAGAGATGTACCATCCTCTTTATAATGGACAGTTATGCTCATCTTTCTTACAATGATGAATTTTGAATTAATCTCTTGTAAAATAGATTTAGAAAGAAAACACTTTAAATTGGAAAGTTTAAAAGTGGATTTTTTTGGAGTGCAATCTGCAAATGTCAATTTGTTAGTCACATAAAACAGAAATATTTGCATGCCTTTAAGATGGAAATGAAAGGGCCTGGTTTCATTGAAAACAAATAATACTGAAGTAAAATTCTAACAGAAGACAAGCAGGTCATTTGGTATACTCCTTTAGCCATATAGGGTAGAAAGCAAAGTATCTACAAGAGCCTGCAGGTTACCATTGGCCTATTTGGGGTACAGGTAGAAGTTTTTCAAGTAGTAAATAAAGGAGGTTGATTTTAATCATGCTAATTGTTTATGTGCTTGGGGGCCATTGATAAGTAAAGGAATATTAACTTCTTATAATAATATGAATAACTGTCTACTATTCATTTATTTGATGAATATTTATTGAGTACCTACTATATGCAGAAACTCAGGGATTAGTGATAAGATGGTAAGTAAAAACAGAGTTTTCCCTGTTTTGACAGAGCTTGGGTTGTCACAAAGCAAATATAAATTAGATCTCTCAAAAGTTCTGTGAAGGAGAGGGGCATTAGGTCTGTCACTGAGGAAGTTTATTAGGGAGGTCATCGAAGGTTTTTCTGAGGAAGTGATGTATGAGCTACAGGCTCAAGTTTTGAGAGAATGGAAGAAGACCAGCATGGCAAGAGCATATACTTAGTTAACAACTATTGATTGAACATCTGTTATATACTGGACCTTTTTTTCTGGTTGTGTAGGACACATGAACAAGACACTAAGATGCCAGTCCTTGAAGAGCTTATATGTTTGGAAAAGAGAGAGTCAGTGAAGAGTAAACATAATAATAATTAAGTTATATAGTACTTTAGAAGGTAATAAGGGAAAAAGATAGAGGTGGGTGAGGAGAATCATGAGTATCTACAGCTTGGGGCAACTTATACTTTTGAAGGGACTGATCAAGGTGAGCCTCATTATGAAGGTGACAATCTGAAGGGTGAGGGGGTGAGCTCCATAGATAGATACCCAGTGGAAAAGTGTTTCAGGTAGAGAGAACAGCCAGTATGAAAGGTGGGCATGTGCTTGGCATGTTCAGGAAAGCCAGGAGGCCAACATGGTCAGAGAAGAGTGGGTGAGATGGAAAGTTATAGGAAATAAGTCAAAGAATCTGAGTAGTGGTTAGATTATAGAGGGCCTTCAGGTCATTGTTGGACTTTGGCTTCTGTTCTGAGTGGAGCAGCTACTTGAGGGTTTTGAGCAGTCAGGACATGATCTGACTTCTAAAAAGGATTTCTGTTACTACTGTACTGGAAATAAAGATGTAGGGGCCAAGGGTGGAAACCAAGTTCATGAGGAGACTATTGCAGTGATTCCAAAAAAAGATGGCCATGGCATGGGCCAGTTGAAGGCAGTGTAGGTAGTGAGAAGTGGTCATCCTTCGCTTGTATTCTGAAGGTGAGTCAGTAGGCTTAGCTGATGGATATGGATGTCAGGTAAGAACAGTCAGATATTTCTGCAAGATTTCCAGTCTGAGTCAAGGGAGAGCAAGCTAGGGAAGGAAGGGACCAGGAGTTCATTGCTGGACATGCTGAGATAAGATTTACATTTTATATCCAAGTGGAGATGTCAGGTAGGCAATTGGGAGAGAACAACTGAAGATCATGAACATGGGCAAATCCTGCAAAGAAGAGCACAGAAATGGGCCTGAGGCTCACAGTAGAAGCTAGAGCAAGAGAAGAAGAATTTTTTTTTTTAATATTTGGAAAAAATAGTAGGTTTTGTGTAAAGATGAGAATGAGCATGGTGAGTCATGATACTAAACAGCCAGGGGGAGGCCAAGCATTTGGCCCTAGTTGAATATTCCAAAGAATTGCGTTTTTAATTAAGGCATTGAGAAACTATTGAGATTTTGAGTAGAATGTTGTGACAAGGTAGAATTTACTTTTTGAATGGATCCCTCTGGCTACAGAAGACAAAATGTCAAAGTAGTTGCAGGCAGACTGTTTGATTTGTTTTAACAATGTGCTAGGCATTTCATATATCTTAAGTCATTTAATCCTCACCACATTCCAGTGAGGTAGGTGACATTCTTATACACCTTTACAGGTGAGGGCACCAAGGCTCATAGTGGTGCAGTGACTTGCCCAAAGTCAGATAGTAAATCAATGACAAAGCCACGCTTAGAATGCTGGCTGCTCAGTACCACTGTCCTGGTCTTTATGCTGTATGAGCTGTTGGTCACAGGCTTGTGTACTTTTTAAGTTGGAAGGCCTCTTAGAAACTGCCTAGCCCAGCCCCTCAAGTAAACTAAATTTGAGGTATTCAGAAGCAATAGTTTGCAAATGGAATCATAGTTTAAATGCACTAGGGGGAGGTTGCTATTTAAAGTCCTCTCCTGGGAAATCCTTTGTAAAGTCGAGAATCCTTTTGTAAAGCAAATAATCCACTTTCCAATTTAGCTGTTCTTCAAACATCAGCTAAATGTATAAAGCTAGAAAGTGCCAGAAAGTGTTCTTATTATTCATGGAGAGGAGCTGTGGCAAGGTGGCATGGAGAGATGTGGGAAGAGAAGGTGCCTGGGAACTAGAAGAGTGGAATCCTTGGTTTTGTGTGTTGGAGGGTACACCAGGTTCTAGATGGACTCAATGTTACAGTTCAAAAGTTTCCAATCACTTCAGCACTCGGGTCCTAGAAATTATTTAGTGAATCTGGGAGCCGTTGTGGAGGACATTGTGCTACTATCTGCCCAATACTCATTTCTCCATCACAGAACTGTTCCTCTCCCATCCCATCCCCACCAGGTGATTCTGATGGGACTTTCAGTTACAAGGCTTCACCTGCCCTCTGGTCCCTGAATTGGGCACATGATTAGGTCTAGCCTGTCAGAGCCTCCCTGGACTTCTACCTGAGCTATTTTCCTTTGGATTATGAGCAGATAGCCAGCCACAGGAAGAGAGACTGTTTGAGGATAAATCCATACAGAGATGAGACAAGTGGAGGCAAAAATGGAGAATAATTAAAGCAGAGTCATGGTGACATTGCCTGAAGTTCTGGACCAGTCATACCTGAATCCAGTAAGATCATCCTCTTGTGATATTTCAGTTAAACAATGAATTCCCTGTGTTGTTCTAGGCCTCATGTTCTCACCTCTAAAATGGGGATAATAATACTACCTACTTCATAGCATGTAGCAAGGATTATATTAAATAATGGGTGTAAAACACTTCAAGTAGTGCCTGGCACATACCAGTTAACTATTGCTGCATAACAAACTATCCCAAAGTTAGTGACTTAAAACAACCACCAATTGAGCTTGTGATTCTGTGGGTTGGACATTTGGGCTGGGCTTCTGGGTGATTATTTTGATCTCAGCTCTGGTCACTCATGTATCTGTGGTCAGTTTCTGAGATGGCTCAGTTTGTCTCTACATGGTCCCATATCCTTCAGCAGCTTGCCCACATCCTTTCTCCCATGGTGCTTAGACCAAGCAGGTCATAAGGCCAGCCCACATCTGTGAAGTGGGGAAGTAGACTACTTATACACCTTAGTTCATGGGAAAATCTGCTGTCACATTACAAAGATTCTGAATAGAGGGAGAGCTAGGAATGATTATGGACACTTTTTCAATCTATAGTAAGTGTTTATAAATCTCACTATATGTTGCTATTATTATTTTATTACTTATTATTATTATTGCCTATACTAGTTTAACTTCTTGTCACTTGCTGCAGACATGCTCATCCCTGCTGTTAGATGTTTGAAAAGATTATCAATAATAGCTCAGCAATCACCTAAATGTCTTTGTTGGACTTCTCATTGAAATGTAAATATAGTTTACTTCTAGAAATATGTAGTTTGCCTTCTAGAAATACCCCCAGATGACACTGTTTGTCATTACCAGAGTACTGCAAAAGTGAGAGACTATAATTCCTCATGTTGTAAATAATACTTTTTCTGCTTAGCAAACCTTGGAAATTACTAGGCTTTAATGATCTAGTTTACACAATCCATCATTTGTTTGTGAGTTTCTCCTCAATGGTTTTCATTTTGTAATTATTTATATTTCTTCGTGGTTGGTTCATCTTTAATTGCCTTAGATTTGAGACAGAAAATATTGAGATCACTCAATTGTTCTTATGAGGCCATAATATTTGTTCTTTTCAGAAATAAATACATTGTAGACTTCCATGCTTATTAATTTTTGATTGTAGAGAATAACTTATTATGCAAGGTGTGCAGTGAATATATTTAAATTTATTATTTAAACAAATTCCATCAAGAGTATTAATATTGATTTGATCATTTTCATTATTATGTCGCTAAGATACTGCCAAATTTTACTTTCTTTGGTTTCTAAATCCAGCTGAGGATTAGTATAAGCTTTTCCCTTTGTTATTGTAAAGGCAAGCAATGTAAAAATGATGTGGATTTTTTGTTGTTGTTGTTAGATAGGTAGTGGTTTTATTCCAGAGTTAGAGGGATCTATAGTATACTTGTGAAATCAATATGTCAAGAGAAAATGTAAGCATTGCATTTTCCCATTGTAACCAGGAGGGAATAAACATCATTGTCAGCCAGTGGTAAATACGTGCTACTGTGTGTTCATAAGTTGTGGCACCATTATCATCCATACTTAGCAGAAACCTTTATTTATTTATGTTTTTTACTAGATTAGGTGTTACCTTTGTTTATATTAGATTGAATATCAATGTTCGTAATTGATAATTGAGTACCACCTCTCCATATTGGCATATGTATTAACTAGCTAAATACTAGATAATAAATTATCCAAAAATTCAGTGGCTTATAGAATAATAATTGATTATTTCTTACAACATAGGTAAGTCAGGTGTTCTGTAGCAGTATGACTATGCAGTTCTGGCTTAAGTATCTCATGAGGTTGCATTCAGACATCAGCCAGGATTGAAGTCATTTGGTTTTATGGGGGCTGGAGGATCCAGTTCCAGTTTGGGCTTATTCATGTGACTGCTAAGTTGATGCTGGTTCTTGGTAAAAGGCCTCTGTTCCACTCCACTTGGGACTTTCTACAGGGCAACTCAAGTGGCCTTGTGATATAGCTTTCCCAGAGTACAATCCAAGAGACCAAGGCAGAGGCCACAATACCTGGCCTCCATGACTTAACCTCCATAGCCACACATTACCAGTTCTGTATTCTATTGGTCACACAGGCCATCCCTGGTTTAGTGTTTAGGAAGAGTACAAAAGGGTGTGGAAATCAGAAAGCAGGGATCATTGGCTGCCATCTTGGAGGCTGGCCAACACAAACTGTTATCAAGTGAGAATAGAATATCTATTAGGCCAGTTTTCTCCATCATCAAATATTGGGTACATTTTATGATATATGTGCTAGTTATGTCCTGCCCCATTCATAATCAGGAAGCCAGTGACTTAGATTTTCAGGGCCTCTGTATGCCTATAATTGTCTGAGTCCTTTAAATAACAATGCTGTATCTTCTCCAGAAGAATCCAAGCCTTTTCTGGTGCTCTTCCCATAGTCATGGTATCTTTCTCACAATATTTTTAGGGTCAAATAACATTTCTTATGGAAGTTATAGAATAATTTTCAAAAAAGTATATTCACACACAATTTTACTTATCATTTTAGTGGATTTAGGAACATTCTCCACCCTCAAGCAAATCAATACTTATTTAGAGCAAGTTAAGATTTTTTTTTTCCAGAAGAGGTTAAAAGGTTTCTAGTTCTTCCTATCCCATATTCTCTCCAGTACCTCATTTTCTAACTCTACCTGCCCCCACTACTTTTTGCTTTCAGCTTGCATACACTTCTCTCTCTTATCTCTCCTTTATCTTCCAAATTTTTACTTTGCAGATTGACTTAGCTTTTCTTGTAAATGACTTTCCTACCCTCAGTCTTCCTGCCCCTTCTCTACTAATTCATTGACAAATCAAATAACCAGTCTGATGCTGATGTTCATTCCTGGAGAGTGGGAGGTCTTGGAGGTGCAGGGGAAGAGGAAGAAGAGCCAAAGGTGAGTATAGCCTTCTCTTTGACCTCTGGTGGAGAGGGAGGCCTAAAGACTTTGATGCTTTAATATTTTTGGCCTCTTCACACTTATATTTAGTAGCAGTTAAGAAAATAAAGTTTAATAAAATAAAGCAGTTCAGAAAAAAAGCAGTTCAGAAAATCTGCCAGAAAAATATTCAAAACACTCTGTTTAGAGAGACCTGCCTCAATGAGTCCACTCAAGAGTAACCAAATCAAATGACTCAATGTAGTCTGGATTCTTCTGGTTATCCTGATAAGTTCTCATTTCATGTGTTCTTTGATGTATTCTTTTCATATGGATTTCTGTCCTAGTCAAAATGTGACAACAAATAAACAACAACAACAAAACATTGACTTTTGACTCTTGGTATACGTTGAAATCTCCATGAATCAAGCAACTTTGGGAGCTGGAAATAGCACACCACCTTGCTCAGCTGTGTAATACATACTAAAAGGCTGGGATAATCAGTTAATTGCATTTGAGGTTAACTTAAGGTGGTCTTTTATCCTTTTATACCCTAGTTCTTCAAGGTTAAGGGGGAAGGTTGACAATGTTGGAAAAGCAGAGAAAGTCTTGGTGGATAGGCAGAATTCTAAGATGGCTCCAAAGATCCCCACCCTTGGGTAATTCCCAAGCTATGACTCTGACATATGTTATACCATCTTTAGGTTATTTATGTGGCAAAGGTGGCTTTAAGAAAGGGACATTTTCCTGGGCAGACTTAATCTAGTTAGGTGAGCTCTTAAAAGGGCTCTTCCTGGAGATAGAGATTTGAAATATAAAAGGATTTAAGGTAGGCAGAGTCTCCATTGCTGGATTTGAAGATAAAGGGGACCACATGATATGATCTGAGGACACCCTAGAGGAGCTGTGAGTGTCCTCTTGGTGGCAGCCAGCAAGGAAATGGAGACCTTACTCCTTAACTGTGAAGAACTGAGTTCTGCCACAGCCATCTGAGTGCGGAGAGGACCTTGAGCTCCAGATGAAAATACAGCTACCCAACACCTTGATTTCAGTCCATCAGAATGTGAGCTGAGAACCCAGTCATGCCATACCCCAAATTTCTGACTTGCAGAACAATGAGATAATAAATGAGTGTTGCTATAAAGCCACTGAGTTTGCTATGATTAGTTATACAGCAATAGAAAGTGGATACAAACCATAAATCTCTTTTATTTTGGCACCTGGGCGAGGTAAGGCAGCAGAAAGAGAGGCATTGCATGTGGCATTGAAGAGCTCCAGCACTGGAATCTTAGACCTAGCTTTGTGACCCAATCCTATCCAATTATAAGCTATGTGACTTTCACTGAATGTCTCATCCCTCTGAGCCTCATTTTCCTCTCCTGCAAAAGGAAAACCATTATTTGTCTCTCTCTGGAATTGTTGAGAAACTTAGATGAGGTAACAGACATAAAAAACTAAGAGTGGTAGCTGACACATGTAAGAGGTACATATGTACTAGCTATTATTACCCCGAGGGAAGTTACTAGAGCATTGATTTTGAGAGCTGGAGAATAGGAGTGATTATTAAACCACCAAGAATCATGCACTTTTGGCAATTCAACAATATATTTTCATATTTTATTCCATTTAATCATTACTACCCTGTGAGAAAGATATTATTAACACCATTTCTTTCAAACTTTTTATTTTTAAGTAATTATAGACTTAGGAGAAGTTGTAATAATAGTACAGAGAGGTCCCATGTACCCTTAACCCAACTTATAATGACATCTTACATAATTCTATATATTACCAAAACCAGAAAACTGACATTAGTGAAATGCTATTAATTAGACCACAGACCTTATTCAAATCTCACCACTAATAATTTATTTTGTAGATAAGAAATATGAGGCTTATTTCGATTGCTGTTTTCAAGTTTCCCTTGAAAGTTGTGGTCATATTATATGAACTTTCATGTAAATCATTTGTCTCTATTGCCTGTTTGCACTCAGAGGCAGATTAGGAAAGAAAATGTAGCATTTACTTGACCCATCCCAACTGATTAAGATTCAACTGTGCTTTTAATTGCAAAGTCTTGTTTTTGATTAGAAATCTTATTTTTTTCTGCCGAGGAAAAAAAATGACATTGCAGATTTTGATTGTTTGAAAGCCAGTTGACATAATCACAGACCTGCAGGTCGATGCCCAACAATTGTGCCCCAGTACTAACACCCAGTAGCCACAGAGATTTGAGAAATAGTCTCAACTTTTCTTTCAGTTACCACTGAATGCAGAAGTTCTCACATGAAATAAAACAAAGTAACCTGGAAGTGAGCAGCTTAACCGCGAGAGTTTTCTGTGTCTGTGGGAGTTTTCAAGAGTTCAGTGAATTCTTCGTGGGGATTATATTCCCTTGCCCCTGTTTGCTTCAGGGATTCCATTCCCATACATATATTTTGCTGTGCTTCTCTGTGTAATTCAATATAAAACTCCTGGATTCCAGGGAAACTCTAGCAGCCTAAAGTCTTTTGAGAACTTTCATAAGTCTTAGAGGGACAGTGGAGAGACTGACATTCCACGCTTGTGCGTGAAACAATTTTAATCTTGGATATTAGAATTTCTCCTTTCTAAAACTCTGTTGAGACAAATTTGTGCCAGTGGCTCTCTTGGGACATTCTCTAAGCCCAGTCTCAGCACTACCTTCCCCATTTTCTCTTTTTCTTGTTTATCTCTCCTGCCCTTGGGAGAAAAATCAACTCTTTTCCTATTCTTTTGCCCTTTCTCAGATATCCTGGTCCCAAATCCTTAGGCTTGCCCCACCTACTCAAGTTCTGATAAGTCATTTCTCCAACAATTTTTATTCTCTCTCCAAGAGGACATCTGGTACCAGGTGTTAAGATGAAATGCCACTTTGCTATTAAATACTATTAATTTTATTACACATTAATTATTCATTTAACTTTTTTTATTAGTATTTTTAAAAAATTTTTTTATTCTGATGTTAATCCCCATACATTACATCATTAGTTTTAGATGTAGTGTTCCATGATTCATTGTTTGTGCATAACACCCAGTGCTCCATGCAGAATGTGCCCTCCTCAATACCCATTACCAGGCTAACCTATCTTCCCACCCCCCTCCCCTCTAGAACCCTCAGTTTGTTTTTCAGAGTCCATCGTCTCTCATGGTTCGTCTACCCCTCTGATTTCCCCTGCTTCATTCTTCCCCTCCTGCTACCTTCTTCTTCTTTTTTTTTTCTTAACATATATTGCATTATTTGTTTCAGAGGTACAGATCTGAGATTCAACAGTCTTGCACAATTCACAGCGCTTACCAGAGCACATACCCTCCCCAGTGTCTATCACCCAGTCACCCCATCCCTCCCACCCCACCCCCCACTCCAGCAACCCTCAGTTTGTTTCCTGCAATTAAGAATTCCTCGTATCAGTGAGGTCATATGATACATGTCTTTCTCTGATTGACTTATTTCGCTCAACATAATACCCTCCAGTTCCATCCACGTCATTGCAAATGGCAAGATCTCATTCCTTTTGATGGCTGCATAATATTCCATTGTATATATATACCACATCTTCTTTAGCCATTCATCTGTTGATGGACATCTTGGCTCTTTCCACAGTTTGGCTATTGTGGACATTGCTGCTACAAACATCGGGGTGCACGTGCCCTTTCGGATCCCTACTTTTGTATCTTTGGGGTAAATACCCAGTAGTGCAATTGCTGGGTTGTACAGTAGCTCTATTTTCAACTTTTTGAGGAACCTCCATACTGTTTTCCAGAGCGGCTGCACCAGCTTGCATTCCCACCAATAGTGTAGGAGGGTTCCCCTTTCTCCACATCCCCGCCAACATCTGTCGTTTCCTGACTTGTTAATTTTAGCCATTCTGACTGGTGTGAGGTGGTATCTCATTGAGGTTTTGATTTGGATTTCCCTGATGCCAAGCGATATTGAGCACTTTTTCATGTGTCTGTTGGCCATTTGGATGTCTTCTTTGGAAAAATGTCTGTTCATGTCTTCTGCCCATTTCTTGATTGGATTCTTTGTTCTTTGGGTGTTGAGTTTGATACGTTCTTTATAGATTTTGGATACTAGGCCTTTATCTGATATGTCATTTGCAAATATCTTCTCCCATTCTGTCGGTTGTCTTTTGGTTTTGTTGACTGTTTCCTTTGCTTTGCAAAAGCTTCTTATCTTGATGAAGTCCCAATAGTTCATTTTTGCCCTTGCTTCCCTTGCCTTTGGCGAAGTTTCTAGGAAGAAGTTGCTTCGGCTGAGGTCAAAGAGGTTGCTGCCTGTGTTCTCCTTTAGGATTTTGATGGACTCCTGTCTCACATTGACGTCTTTCAACCATTTGGAGTCTATTTTTGTGTGTGGTGCAAGGAAATGGTCCAGTTTCATTCTTCTGCATGTGGCTATCCAATTTTCCCAACACCATTTGTTGAAGAGACTGTCTTTGTTCCATTGGACATTCTTTCCTGCTTTGTCAAAGATGAGTTGACCATAGAGTTGAGGGTCCATTTCTGGGCTCTCTATTCTGTTCCATTGATCTATGTGTCTGTTTTTGTGCCAGTACCATGCTGTCTTGATGATGACAGCTTTGTAATAGAGCTGGAAGTCCGGAATTGTGATGCCACCGGCTTTGCTTTTCTTTTTCAACATTCCTCTGGCTATGCGGGGTCTTTTCTGGTTCCATACAAATTTTAAGATTATTTGTTCCATTTCTTTGAAAAAAGTGGATGGTATTTTGATGGGGATTGCATTGAATGTGAAGATTGCTCTAGGTAGCATTGACATCTTCACAATATTTGTTCTTCCAATCCATGATCATGGAACGTTTTTCCATTTCTTTGTGTCTTCCTCAATTTCTTTCATGAGTATTTTATAGTTTTCTGAGTAAAGATCCTTTGTCTCTTTGGTTAGATTTATTCCTAGGTATCTTATGGTTTTGGGTGCAATTGTAAATGGGATCGACTCCTTAATTTCTCTTTCTTCTGTCTTGTTGTTGGTGTATAGGAATGCCACTGATTTCTGTGCATTGATTTTATATCCTGCCCCTTTACTGAATTCCTGTATGAGTTCTAGCAGTTTGGGGTGGAGTCTTTGGGGTTTTCCACATAAAGTATCATATCATCTGCAAAGAGTGAGAGTTTGACTTCTTTGCCGATTTGGATGCCTTTTATTTCTTTTTGTTGTCTGATAGCTGTGGCTAGGACTTCCAATACTATGTTAAATAGCAGTGGTGATAGTGGACATCCCTGCGGTGTTCCTGACCTTAGGGGGAAAGCTCTCAGTTTTTCCCCATTGAGAATGATATTCACTGTAGGTTTTTCATAGATGGCTTTTAGGATATTGAGGTATGTACCCTCTATGCCTATACTCTGAAGAGTTTTGATCAAGAAAATATGCTGTACTTTGTCAAATGTTTTTTCTGCATCTATTGAGAGGATCATATGATTCTTGTTCTTTCTTTTGTTAATGTATTGTATCACATTGATTGATTTGCAGATGTTGAACCAACCTTGCAGCCCAGGGATAAATCCCACTTGGTCGTGGTGAATAATCCTTTTAATGTACTGTTGGATCCTACTGGCTAGTATTTTGGTGAGAATTTTTGCATCCATGTTCATCAAGGATATTGGTCTGTAATTCTCCTTTTTGATGGGGTCTTTGTCTGGTTTTGGGATCAAGGTAATGCTGGCCTCATAAAATGAGTTTGGAAGTTTTCCTTCCATTTCTATGTTTTGGAATAGTTTCAGAAGAATGGGTATTCTTTAAGTGTTTGGTAGAATTCCCCTGGGAAGCCATCTGGCCCTGGGCTTTTGTTTTTTGGGAGATTTTTGATGACTGCTTCAATTTCCTTAGTGGTTATAGGTCTGTTCAGGTTTTCTATTTTTTCCTGGTTCAGTTTTGGTAGTTGATACATCTCTAGGAATGCATCCATTTCTTCCAGGTTATCTAATTTGCTGGCATAGAGTTGCTCATAATATGTTCTTATAATTGTTTTTCTTTGGTGTTGGTTGTGATCTCTCCTCTTTCATTCATGATTTTGTTGATTTGGGTCATTTCTCTTTTCTTTTTGATAAGTCTGGCCAGGGGTTTATCAATCTTGTTAATTCTTTCAAAGAACCAGCTCCTAGTTTTGTTGATCTGTTCTACTGTTCTTTTAGTTTCTATTTCATTGATTTCTGCTCTGATCTTTATTATTTCTCTTCTCCTGCTGGGTTTAGGCTTTATTTGCTGAGTTGTTTATCTCTCTTTTTCTCAGCTTCTTTATTTTCCATCATTTGGTCTTCTATATTACTGATTCTCTCTTCTGCCTCATTTATCCTAGCAGTTAGCGCCCCCATATTTTATTGCACCTCATTAATAGCCTTTTTGATTTCTACTTGTTTAGATTTTAGCTCTTTTACTTCTCCAGAAAGGGTTTCTCTAATAACTTCCATATTTTTTTCAAGCCCAGCTAGTATCTTTAAAGTGATGATTCTGAACTCTAGATCTGACATTGTACTAATGTCCGTATTGAGTAGGTCCCTGGCAGTCAGTACTACCTCTTGTTCTTTTTGTTGAGGTGATTTTTTCCATCTTGTCATTTTGTGCAGAGGAGAATAGATTAATGAGAGAACAAAATGCTAGCAGAGTAACAACATCCCCAGAAAATATACTCTAAACAAATCAGAAACGACCTGAAGCAGTGAAAAAAGAAACGGAAAGAGAGAAAAAAGAAAAAGAAAAAAAAGAAAAAGATAAAGATAAAAACAAACAAAAACAAACAAAACAAAACAACAACAACAAAAAAAACCAGAATGTGATCAAATATGATCAGGCTGGTATATAGATCAATGCCACACACTAAATTTGGGGTGTATTTTGGTCTGTTAGAAGAAAGTACCTCCCAAAATTTTAAAGAAAGCAAAACTTATATATGTACAAAAATAAGCGTTGATATGATGAAGGGATGGAATATGACTGTAAAGATGGAAATTATAAAAAATTTTATAAAAGGAATTGATAAGAAGTTGTTTGAAAAAAGAAAGAAGAGGATTTAAAAAAAGAAAAAAAAAAGGGAGAGAATGTGATCAGGCAGGGGAGTAGAAAAAACCATATACTAGAGATTTAGGGTATATTTTAATCTGTTAGAAGAAACTATCTCAAAATTTTAAAGAGAGAACAACTTATCTATATATGCCAAAAATACAGGTAACTACTATGAAGGGACAGAATATCACTCTAAGAATGAAAAATAAAAATGTTTTTTTAAAAAAAGGGATTGATAAGATGTTGGTTGAAAAAGGGAAAAAGAAAAATTCAAAAAAAAAAAAAGACAGCTAAAAAAAAATTAACTTTGAAAGACTAAAGGATCATGGTAAAAAAACCATGAATTCTATGTGCAGTAGTCCCCTAGCGCTGGAGTTCTGCCGTTCTCATTGATCGGTAAACTTGGTCTTGGCTGGCTGTTCTCACTGATCTTCTGGGGAGGGGCCTGTTCCCGTGGTTTCCAAATGTCTTTGCCGGAGGCGGAATTGCCCCACCCTTGCCCGGTCCGGGCTAAGTAATCTGCTCCGGTTGCTCTCCGGAGCTTTTGTTCCCTGCGAGCTTTCCGTACAGCTTTGGAGGCAGAGAGTGAGAATGGCGGCCTCCCAATCTCTGCCCCATAGGAGCCGAGAACTCGGGGCCCGGCTCCTCAGTGAGCCCCCAGAGAAAAGCAGTCAGTCACTCCCGGCACCCTGGTCTCCAGGCGCACTCCGTGCTCACCCGGCCTGTGACCGCACATTTCTATCTCTGGCACCCGACCCCGGGTGGAGTCTCCAAACCCAGCAGATCCCTGCGGTGCACTCCTGCGCGGCTTCTCCCGGGGGAGGAAGGTGAGTCTCCCCGGATCTGCCGCTTGTTGGGTCCCTGCTGGAGGAGCAGTGGCCCGACTGTGCCGCGGATCACGGTTTATGGCAACCCCGAGCTGAGAGCCCGCGCCTGGGCTCCGCCTCTGCAGCCGGCTTCCCTGCTCCGATACCTGGGAGCTCTGCCACACTCAGGCACCCCCGGTCTTTCTGTGACCCCGAGGGTCCTGAGACCACACTGTCCCATGAGGGTTCCACCCCATGCTTAGCCACCAGAGTGACGTCCCTCAGTGGAGCAGACTTCTAAAAGTTCCGATTTTGTGCTCCGTGGCTCTATCACTTGCCAGAAGCGGCCGACAGAGGCCCTTCCCCCGCCGTCTGTCCTCCCGAATATCACCTCGGATTCACTTCTCCGCACATCCTACCTTCCAGAAAGTGGTCGCTTTTCTGATGAGAGAGTTGTTGCTCTTCTTTTCTTCGATCTCTTGTTCAGTTTGTAGGTGTTCAGAATGGTTTGATCCCTATCCAGCTGAATTCCTGAGACCAGACGAAATCCAGGTTTCCTACTCCTCCCTATTCATTTAACTTTTTAACACCTTTCCTTATTCTCTGAATTCTCTGAAGTTCCTGAAGGTTCTTCATTACCTTTCCATTTCTCCTAGTTTTCTTACCAGAATATTCTAGATCAGGGTTACTGTGGATGCTATATCTTCCATTAATGAATAAACCAGTTCTTGCTGCATTTTGGGTTAAGATTTCTGTTTGTATCTAAGAGGTACTTCTACTTCACCTTTTAGGAGAGACAGAACATTAACTTGGCACACACTATCACGAATGTTGCAAACCCAGTTTGGAACCACAAAGTTAAAGGGAATACCACCAAAAAATTGCCAAAGAAGGATTTATTTTAGATCTCATCCACTTGCATTTTAGAGGTCAGTTCACCCTCCCAGTCTTGTCCTCCCATCTCCCTGTTGACCCAACTGAGCCTCAAGTACTTAGTGCAGTGGTGTGCACAGGGTGGGCACTCAGCAAATATATGGTAAATGTATTAATGGAACAAAGTGTGCATTGTCGCAAATGGTCTGAATTGATAACCTTTTGAGAAACCATAAAATAGACATTGTTCTATCCCTTATAGCTCCCATACTGATTCCTGTATGATATAAGTCACTGATCAGCTTGTCCCTTGGAAAGCCAGGTTGTAATATAACTGGATATTTGTAACATATTTATTTTTATGTCAGGGAGTAGTGGGTTCAATGGCTCAAGAAAAATACTACATCACTTAATATTATTTGTATCACGATGCTGTCTGGAGAGTACTTTACCTATCCTTTTTATTCCAACCACAAATTTTGAGAAACAGCCTTCTTTTCCTCCTGCTCCTAAAATGCTTGTCAGCTAAATCTCCTGCATTGCCAGGAGTGAGTGGTATGTGTATGCTAGCCGGGTCTCCTGTCACTTTTTATCATTGCAACGTCATCAGGTTTGATGGCAAGCTGAGGCTGGAGTGGGCATAGCTTCAACTCTGGTGTTGACTAAAGTGACAGTCTAACGTGATTAGTGTTTGAGCACTGGGGATTTTTCCATATCAGAAGGGATTACAAAAAGAAATATAACTTTAAAGCCATC
Source organism: Neomonachus schauinslandi (assembly GCF_002201575.2). Lineage (NCBI taxonomy): Eukaryota > Metazoa > Chordata > Mammalia > Carnivora > Phocidae > Neomonachus > Neomonachus schauinslandi. The sequence continues at coordinate 165,252,253 of NC_058403.1, forward strand.
TCTGGGGAAAGAAACTGGATATATTCAGGGCTAGATAGGTTGGCGTCCCCTCTGTGGTGGGAGAGCTAGTGTGACAATCCTAGAAACCCCAGTCTTAAGTGTTTCTCACATATAGTCACCTGGGCACTTCCATATCTCTGGGTGGGGCTGGTTGGAGTGGACAGGAGGCAGTCTGTAAGATGTGGTGGGTTTCCCTCTCTTTCCCCTCTTCCATGTCTGAGGTATACATTAGTCATTCATTCTTCATTCATTCTTCATTCACTCAGTAACCATTTCTGCACTGCCCTGCACCAGGCCCAGTGCTACTACGCACTGGCACCATAGCAACTGAGAGGCACAGGGTGGTCCCTGTCCTCCTGTTGCTTATAGTCTAGACTGGAAGATTCAGAAATGGTTCGTTATAAAATAGGATGGTAAGTGCAGTGACAGAGCTTATGCTCAGTGAATTATGGGAGGCATTGAGGAAGCATGTGACACAACTTGTGGGAGATTTTCTGGGGTTGCCGAATTTTAAAAGACAAGGAGTGGAGCAGGAGAATTGGAGGAAGTTGGTGGGAGGGAGGGAAAAGGAGAGGGAGTGTCTTCCAGGTGGAGGGCACAGCATGAGTAGAGGCCCAGGGAAGAGGAACATCATGGTATGCACGGAGTTACAAGCAGCATGGAGTTGCGCTACGAGGCAGAGAGTGGTTAAGGGATGAGACTAGAGAAAATAGAGGGCGTAGGCCATGGAGGCCCTTGTAGGTTATGCTTAGAAGTGTGGACTTTGTCTTAAGGGCTATGTGGAGCCCTTGAAATGGCCTTCAGCATTCTTTCCTTAACATGCCTATCTGCAAGAGGTTTTTTTTTTTTTTTTTTTTTTTTTTTTTTGGCGACTGAGCAGGGAGCCCGATGCAGGGCTTGATCCCAGGATCCCAGGATCATGACCTGAGCTGCAAGCAGATGTTTAATCAACTGAGCCACTCCGTCACCCCAGTATTCTTTTGTCTTAACCCACCTGGCTCACTCCAATCTCAATGGTCTCCTCTATGGTGCTGGGCATTTTTCATTGGTTGAAGGGGCTGACATTATCTGTTGCTCAAGGATTTCAATCTTTCTGTGTTGCAGTCCTTAGGCAGCCGGCTTGTGGGCTTGCTGCTTCACTTCTCATTTCAAAGCCACTTTGATCATCTGCTTGACTCATGTGGCTCCTACAGGACTGTAGGCAGAGTTCTACAGGCTCTAAGTTTCAGCTATTTTTCTAGCAAAACATGAGACTCCTCTTCCTCATCTTCTAAATTTTTCCCAGCATTGTTTATGTTAATTAAGACACGCCAAAGACTCCAGACTCCATCTGCATCTCCATCTCCTTCTTCTATAAGAAAACCTAGGAAGTTTTAACATCATTTTAGTAATGCATGAAACCTTCTAACTTATACCAACTTTCTCTGCCACTGTTATTGGGAACAAACATCAATATTTGAAAAATCATTTTGCATGCATGCCTTCATATTTTCACCACTAATGTTAATCCTCTTTCTAAGTGTAAAGTATGTCATGATGTTTATGTTTCTTACTTAATAGGTATAACATGATGGGGGAGTTAAAGGAAAATAAAACCTGAGAGCAAGTTCACTTTGTCCCTGGATGGCATCTCAACGCTTTTCATGCTGAAAAATGAAATGAACACATGTTTATTGAGCACCTTTGATATGCTAGGCATTGTGCTAGGTATTTTCATATACATTATCTTATACAGTCCCTCCAATCACACGGTAAGAAAGATTTCATTATTTCTCATTCTTATATATAATGTAACTAAACCCAAATCCATTTGCATGAGGTGCAACAAAACCAATCACTGACACATCAGGTATACAACAAGGTAAGTGTTTATTCAAGAGGCAGCCAAATGAGGAGACAGGAGGGCAAGTTTCAAATCTGCCTCCCCGAAAGGGGAGAGAACAGATTTTTTATAATCATAGCAGTTGAGATGACGTACATATTGATGAAAAAGGGGGGGCTTATGACTATTCATGAGGAACGATGGAGCATGTGCATTGAGCAAACGTATATGTAACATACATCCCATGATCACTTTGGGGTGGAGAGAACATCAGAATGAGGCAAAATTCAGGCCCTGACATCAGGAGGTTATCTTAGGACAAGGAGAGGGGGTTGTGGGCATGCTCCTAGGACTGACATACACTAGGTGGGGTCTTGGGCTTGTTATCTCAGGTAAGGAATATAGGGCCTTGCTTGTTCCTAGGCTGGAATCATTCCAGTTGACCTTGAGTCCAGGCTTCTGCAGAGACAGCTAGTTGATTTGTTAGTGGGGTCTGAAAAGGACCAATAGCTGATTAGGGAGAAACAGTTCTCTGAAAAACAAGCTTTAAATTTTCTGCTAGTTCCAACTATTAACTCTATGGGGTTCAGTTTCAGTAATACAACAGAGGATCAGAAAGGTCAGGTGAGTTTTCCCAGGACCCATAGCCAAAGACTAATGAAGGTGGATTGAGCCCAGGTCAGTCTGACTTCCTGAGCAGACTGTGGGGAGAATCTGGGGTTGGGAGATATGGGGATAACTTCAAGCAGTTATTTGTAGAAAAATAAGTACGGCATCTAGTATCTGAATGAACAATTGGTTTCATCTTTTTATTAACCTTGGTCAAATAGTAGTGGCCATCTGGAGAATGTGGTTGAACAGCAGTGCTGAGATTAATTAGCTAGATATGACATAGTGAAGTTAGATAGTGTCTACTCAAATGCCATATATTTGACACCCTAAGTTTATTGATAGAAAGGGTGTGATCACTGTGATACCAGGGAGGGGTATAATGGAATGCCACTGGATTACAGTCAGAAGACAGGGGTCAATTTTCACCTGAAGGTGAAGGGGCTAGCAGAGCTACACCAACTATTTCTCCTTTGCCTTTCGAAGTTGCACGTGCTAATTCCTTAACACCTATTGCTATACTTACTAAAGGGCAAAATGCTTACAAATTTCCCAGTGAGTATCTTCATATGAACATTTTCTAAGGAAACATCCTTTGATAACATATGTCTTTTGGTGTTCTGTGTTTGACAGAACTGGATTAGCGTTCAGCCCAGATAGACTTAAATGCACAAAGCATAATAATAGCAATTCTGCACGTATAACACCCCCCGCCCCAGTCCTGTAAGTTGTCACCACTTGTGAGCCCCATTGCTCTTACCTACCAGGCACCTTTTCTTTTCTTCTTAACCATGTGTTTGGTGGAGAGAGTTCTGCACATTTACAGGCTTGGAAAGCACAGTTAGAATGCTAATAGAGCCATCAACTCTCAGACACCACCTTCTTGAAATCTGACTGAGCAAGGTGAGCAGTACAGCTCATACCTTGTGCCTCCTCCTACATGATTGCAATTAACATTTTATCTGCCCTGTGTCTCAAGTTAAAGCTTTGGCACCATTCCCTGGAGGGTGAGGAAGGACCTTAATTACAGAACAGGTACACTTACTGCTGCCTGCTCTATTCTGATGTCACCACCTCTGAGCTCCAGAGAGAGGTCAGGCAGATCCTAGGATATCATGTGGTTCAAATCGAATATTTTAATTTAGAGACTCAGTAAGTTGCTCCATCAATTAAAAACTGGCTGTAGTTGCAGCCGACTTGCTGGGGCATAGCCAGGAGCTTTGATTCATTTCATTTCTTACTGACCCCGTCACACAGTGGAGGGACTGCCAACATTTCAATGGGCGGTGGAGAGCTGCCAGAAGCCAAAGGAAGATGAAGGATTGAGGAATACTTTAAAGGGTAGGATTGGCATTTGAAATGATAGCACATATGTCATGCTGGCTAAATGATGGTGCTTGGTGGGGGTCCAAGGAAAGAGGTGTGTATTATTTTATAGTTTGTTAGCAACTAATAAATCCCCCATCTCAGTGAATTATCATAGGACAGTTTGGTTTTTGCTCAGATAAATTGCAGTGCAACTAAGTGGAAATTCTTTTCCATTTGGTTTTTCAGGGGTCCAGACTCTTTCCATCTTATGACGCTATCAGTTCATTGTTCTAGTTCCAGGAGGGAACTAGAGTAACAGAAGAAGGTGCTGCCTTTCAGAGGATGAGGTTGGGGCCAACTCTTTCCTCCTTTGATCCTCAGTATAGGATTAATCCCAAACCTTAGGATGGGGTTGAGCCTGTAGAAATGTGCATGTGGGGGAGGAGGGCCGAGTGAGAAGGAGGTGGTGGGGCTGAGATTGCTCCACGCATGAGCACAGCTGTGGACAGTGAGGGTCAGGCACCATCAAAACCTATCTCCCTTCTTTCCCAAATCCGCAAGATATTTCTTCAGCTACTATGTGGTTAGGTTATAATGGTCTCATTCCCTGTTTGCAAAAGTAAAAACCTTGCAGTTAACGGTGCCCAGTCCATGGAGGCAGCTACAGCAGACCTGTGGGGAAAGTTCTTTCTGGCAAGGCAAGCATCCTGATAGCTTCAGAGAGAAGCTCTCAGCTTTAACTACAGGTAGGTCTTTGAAATCGATATCACACAATCAGCTCTTTTCAAAGGGGAACAGAGGCTAATGACTCATTTTTAATATTATTGGTCTCAGATGAAACATAATTTAGAATAAAGTATTGTTTTAGCAGTGACACTATCATCATTTAAAATAGATAGTGGCTATCATTTACATGTGCTGCCTGGTTATTATCTTGCTTATTTACAGAGAAAGTGGCTAGCTGTCAACCTGGCTTCCTTCCATAGTAAACCATGAATAATTTTTTGTTAAAGTTTGTACTTTGAATTTAAATATAACTGGACCACTATGGCCAGCTGCCACCATGAACACATGTATGATGGCCTGTCTATATGAGCAAATCAGAGCTGCAAACAATGAAGGCTACATGGCAATACATTACTCTGCCTCTCCTCCACCATGTAGAATTAACTTCTGCCAGGGAAATCGATTCATAACAAAATGTCTAATCGAAGAGTTAGGGCAGGATAATATAGAGTTGCCAAAGTGAAACTTGATGTGGAATTTAAATCTTGTCTCAGGCTTGAGATACCGTGGTTAGAAATGCAAATTGTTCCTTTCAAAACTCACTTGCATATGGAAAGAACAATTCCTGAGTTAATGGACACAATGGGAATTTTATCCTCCCACTGGCAACTTGAGGGGCATATTTATTATCAAGTTATTGGGCCCACAACTCCTCTCTTTGCTACCACTGCCATCCCCAGCAAGGAAGCTGTGTTTGGATTTTATCAAGCTCTTAAACTTGTACTTGTATTAATTTTGAATGATTCTAGTGGAGCGTATCACTAGTTGTGACAGGATTATTCATGAGCTAAATGATTCGGACTCATTTAGAAGAGCACCCAGGCTTCTAGCCCTGGTGGGAGGAAACAGAGTTGACAGGATGGCACCTCAGGGAAGCACATTGTTTGTTGTGCCTTTCTTCATGGAAACTTTCCTCAGAGATCTGACAACAGACCCCTGCAGGGAGCTGGGCCTGAGGTGGCACTGGTTTGGCAGAGGCCCTTGCTGTAGGCATTGGTTATGTGTAGGATGAGGGGTGTGTGTGTGTGTGTGTGTGTGTGTGTGTGTGTTCTTTACTATTCATTTCCAAGTGACTGATTTTGATAGCACAATATATACATGCTTGGAGTCTCTACAAAGCAGAGGACCCCTCCAAAATGTTTGGAAAAATTTTAGTGTGAGAAAGCAAGCATCCAAGTAACCATTTAAGAAAACCAAGAACTCTCCTGGATGTCCTCGTGCTTCTTTTCTGGTTTAATATTTGGATTGTCACTTGATTGGGTTGAAGTGTGTACAATAAATCTTAACAGTGCTTGAGGCCCTAAATGTCTTACTCAGATCTTGCCAATGGCCCAGCTCCATAGTGTGAACCTGGTTGGGTGATAGAGTGAGACCAGGGAGGAAGAAAGATAGGAGTGATCCCCTGATGGAGAAATTGAGTTAGAGCCCAGAGGCTAAGCTGCTGTGACTCCTTATGTAACATCTACCTAGTTTGGGTAAAATCATAGCACTATTGAAGGTAAAGGCCCCCAGACCAGGAGTTAGAGGTGCTTGGTCCGATTTCTGTCTTTGTCTGCCTTAAGATCTCAGACTACTCACTGTAGTCCTATGTAAATACTGTATCTTCCTCATTTGAAACTTGCCCTCTTTCCCTCTTTGGGTTGTGGTGAGGATGTATTGAGAGGGAAACCATGTAAGCACTTCGAGGACTAAAGAATGCTTGACAGCATAGGTGATAAACCTCAGAAGTACAAACTAGACTCTCTGAATCCAGATCCTCCACTGCAGTAAATATATAAGACAAACGGTTTCATTCTTAGGCATTTATTGGAAAAATATTTTAACTGTCCTTATTATATACAAGTGGATATGACATCAGAATTGTACTATGTCAGAGCAATTTCTTCTGAAATGATTTAGAAGATGAGGGCCGGATAGAGACTAGACTACATCTGTTCATCTGTTTTTTGTTGGATTTGTGTGTGGGGGTGGGGGATGTTGTCTCAAAGGATAATTGCAATTAATAGGGATCTGATCTCTTTCCTAATTAAACTACTGATTTGTGGAACAGGACAAGTAAAAACCTGGGCCATAACATGGTGACTAAGAGAAATAAATGGTTTCAAGCCTGTAGCATGAGAAATGGTCAGAACAAGTATGCACCCTCTGGTTATTACAACCCTTTATTATGATATATCTTTAAGGAACCTAGTGTTTTATGTAATGTAGAAGTTATTAACCCACCAGAAACAAGTCAAAATGCTGGGTCTTCCAACTTCCCTGGAAATTTAAATGGGAATCAATTAGGCAAACTTTTAAAATTATGCCTGAGTAACTTGTATCTTCCTCCACCTTGTTATATATTGAAAACAAACTACAGAAAGAAGAAAGCTTAGAGGCAATCTAGTTCATCCCATTTGCACAGATGAAGATACTGTGGCCACTCAGATATAGAAGTTGAAAACATGAAGAGATCTTGACCTATGCAGCTGAGTTAAGTATTTCTCACATAGTAGATGCTCAATAAATGTTTGATGATAAGCCTTAGGGATGAGGAACACAAACAGGTAGGAAATAAGAGGCTTGGCCAGAGCTCACAGGGTTGCACCCCAGGTAAGGCAATATGAGTTCTATCCCTAGTTCTACCATCTATAGCTTATGCAAAGCATGTCATTTCTTGTACTCTGAGTTTTCTGTATTTTCATGGCAAATAATATTTTCTCTTCTAGCTGCCTTAAAGTAGTAATTTTGAGTAAGTGGGAAAAGAGGTGTATATGCCCTTTGGAAAATGTCAACTAGTCTCCTCTATAGCTTGTAAACTTGTCTTGTAGATGAATTAGTAAGTTCAGACTGTCTTTGAGGGAAGACCCTGGAAGCAACAGGAAACAGCTAAATTCTACTGATGGTTGAAATAGGTGGCTGTTATTTATTTCTTCTCACCTCCCCTGGTGTATGAACTTGCTTTATCTAGGTCAGGGCTGTGCAGTGGAAATCAGTGCGTGCTATTTTGATCATTAGGGCATATCTCTTATGAAACTTTTAAGATACAATGATAGGCTTAGGTACAATTTCAATTTTCTAGGAGTTCAGAATCTAAGACTCTTAGAACCACACTGCCGGGAGCATAGGGCAACAATAATGAACCCACCAAAGAGAGAGAGGGATAATCCCTTGTATTTAAAAAGCTCTCAAGTTTAAAAAGTGTCCTTAAACATTTCTCTCTTTCTTCTTAGTGCTTCAGAAGTCAGAGACTAAAATCTTTTTGTTTGGAAGGCCAGACATAATAGAACAGTTAGTTGAGGAATGAATATTCATATTTTACCATAAAATTCAGCCAAATAACCAACTATCTTAGAGTATTTGGAAATATGAACTAATGAATTAAAATCTTATTGACTGGGCGCCTGGGTGGCTCAGTTGGTTAAGCGACTGCCTTCGGCTCAGGTCATGATCCTGGAGTCCCTGGATCGAGTCCCGCATCGGGCTCCCTGCTCAGCGGGGAGCCTGCTTCTCCCTCTGCCTCTCTCTGTCTGTCTCTTGTGAATAAATAAAACCTTTAAAAAAAAAAATCTTATTGACTTTAACAGTTGTATACCTAACTGTCTCTGTTGTAATGGTGTAGAAGTCTCATAAAAAATAATCCATTAAATTTTCTCCCACTTGAAACTGGTCAGATAGTCATAGCTTTCCTTAAATCAATTAAAGTAAAAGTTAGATTATTGTAATGTGAACTTCACTCCAAGACAATTCCCTATAATTGATAATAGATTGAAAACACTTATTATTGTATCTTTTGTCTTTCCAGTATTAAGATATTCTCCTTGTTCCAGTTGGTCATGCCATGATCATAACAGGATTCTGTAGTTTAGAATTCAGTCCCATCTCCAAAGATAATTTCTTTATACAGAGAGGAAAATAATTCACTTGGCTACTGTATGTGTGAACACTTTCTATTAGGAATGGTTTTGCTGGGGCGCCGGGGTGGCTTATTCGTTGGGCATCTGCCTTTAGCTCAGGTCATGATCCCAGCATCCTGGGATCAAGCCCCGCATTGGGTTCCCTGCTCAGCGGGGAGTCTGCGTCTCCCTCTCCAGCTCCCTCTGCTTGTGTTCCCTCTCTTGCTGTCTCTCTCTGTCAAATAAATGAATAGTTTTTTTGTTTTTGTTTTTGTTTTTAAAGGAATGGTTTTGTTACAAGAAGGCTTTCTGAAGACTATGATTCCTAAAGTCTCATTTACACCACCATTTTATCAGACTAAGACCTTCCATGGACAGTCACCATAACTAAGTGTAGGAGATGTCCAATTTTTCCATAAGCTTGAGGTGATCTAAATATCAGGACTTAAAATTTAATTCTTATTACATATATTATCTTTTTTAAATGAAAACAAATGCTTGTTTTTACCAGCCCCACTCCAAGTTTGGAAGAAGTGTATTCTGTCTGATACTATCTGGAGTTTCCAACTGGCATCTTTCCCAAAAGGGAAATGGTCTCCTTAGGGCAGTGTTTGTCAAATTGAGGTTTCCCTGCAGTTAAAAATGTAGATTATTGGATTCTACCTCCGACCGACTAAATTAGAACCACTGGGCTTGAGACTCAAGGACCTAAATATATAACAGACTTCCCAGGTAATTCTTATGTATGCTAATGTTTGAAAACCAGCTACTGGCTTTGATTGAGCCTCACGTTACAGAGGAAATTGATCATGGGGAGGGGGAGAACATCCTCTGAGGGGCCAGAAGAGGATGCCTGAGGAGAGTCCTGTGCTTCTATATCCTTATACGGAGGACTTCTCTTCTTTCTAGAAAGGTCTCTTTGGTTTGCTACTCACCTTCTGGTCACTTTAGCATTTAGGCAGCCATCATCTGATTGGATGGATTTTCCCAGTGCTGCAGGGGCCTAAAGTGTGTGTGTGTGTGTGTGTGTGTGTGTGTGTGTGTGTGTGTGTGTGATGAAGGACTGCTTACAGCACTCACCTTCCCTCTGGTGTCAAAGAGCATCCCGTTTGCCAAGAATTACTTTTTTCTCAATCTCATTGAGGCTTTACAATTTGAACATTCTTCTCTTGTCTGAAGAAACACATTAAATGTGAGTCTGTACCTTTCATAGGTGGGTGAATATGGGCTGCCTAATGTGTTAAAATCCTACATTAGCTTTGTTACACTACTTTTGACTCTCACCAAACACAAATCCATCAAAACTTACTCTTTTCCATCATCACTCACCCCATGGTGAACTAGGAAAGAATTTGCCCCCCTTAGTAATGTTTTGAATTTTTCTTATTCCCAACTTAGAAAATGTGCTGCTTGGTTACTCTGGTTGCCATGGCTACAGGTCTAATTTCCCTCCAGATCTGTCTTTTGGTGTCACATGTTCCCTATAGTTTGATCTGTAAGGGAGTTTTTCAGAAATTCATCTACTAGGTGTCATGAAGAAATAATACATTAGGACATAAAAGTGGGCCATTCGTATGCTTAGTTTCAGAGAATAATCACTAGCATTCTTGATGGTATATTTAGAAAGAAAATACTGAAAAATAGATCTTCCTAAATTCTCCCATTGGTTGTCTATACTTTCCCTCCTTCTTTGCCTGAATATTTTCAGTGTTTCCTCATAGCCTTCATGGTTAACTTTTATCTAATGAATCTTAGTGAACTTCATAAATATTTGCCAAAGGTTCTTATCTCCATTGACAGGTAAACTGGCTTCATTTTAATTTTTTCCTTTTCACTGAGGTGTTGTTTTTGTTTTTTTTTAAATATGAGAATTCAGATTGTCCTTGCAGTACTCCATAATGCCCACAATTAACAAAACATTAGCTGTTTTTAAACTGTCATCTTTAGTCTCTTCTTTTGGGGCAGTCAAGTGGCCTAGATTGTTCCAAGGATTCCCCAGAAATTCAGTTAGAAGCAGTGATCATTCAGTGTTCTTTTATATTTGATGCAATCTGACCCTAATATGTTGATTCAAAAACATCTCAGGTGCCTAAAAGAATTTTTGCCTTGCAGGATTCCAACCCACTCAAACAATCAAATTTAGAAGTATCAAATGAATTGACACTGCACACATAAACCTTCCCACAGGCAAAGATTTTTCAGTGATTTAGATACCTGTTTTAAAAGACTACCACCTTTATTTTTTATCCATCTTTTTGGTGGCTTATTTTTAAGAAATCATCCACAGATTTGAAAACAAAAGACAAACTGAATGGCAAATTTATGGGTAATTGGGGCTTGACATAATGTGGAAGGAGAATTTGTTCCTATCCTGGCCAGAGTGGATATGAAATTCTGGAGTTCTTTAAGGAGACGTTTCAGCAAAAGCACAATTAGAATGATTAGTGCAGTCATTTGAAAACAATTAAGATTTTTTTTTTTTAGCTCACCTTTTGTCTTTACAGATTTACCTATTCATGCACATGGGTAGAGCCAGGCTGACAGACTTGTCAAACTATGAAAGGCATGTGGTGTAAGGTTTTTTAATGCTTGATGAAGCATGAATCCAAATGGAACAACATGAATAAATTCATTCTTGGGATTTGTAAATAAATGCATTAAATGTCTTGAATATTTAATTCACTTGTTCCTAATAATATTTGTTGACATGGAAGATAATAAAGCGTAATGACTCCTAACCTCCTAAATGAGAATAATCCCTAGGAGCTGTCATTAATATGGAAAATTTTAGAAGGTTGGGTTTCAGTGGCTAATAATAAATGTACTGTCTGCTTGAAATTGTGTTTGATGGATGTTACAACCTTCTCTTGGAAGAAAAATTAAAAAAAAAGAACAGCATTTGTGTACTCCTTACACACTGTATTCATTCACTTTTTGAATATCTTTTGCCCATTGTGTCCACTTTAGATTTTTTAGCATCAAAATATTAATTTTAATGACAACTATAAGGATATGATAGAGAAACTGTTTTTGAGAAAATAACTGAAAAATTCTACACACTTAAAAGTATCAAATGATGGGGTACCTGAGTGGCTCAGTGGGTTAAGCGTCTACCTTCAGCTCAGGGTATGATCTCAGGGTCCTGGGATCAAGCCCCGTATGGGGCTCCTGGCTCAGTGAGGAGTCCGCTTCTCCTTCTCCCTCTGCCTCTTTCCCCTACTCATATTCTCTCTCTCTCTGTCACATGAATAAATACAAAAAAAAAATTTAAAAAGTATCAAATGATTTCCTCTGAATTAATTGATCCAACAACAGAACCAATTGTCTTCCAAATCTGATTTTCTAAAACCACCATTAAGAAGTTCAGCAATGGAGGGGGTGGTGCCTGGCTGGCTCAGTCAGTTAAGCATCTGCTTTCGGCTCAGGTCATGATCCCAGGGTCCTGGGATCGAACCCCACAATGGGCTCCCTGCTCGGCGGGGAGCCTGCTTCTCCCTCTCCCTCTGCTGCTCCCCGTGCTGTGCTCTCTCTCTCTCTCAAAATAAATAAATAAAATCTTAAAAAAAAAGAAATTCAGCAATAGGGGACACTTGGGTGTCTCAGTTGGTTAAGCATCTGCTTCTCCCTCTACCCCTCACCCCACCTGTTATCTCTCTCACTCTCTCTGTCTCTCTCTCTCTCAAATTAATTAATCAATAAAGAAATTCAGCAATGGTATAAGACCTTAGCAGTCTACACGAGAAAAAAAATAACTGTCATTACAGAAACCAATAACTGGGTTTTCCCTTTGTCAATATAACTTTGTAGCCAAAGGAATTTATTATTACTGAGTTAAAACTGGGAGGGACCGAGACCTCCTTCACCCTCATTTTTTAAATAGCAACATGGAGGTCCAGTGTAGCTGACTGTAAGGTTCCTGGTCACAGAGATTTTGCAGAAACATGATTTCAGGGGGAGAAATAAGAATAAAATAATTTGGCTTGTTGGATTTCTCTGAGTTCCTGCCATATCCTGAAGCTCTCTGAATCACAAGAGAAAGTAAATTACCTTGAATGTTATTTAATTTTATCATATTTCTTTGAAAATTGGACATCTGTACAGGTGATAAATTTCTGATTAGTCAAAACATTGCTTAACCTGAAGACCTGAGTTTAGACCATGATGGATGATAGAGAATTTCCCTTCATGCTTTGTTGTTTTGTCCAATATCTGCTTCCAGCAAGAACTTTCCTGCATTTCTCATTTACTAACATTTACAGTGTTATTCAGTTGTTTTGCTGGAGGGGTTTCTCTTTTTTCCTTTTTTCAGTGTGAGGAATTGTTGACCTTTTGAGTACACAGCATTTAATGAGGTCCCCCTCCTGCTAAATGAACTGAGACCCAAATGCTGGCCATTCAGATGACTGGGAAGAGAATTGTGCAGCTAGGCTATCTGACTTAGACCCTGAAGAATTGTGTCCTCTGAAGGAACTGGAATTAGTCCTATGTAACTTGCAGTGTCCTTAAATTTGAGCTTCCATTCTGCATTGTGTCAAGGTATACAGTCTCTTAATAGTCAGTCCCTGAGATGGTAGAGATGATTATATCTTAGAGCAATTCTTCATAAGTTATTTGGGAAGGTAAACAGAAATATATAGAGAAAAAAACCATAATTTGTTTGTGGTCTTTGAAATCCATACCCAGGAAATAGTCTTTGGAATCTATATCATTTTATTGCGGTATCATAAATTTTGCTGAATTTCACATTGCTCTAAAAGTACAAACCTGCCATAATGGTATATGTTATCACAAGGATTCAGATATACTCCAGGTCAAGTTATGGCTGCTAAAACTACCTCCACAGAAAGTTCTTGATTATTAACTTAGAAGGAAGTTTGTTCTTTTTCTTATTTTCAGAATAGAAATGGATTTCATTGTGTCTTATCCAAGGGAAAGAAGGATGTTCTCTATTTTAAAAATAGAACACTATTCACATCTTATAATATTTATCTAAGGGGTTGGTTTAGTTGTTTCAGAGCTTCATACCTTTCCTGGAAGAATGAGACTAAATTGTGTCTATCATTTCTATATATTTTGTGTAATGTTCTAGCCTGGTGGCTATCTTGGATATTAAAAGCACCAAAGACTGTTGGCAGATTAAAGGCAAATAAATCTTAATTTATTCAATAAACATACTGATTGCCAAATATCTACCAACTGCTGAACTCTATAAGCAGGATCAAAGAGGGCATAGTTCCTTTCCTTAAAGAACGTGGCATGGAGAATAAAATCAGCCAATGGTGAAAACAAAGGGTGATGAGTGACAGTGGAAAGCATGTTATAGAGAAAAGGTATCATACTTTCTTGGTTAAGAGTTGGGAAGAAAGTGTCAGCAAAGGCTTCCTGGATGAAATGACAACTAAGTTGGATACTGAAAAGCAAACAGAAAGTAGTTAGCAAGAGAATGAAACATGGGGAAGTTTCATGCAAAGGACCATCTGATAGAGAATCTATAGAAAAAGTGTCTCAGCAAAATTGGAGGGCCAGTTGCCTTGAAGGAAACAGGAGAGGTAGGCAGGGGCTACATCTTGATGACCTTATTTCCCTTGTTAAAGAATTTGAACTGTATTTTTGGGGCAAGGGGAGACTCCTGATAAGGTTTAGGGTGGCATGATCAAATTGTATCTTAGAAAGATCACTCTGTTTAGAATGAATTGTAGGGGAGCAGGATGAGAGGCAGGGAGACTGTTGGAGATAAGAGATAATAGTGGCCTGTGTTGAAATAGGAATAGATTGGATGTGAGGGAAGAGTGAAGAAGGATGCCTAGGTATTGACTAGGATATCAGGGTAAAAAGTAGGGCCAGAATCCGCCCTACTGGAAAGATAGTGGTCATGAATCTGGAGTTTGAAATTTGAGTTTTGATTTTGAAACTATTGTATGGTATTATTTAAGGAGAAGGAAATAATGAAAAGACTGTTACCTGATTAGATACATTGTGTGTATGTGTGTGTGTGTGTATGTGTGTGTGTCTTATTGTAGATGATAACCCCAGAACACACATGTTGTGGGCAGAAGATAGAGTAGCATAGACCCAAAATCTAGATGGTGAAGAAACCATCTGAGAGGAGCTGGTGGAAGTTGAAGACCAACCTTTGAAGATAAGGAGCAAAGTACATAGCTGTGAGGATTAGACTGGACCCCTGGTTATCGTCATCACTCCTCGGTTCCCTTGGCTGTATTTCCTAGGCAAGAAGCCAAATGGGAGGTTGGTCAGGGTCCATGATTTTAGCCTAAGCACTAAAAAGTCACGGACATATGCATCATCATTGATTGGTAATGATAACATACCCACATTAATCACTAATGTATACTAATTAGTAGGGATATAGGATCAGTAAGACTTCCTGGATGGAATGGCATCTATGTGCGGTCTTGGAAGACAAGAGCAAATGTGGTTAAAAATGGGGAAAGAGGCATTCTAGGCAGAGGAACATTTGCAAAGGACCATTTTCTTAATGATAAAAGAATTTTCCCTATGTGCCTAGAAGTTATTTAAAAACATATTTAAGGGGCACCTGGGTGGCTCAGTTGTTGATCTGCCTTCGGCTCAGGTCATGATCTCAGGGTCCTGGGATCGAACCCCGCATCGGGCTACCTGCTTGGCAGCAAGCCTGCTTCTCCCTCTCCCACTCCCCCTGCTTGTGTTCCCTCTTTTGCTGTGTCTCTCTCTGTCAAATAAATAAATATAATCTTTAAAAAAAAACATATTTAAGACATCACACACAAGATAGAGCCTTCAGAAATCAGCTCAAAAGTTGTTAAAAGTTACTGGGGAAAATCAAAGTTGCTAATAAATTTGAAAGGATCGTTTACATCATGTCACTCAATGGTTACCAGGAATAGTCCAGTGCATCAATGGGGAGCATGGGCTCTGAAAATGGACTGGCTAAGTTGGGACCCCAGCTTTCCACTTCATGGCTGTATATCCTCAGGCAATTTTTTTTTTTTAACATTTTTTGGACCTCGATTTCCTTAGCTGTGAAAGCAAGATAACATAATACCTGACTTAAAGAGTCATGGTATAAAGTGCTCAGCAACTGCTTCATACATGTTAGACATTGTTGTTATGTTTTTATTTTTCCTGGATACATATCCATGGATCAGTTTGTTCAGAAACACTAGGAGAGGTTTTGGGAAAATATAATTTGCTGATTCCCCAACCCCAGGATTTTTCATTCATTAGATTAGAGGTAAAATACAGAAATAATGAACTTTCAAAAAACATGAACAATTTTGGGATCTAGTGCACATTGTGAATGAAGAAACTTGACCCAGAGAGGTTAAGTTACTTATGCAAGGTGAAACAGAAAACCAAGATGGAGGCAGATCCAGGAACCAGGTCTGCTCACAGCAAGTTCTGAAATACCCACCTCCTTGCCCACCCCAATCTACCTAAAACATTTTAAGTCAAACAAAATTATTATGTGTAGAACAGAGAGACTATATTAAAGCAGCCATGGTAAGAAAGAAATCAATTTACATCCATGAGAAAAAACAAGAAGCCAGAAAGAATTTAATCCCAAGTGGTATAAACATAGGTATATCTAAGGAGAACATCTGAGAGAGAGAGGCCAGAAGACTGAAGTATGGAAAAAAAAAAAGTCTCACTTGAGAAAATTTTGAAGACATCAGACTAAGGGGACACATTCATATTTGGGTAGGGTATGCAAGCGATCTGTCCAGGCAACTGAGCACGATCAGCACATCCAAGTTAGAAATATTCAAGCAGAGTTTGGATGTGCCCCACCGACAGGGACTCAAAACAGGAATGCATGCACTGTGATGAGGGTTGAATTTAATAATGCCTGAAGTCTTCTTCATAATTCTTTGGTGGAGAAATGTGGGGAGTGAGTCCAAAGACACTTAGGCAAACTTTTTGGTATTAAGAATTTATTATTTTGAAAAGTTTGATGGAATCTGGCCCATGAGAGGAAAAGAAATACCTTTTGCAATTCTCTGCATATATCTACGGATAATTCTAGAAACAAGAGAAACCAAGCAAAAAATGGCAAGATTTCATCAGTTTAGTCAATTTCTAATGATTAATTACCATGGAGTGAGAAAAGTAATCTATGAGGGAAGCACCAAATTCTAATTTTTTCAGATATGGTTTTCGTTGACATTTACAAGGTGTATGTGATATGTGTTAATTATTTTTTCTAAAGGGATAGCCTTTACCTCTGATTATGGATTATACAAAGGTCCCAACTGAATCTGGGGAGCAGTGCTCAGCTTCATGGACAGATGAAGGCTTAATTGTAGCCCTGCTTTGGTCCCACATTTGATGATGGCCCTTATACTTGTTTAGGTGTTTCTCAGTGTGTGTTGATGGTGAAATCCTCATTCTGACCACTCCCAAGGCACCATGCCATCAGAACTGAAGCTGAAGGGCATCGTTAGTTTTTTTCCCCCCCTCCTTTTGTTTTATTATGAAATATTATAAATGTTCAAAAAATTTCAGGGAATAACAAACTTCTATGTATTCACTACCCAGATTTAATATTTCATTATATTTACTTTACTCCCCCCTTTTTAATTCCTTAAACGAATAAAAAAATTACAGATAATTGCTCACTTTGATGAGTACTTGCTGGCAATCAGAAATGAGAAACAAAACACAGTGAAAAGGGTAGCTTTTTCATCACCGAATTCAATTTCAGTGGAGGGAAGAAAGTACACATTTAGAGTACCTCCTATGTATTTGATGCTAGGCCGAATACTTTCACATACACTCTGTGGTGTGTTGGTGAGCTGGCTCTCAGAGGAAAAAAAAGAAAAACCGAAAACCCAGTTGCAATATTTGCTGGTTTTGTAGTGTGTAAAGACAACCATTTATGACTGGTTTTGAGCCGCCAACAGTTAACAACTGGCTTGCAACATTCCTTAATATTTAACAATCTGCTCTTGTGAGCCAGGGCAAGCGGGCTCCAGCACACACCTGCGTGTATTCAGTCATTGAACAGATACTTGTGGGGACCATTGATGTGGTGTAAATGTTCTGAAAATAGCATCCTTTCTTGTAAAACAGCCTTTCTACTGGACTTGAGTCTTGAGAGATTGAGGTATTATTATCTTCCTTTTATGGATGTGGAAACTGAGGCCCTGAGAAGTTAGGTGTATATAGAGGCTTCTTTATACAGAAAGTTCTATTGATAACATGCCCTCATCCCCTTGGCATTTACTTTATCCATACATGCAGCCTAATTTATATTTGCTCATACCCGTGACTCTATATGTAGCCCACATGAGCTTTCTCTGCCTGTAAACAGGGCAGGTAGAGTAATCTGGGGAATTAACATCCCCTGGGACCTGCCTTCATCCAGTGACTAATGGGAATTAGCAGATAAATTCCCCATCTCCCTCACCCTTTGAATGGCATAGCCTTGAAATGCATGTATCACACTGGGTTCTCCAGCAGGATTCAATGCACAGGGTTTAGTCCTCCTCATTAGTGACTAACTTGAAACACACCCTTTTTGACTGCCTTTCCTTTCATCCCTACATCCCTACCTGGGTTTCTACTCCCAGATATATTACTTGCCCTGGAATCCCTGCTTCAGGCTCTGCTTCTGGGGGAAATCCAAACTAAGATAGGTGCTTGGTCAGTCAGACTCCAGAGTTCTGCTTACTTTTTCCACCTACTACCCGGCTTCCTAGAGCTCACTCTTTGCCTTAATATTTCTGGATCATGCTAAAATGCCAAGATCTCAGTGAGGGTGACAGCTCTAGGAGAGCTGTCTTCCTTCTCCCACTGGGGTTCCTAATCCATGCCCTTGGGGAAGAACCAGCTTCACCAGGACACTGTAGCTGAATACCACATTTATTCCTGGTCTAAGCATATATTCTGAGTCTGACTGTCTTAACTGCTGGACTGAGCTGACCTGGAAAACCAAGAAGCATGATTAAAAATATAATTTATTTCTCACCTGTAATTCCAGACCTTGGAGTCACCTTGAGGAGCCTGGTATGTCCCCATGCTAACCATCTTACCACCCCTTCCCACTGAGCCCTCCCAGCTCCACTCAGAAATCTAGAGCCAAAAGTGCCTTCTAAACAAAAGGGTTTCCAGCTGCATAATCCTTCCTTGAGTCTTATTATTTCAAAGTGGCTTTGTCATCTACTCTTGGATCAGCCCCTGTCTCTCCCCTATCACACTTATTGCTGTTTTAATTTCATACTATTTCTGTGCTTATTTAATATCTGTGTCCCCCACAACAGACCGAGAGTGTACCAAGGAGGATCTCTGTCTGGTTTTGTTCTCCAGGTATCTTTAACCTCTAACCTGGTATCTGGTACATTGTAAATGTTGAATCAACACTTCTGAATGAATACATAGAAGAAGGGGAAAAGTGAAGAATAACCCTGCTTGTTCTGTGTTCAGGGTGAACCTAGGTGCTGACTCTACCCACGTCCTGGGTCTTCACGTCTCCCTGTGACCTCCTGCATTCAAATATATTTGAATATTAAAAAACATCAGCCTAGCTTGATATATCAGAGCAGGGACTCTGGAGTTAAATGCCTTGGTTCAGGTCTTGGCTAAGCGATTGCTAAGCTGTGTGACCTTTGGCAACTTGCTGGACCTCTCTGTTCTTCAGTTTTCTCATTTGCAAAATGAGGACAAGAATACCCAGCTCTGAGAGTTGTTGTGAGGAGTAAAAGCCTTAATGTAAGTAAAGTGCTTGCAGTAGTTACTGGCATATAGTAATAGCAACAGAGACAATGTTCATTCAATAGCAAGTTCTCAGTTAACTTTTAACATTATCTTTTTTTAAAAAAATGAATTGTGCATTTTCTCTAAAGAAAACCTTTCTGTGCTTTAGAATATGTTCTCAGCTCTGATCCTGGTGACTTGATCTGCCTCTACCAGCCTCTTGCCTTCACCTACTGCTTATCTCCTCTGTGCTGTCTGAGCTCCAGGCTCCCTGGCTGCTTTCCTTTTCCTCAAATATAGCAGAATTTTTTGTGTTTCTGGGCCCTTATCCACACTGTTTTCTCTGACTAGAATGCTTTCACCTTTGCCTCTGAGTTGCCTCTTTCAGGAGTCACCTCTTCCATGGAGCTTTCCCTGATCTAAAGAAACTCAGTCCCTAGCTGCTCTAGTCTGGAGCACTTATTATTGAGCGTAATTATTTAACATAGTTGTTTAATTTCTCTCTTCTACCAGAACATCAACTCTATGAGTGTGCTGACCCCTGCACCCAGGATTGAGTGTCAGTACACGTGTAGAATCAATGAACATTGAGGCACAGCATTAGGTCGCAGATTCCAAGGTCTGACCTTGGCTCCCAAGTTGCTCCCACATGGCTACTGTGTCTCCTCTTGTTCCTGTATTGTGCCTGCCCAGCTCTGACCTCACGCCCTCAAGCAAGCATCCCACCTCATAGCACTGGCCACACGATGTGGCTACTACTCTCAATTCCTCCCAGCTTCCAGGCTCTGCTGAAATCCTGTTAGTCTCCCACTTCAAACCCTCCAGTGGCTTCTCATTGCACTTATCTTTTTTTTTAAAAGATTTTATTTATTTGACAGAGAGAGAGACAGAGAGAGGGAACACAAGCAGGGGAAGTGGGAGAGGGAGAAGGAGGCTACCTACTGAGCAGGGAGCCCTATGTGGGGCTTGATCCCAGAACCCTGGGATCATGACCTGAGCCGAAGGCAGATGCTTAAGGACTGAGTCACCCAGGCGCCCCTCATCACACTTACCTTAACACGACAAGGTCTTTTTATTGTCTGTGTCTTTTGGTCTTCCTCTCCATCATTGTTCTCCAACCAGACTGATCTTTTGTTTCTCAAACATGCCATGCCTGTCTCCACGACAGGCCTTTGCACTTGCTGCTCCTGCCTGCAGTGCCCGTCCCTGACCTCAGACCCTAGCGGGCTCTTAACTTATCTTTCAGCTGGGTGAAACCTTCCCTTACCCCTCATGTTACATGGTGTATTAACCTATGTTGTTACCTGTTTTGTTTTCTTCATAGCTCTTACCATTATTTGAAATCATCTGCAAACCTACAAGCCTTCCTGCCTATCTCTTGTACCAGAATATACACTTGTTAGGGCAGGAAACTTTACTGTTCCTCTTATTCATCACTGTATAACTTGTACCTAGTATAGCACCTGGCACATAGTAAGTTCTTAATAAATATGTGTTGAATGAATGAATGACAGAATGAATGAATAACAAAATGAATGAACTAGTGCCCTTGTCTGTTCTTCCTTGGAGACAGAGTGGCTCTCCCCAGAATCCCAGTTTTCTGAGTGGAGTTTGAGTTCCCCTGCCTGGCCCCTGATACTCCTGATAAAAACATAGCTACCATATTACTGGCTTAGGGGTCCTCATTGGGCTTTGCTGTCCTCCTTTCCTCTCCTTTCCTGGATGATGTCCTGTTATGAGTCTCTAACCCGCTGAGACAATTTCAGAAGACAGCCAGTGTGGCTTTACATGCTGGCAAATCAGGTTTAAATCC
This sequence comes from Neomonachus schauinslandi, assembly GCF_002201575.2. NCBI lineage: Eukaryota > Metazoa > Chordata > Mammalia > Carnivora > Phocidae > Neomonachus > Neomonachus schauinslandi. The sequence continues at coordinate 165,273,158 of NC_058403.1, forward strand.
AGCATCTTGCAGGATTTAAATCCAGGCCTTGACCAAGTCACCTTGCCTCTCTGAGCCAGAGCTTTCTTAACTATGAATAGATACTGTGGAGAGAAACAGCAAATACCATTGTTTCAGAGGGTCACTAGGAAAATTACATGAGATAATACATCAAAAGGGTTTGGCACAACAGTAAATTGTACACTAACAGTTGGACATTTTGACAGTCGGATACACTTTCGATTTGGCTTGTCTTCAAGTCCTGGCATCTTTTCTGCTCCATGAATTTTCACCCTCCTGACACCACAACCTTGTCCCAGACAAGCCCCCATGCTTGGACTGACCAGTGAATTAATGACCATGCATCATTTTGAGTGACAACCTTGCAGTTCTGCAGAAATTGTGAATGTGACCCAAACAAAGAAGCAGCTGGATTGTAGGACTTAGAGCTATAGCTCTGCATGTTGCCTCATTGAAGCAGAATTCTCTAACACAGTCTCCCTGGGGGAGAGGGGGATCAGATGCTGGCCCATCACCATCACCGATGGCTGATGCCTCATAGCACAAACCCCATCTCTGGTGATGATACATGTGGAGTTTCTGTAGAAATGTTCTGATTAGCTAATAATATTCACTTTCTAGAACCCATACAGGGAAAAATAAACTGTTCAAAACTAATGACAAGGTCAAATAGTAAGTATGGATCTATTTACTTAGCAAGCAGACCACAAAGAAGATGAGACATTTTAACACCTAGTACCAGACTTTTCTAGAACTGAATACGGAGACATAGTCACCTGGGAACTGGGCTTCACTCGCTCCTTTAGAGGATGAATACTATGTCCTAGACTCTCCCACCTTCTGCTCTTGATGTAAGTAAAGCCAGGTATTCAACAGCTCTAGGTCCTTGCCTCTCTGATATCAACTGTCATCACTCACATTTCAGCCCTCACACAGTTCAAAGTGAAATTCTCACCACTTGCTTTTCCAGCAAGACCTGCATATAAGTTAGAAAGCCCTCTCAGAAGATGAAAGCAAGTATGGGAAAACAAAATAATAAAATGCCCAGACATAGTCATTAGGATTCGTGGAGGACAGTAAGTGGTTATTGCTTAGTGCATCTCTCTTGATTCATTAAGTTGGAATATAAACCTGTGATTTAAGTAAGCTATTGCTAAGGAACCAACAATGACTCATCTTCCATGCAGGCTAAAATCTTTGGAGGAACTTGTGAGCATTTAGTAAAGCCATTTACCTATCATTGGCCTCTCTCTAATTCCGTGGTTATGAAGTGATGTCTTTCCAAACATCCCATGAAAAGAAATTAGAGACAATGATGCATTGTATCAATAGGAAATAAATAACATGCATTCTGGAAACCCAACTTCACTGAGAATATCACTGCTCCATGCTAATTACTTTATTATGGATAAAAAGCTTTATGATTGAATATGTAAGATCGTCCTAAGTCATCATTAAATGTGAAAGTCTATTTCTCCCTTTAATGACTTGAAAAAATTCCCTAGAATGATGGAAAGCCTTGTTTGTGGCAATAACTTCAAACAAATGCATCATCTTACAAAGAAACATATAAATTTTGTGTTTAAAAATGGATTATTGCAAATATTTAATTCTGTTTAGAGTTAATCTTGGTGGAAAGCCCTTCTCCAAAATCCTAACCTTCACAATTATGTTGATTATTTTCTTGTGGATTTCCTAAACCCTACAGATATACATATGTAAAGACGTTGCTGTATTAATTATTTGTTGGTATTTAACAAATTATCCCCAAAATCAATGACTTAAGGCAACCCACATTTATTATCTCACAACTCCTGCAGGTCAGAACTCTGGGCATGACTTAGCAGAGCCCTCTCGGTTCCTAACAAGACTTTAATCAAGGTATTGGCTGAAATTGATGTCTTATTTTACCACTTGGCTCTGGGTGAATCTGTTTCCAAGCTCACTGACGTGATTGTCACCATGATTCCATTCTTCAAGGACTGCTAGACTGAAGGCCTTAGTTCTTCACTGGCTGTTGGACAGAAGACTCCCTTGATTTTCTGCCACATGGGCCTCTCCACAGGGTAGCTTGCAACATGGTAGCTTGTGTCATCAGAGAGCAAGCAAGATGGCAAGACAGGGAGTATAAGCAAGATGGAAGATATAGTCTTTTGTTAACTGATCTTGTAAGTGACATCCCATCACTTTTGCTATATTCTATTTGTTAGAGGCAAGTCACTGAGTCCATCTACATACAAAAGGCAGGGGTTTTCCAAGGGCATGAACAACAGGTTCCAGGGCTCATTGATGGCCATCTCGGAGACTGCTTGCCACAAATGCCAAGGACAAAAATCTAAAATGGTTATGAATCTACAATTACTCTCTAGACACAAAGTAACAGCACTGAACCATACAGTGAAAGACCATATATTGCAGTGTTTTAATACACAGACCTAGATGACACACTGCAGTTCAAATTCTGACTCTGCAATGCCCTCATTGTAAGAATTTGGGCAAAATTTTCAATCTCTGTCTGTAAAGTGGAGATAATTCCTACCTTACAGGGTAGGACAGTATAAATTTTTCAGTATATTGCTTACTACATAGTAAATTAGTAGTAGTACTAGTTACAGTATTTTGTGTGACTTATGTAGATCAAATTTTGTTTTTGCCATTGACTTGGTAATTGTATGAACTAGGACAAGTCACTTAATCTCATTGTGTCTGTTTCCTTTGAAAGCATTTTGCTACAAGTAACAGAAAACTATAGTGGCTCAAAGAAAAAAAATCTTAAAAAACAAGAAATCAGGGAAGACAAACTGGAGTTTATAAAGTGGACTAACAATATTTTTGGGGACTGAAGCTTTGTTCTTTTCATTTTTCCCTACTTGAAATGTTGGCCTTTGTGCTCATGCTTGTTGCTTCAGGTTGTAAGACAGCTGATCCATCTCCATTCTCATCTCCATGTTTCATCAGGAAGAAGGAAAAGGGAATTCCCAAGAAAATGTTAAGGTGAAGTGTTAGAATGACAGGTATGTGGTAGTCTTAGAGAGTAACCAGTTCCAGTTTAAGGATGAGGGGAGGAAGTCTCAAAATTTTTCCCAAAAAAATTAAAACAGGCTACCTGATATGATTAGAGTATATTGAGAGGAGATGTATGCTAGAAGATGAAGCAATGACATACTAATAGAAAAATCAGAAGCTAGATGGACAACAAAAAGAAAAAAAAAGTGAAGCAATAGTTAATTCCAGAGAAAGCAAAAAGTTATATAGGGAAGACAGGTGAAAGCATACAATGCTATAAGGCTTAACTATGAACATTGTTTACATAGCCATGCCACTGAATATTGGTTTAATATCCAAGAAGTAAAATACAACTATTCCAGAATAATAGGGGGAAAGTAACTGTGTCAGTTTGTGTGTGTGTGTTTTGTGGGGGTCATGTAAGAGATCTTCATTTTTTAAAAAATATTAAGTCAGCAAATAATAGAAAAACACTGTAAAATTAACAGATAAATGTGTCATATAGAAATGTGGAGGTAAATCTTGGAAGTTGCTAATGTTTTCATCTGGGGAGTGGGCATTGGGGTAAGAAGGGTTGAGTAGAGAATATTTATTCACCGTAGCTGCATCCCTACTGTAAGGAGAAAAAAAAGTCCGTGAAGCCTGATACAAATAGAAGTGGCAAGGGAATAGAATTGAAAAACTAGCTATACTTTATTTTTTGTAGTCTTGTCATGAAAGAATGAAAGCCATGTTTCCTTGCTTCCTTCTAAGGGTATCCCAGGAGAAAGTTAAATTATTTCTTTCCCTGAGAAAGGGAGGACTAAAAGAAATTCAGCCTCATTTTAAGGAGATATTTAGTGTTTCTAAGACTAGGGCAGGAAAGTAAAGGTGGCCAGTCCTGAGACTGAGGTAGCCTGGTGTCCCACCTTCATGCAGCACCCAAGGACAATGCAGGTCCTCAGAGGTGGGGACTGGCCATAAACTCTGTGGCATCACATGTTCAGTAGTTAATTTAAACATAAAAGGTATGAATGCTGGGGGAATTTGAGAACTACAACTTTGAATGAACCAAATGGCCTTGATCAGCAAACACTTCAGTGAAGGCCAAAAGCCCTTCCCCAAATTTCTTACACTAAATTAATCTCTTTGGGATTTCTGTACCACCTAGGTGGGGGAGGGATCCCCTCTCATTATCATTATTGGATGTCTTGTCAACCCTAGCAAATGGTGTTTCAAATTAGGTTTAGATTTTTTGAAAGTATCTTTAATGTGAAATTTCTTGTTACAGAGAAAATTCCATTTCACTCTTGGAGAAGGACATGTCAATCCAGACATAAATATGTAAGGGGAGTATAGATACAGAACCAAATGCTGGTTATATAGGGATAGAGGTCATGTCTTTCTTGGTTGTCTGCCTTGATATATTTCTTGAATGAATGAAATACTATTTGTGACATTGAGTCCAAAAGGAGAGGACCCTTCATATAACCAAATAAGCAATAGCTATGTTGAAAGGGTTAAAAAGACACTAAAATGTCAGTAGAATAAAATGTTGGGCAGAATTTGGTCAATCAGTGACTGGAGGGGGTTCTGGAGGTAGGCTCAGGATTGAAGTTACTCTGTGCCCATCTTAGACATTTCTACCTTCTTCCACTGTCCTACATACAAAATAACTCCTATCTGGCATGACAAAAGATGGAAGTTGGACTTATTTCTGAAGGTTCCTTCACTCCAATCTTGTCCAGCCTCATTCCAAGCAATACAATCACTGGGCGTCTGGTGGATCATCAGTGACACACAATATAAGATCTACTACCTAGTGGTAGATGATGGGCTGCAATGTGTCTGTTTCATATTCAGTATGAAAGTTTATGTAGAATCCCATCTACTCTGGTGAAGAGTGGTGGAAGTTTGTGCAACTTTCTAGTGCATGCTGTCACTCCTCCCAGTCAACAAGGGTTATGAAAGTCAATTAGTTTATTTCTTGTGGGCAATACAGATAATATAATTATTAAGAGCAGAACCCTGGAATAAACTACATTCAGATCTGAGATGTACCACGAATGATCTGTATAGCCTTGGGCATATAATTAAAGTTTTCTGAATCTCACTTTCTACATTTGTGAAATGGAGATAAAGTGGTAACTAAAACATGTAGCATACTAAACCCACAAGCAGTATTTATACTATTAGTATTCTTTTTTTTTTTGCAGATAATCCAACTTTTATTTTATTTTTTTTGTAGTTTTTAATTTTATTATGTTAGTCACCATACAATACATCATTAGTTTTTAATGTAGTGATCCACGATCCATTGTTTTCGTATAACACCCAGTGCTCCATGCAGTACGTGCCCTCCTCAATACCCATCACTGGGCCAACCAATCCCCCCCTCCCCCTCCCCTCTAGAATGCTGTCTGTCTCTCAGGTCCATTGTCTTTCATGGTTCATCTCTCCCTCCAATCCCCCCCCCCATTTTTCCCTTCCTTCTCCTAATGTCCTCCATGTTATTCCTTATGTTCCACAAATAAGTGAAACCATATGATAATTGACTTTCTCTGCTTGACTTATTTTGCTTAGCAAAATCTCCTCCAGTCCCATCCATGTTGATGTAAAAGTTGGGTATTCATCTTTTCTGATGGCTGAGTAATATTCCATTGTATATATGGACCACATCTTCTTTATCCATTCATCTGTTGAAGGGCATCTCAGCTCTTTCCACAGTTTGGCTATTGCAGACATTGCTGCTATGAACATTGAGGTACATATGGCCCTTCTTTTCACTACATCTGTGTCTTTGGGGTAAATACCCAGTAGTGCAATTGCTGGGTCATAGGGTAGCTCTATTTTTAAATTTTTGAGGAACCTCCACACTGTTTTCCAAAGTGACTGTACCAGCTTGCATTCCCACCAACAGTGTAAGAGGGTTCCCCTTTCTCCACAACCTCTCCAACATTTGTTGTTTCTTTCCCTGTCCATTTTTGCCATTCTAACTGGTGTAAGGTGTATCTCAATGTGGTTTTGATTTGGATTTCCCTGATGGCTAATGATGATGAACATTTTTTCATGTGTCTGTTAGCCATTTGTATGTCTTCTTTGGAGAAGTGTCTGTTCATCTCTTCTGCCCACCTCTTGACTTGATCATTTGTTTTTTGGGTGTTGAGTTTGAGAAGTTCTTTATAGATTTTGGATACCAGCCCTTTATCTGTAGTGTCATTTGCAAATATCTTCTCCCATTCTGTGGGTTGCCTCTTCGTTTTGTTGACTGTTTCCTTTGCTATGCAGAAGCTTTTTATCTTGATGAAATCCCAAAAGTTCATTTTTGCTTTTGTTTCACTAGCTTTTGGAGATGTATCTTGAAAGAAGTTGCTGTGGGCGATGTCAAAGAGGTTACTGCCTATGTTCTCCTCTAGGATTTTGATGGATTCCTGTCTCACATTGAGGTCTTTCAACCATTTTGAGTTTATCTTTATGTATAGTGTTAAAGAATGGTCGAGTTTCATTCTTCTGCATGTGGCTGTCCAATTTTCCCAGCACCATTTATTGAAGAGACTGTCTTTTTTCCATTGCATGTTTTTTCCTGCTTTGTCGAAGATTATTTGACCAGAGAGTTGAGGGTCCATATCTGGGCTCTCTATTCTGTTCCATTGGTCTATATGTCCGTTTTTGTGCCAGTACCACGCTGTCTTGGTGATCACTGCTTTGTAATATAGCTTGAAATCAGGCAACATGATGCCCCCAGCTTTGTTTTTCTTTTTCAACATCTCCTTGGCGATTCGGGGTCTTTTCTGATTCCATACAAATTTTAGGATTGTTTGTTCTAGCACTTTGAAAAATGTCATTGGAATTTTGATCGGGATGGCATTGAAGGTATAGATTGCTCTGGGTAGCATAGACATTTTAACAATGTTTATTCTTCCGATCCATGAGCATGGAATATTTTTCCATCTTTTTGTGTCTTCTTCAATTTCTTTCATGAGTGTTTTGTAGTTCCTAGAGTATAGATCCTTTACCTCTTTGGTTAGGTTTATTCCGAGGTATCTTATGGTTTTTGGTGCTATTGTAAATGGAATCGTTTCGTTAATTTCTCTTTCTACAGTTGCGTTGTTAGTGTATAAGAAAGCAACTGATTTCTGTGCATTGATTTTGTATCCTGCCACATTACTGAATTGCTGGATGAGTTCTAGTAATTTGGGGGTGGAGTCTTTTGGGATTTCCACATAAAGTATCATGTTGTCTGCGAAAAGAGAGAGTTTGACTTCTTCTTTGCCAATTTGAATACTTTTTCTTTTTGTTGTCTAATTGCTGTTGCTAGGACTTCTAGTACTATGTTGAACAACAGTGGTGAGAGTGGGCACCCTTGACGTGTTCCTGATCTTAAGGGAAAGGCTCTCAGCTTTCCCCATTGAGGATGATATTCACTGTGGGTTTTTCATAGATGGATTTTATGAGCTTGAGGAATGTTCCCTCTATCCCTATACTCTGGAGAGTTTTAATCAGGAAAGGATGTTGTATTTTGTCAAGTGCTTTTTCTGCATCAATTGAGAGGACCATATGGTTCTTCTCCCTCCTCTTATTTTTTTTTTTTTTTTTTTTTTTTTAAGATTTTATTTATTTGTGAGAGAGAGAATGAGAGACAGAGAGCATGAGAGGGAGGAGGGTCAGAGGGAGAAGCAGACTCCCTGCTGAGCAGGGAGCCTGACGCGGGACTCGATCCAGGGACTCCAGGATCATGACCTGAGCCGAAGGCAGTCGCTTAACCAACTGAGCCACCCAGGCGCCCCATCCCTCCTCTTATTAATCACATTGATTGATTTGTGAATGTTGAAACACCCTTGCATCCTGGGGATAAATCCCACTTGGTTGGGGTGGATGATCCTTTTAATGTATTGTTGGATCCTATTAGCTAGGATTTTGTTGAGGATTTTGGAATCCATATTCATCAGGGATATCGGTCTGAAATTCTCCTTTTTGATGGGGTCTCTGCCTGGTTTGGGGATTAAGGTAATGCTGGCCTCATAGAATGAGTTTGGAAGTTTTCCTTCTGTTTCTATTTTTTGAAACAGCTTCAGGAGAATAGGTACTATTTCTTCTTTGAATGTGTGGTAGAATTCCCCAGGGAATCCATCAGGCCCTGGACTCTTGTTTTTTTGGAGGTTTTTGATCACTGCTTCAATCTTGTTACTGGTTATTGGCCTATTCAGGTTGTCAATTTCTTCCTGTTTCAGTCTTGGCAGCTTATAGGTTTCCAGGAAGGCCTCCATTTCATCCAGATTGCTCAGTTTATTGGCATATAGTTGTTGATAATAATTTCTAATAATTGTTTCTATTTCCTTGGTGTTAATCGTGATCTCTCCCTTTTCATTCATAATTTTATTAAGTTGTGTCCTTTCTCTCTTCTTTTGGATAAGTCTGGCCAGTGGTTTATCAATCTTATTAATTCTTTCAAAGAACCAACTTCTAGTTTTGTTGATCTGATCTACTGTGTTTCTGGTTTCTAATTCATTGATCTCTGCTCTAATCTTAATTATTGCTCTTCTAATGCGTGGCTTAGGCATCATTTCTTGCTTTTTCTCTAGTTCTTTAAGGTGTAGAGTTAGTTGGTGAATTCGGGATTTTTCTATTTTTTTGAGTGAGGCTTGGATGGCTATGTATTTCCCCCTTAGGACCGCCTTTGCAGTATCCCATAGGTTTTGGACTGATGTGTTTTTGTTCTCATTGATTTCCATGAATTGTTTAAGTTCTTCTTTGATTTCTTGGTTGACCCAAACATTCTTGAGCAGAGCAGTCTTTAGCTTCCAAGTGTTTGAATTTCTGCCAATTTTTTTCTTGTGATTGAGTTCCAGTTTTAGAGCATTGTGGTCTGAGAATATGCAGGGAATAATCTCAATCTTTTGGTATCAGTTGAGACCTGATTTGTGACCCAGTATGTGGTCTATTCTGGAGAAAGTTCCATGTGCGCTCGAGAAGAATGAGTATTCTGTTGTTTTAAGGTGGAATGTTCTGTAAATATCTATGAGGTCCATCTGGTCCAATGTATCATTCAAAGCTCTTGTTTCCTTGTTGATTTTCTGCTTAGATGATCTGTCCATAGCTGAGAGTGGAGTATTGAGGTCTCCTACAATTAACGTATTGTTATCAATATGACTCTTTATTTTGGTTAACAGTTGGCTTATGTAGATGGCTGCTCCCATGTTGGGGGGCGTAGATATTTACAATTGTTAGATCTTCTTGTTGGATAGACCCTTTAAGAATGATATAGTGTCCTTCTGTGTCTCTTATTACAGACTTTAGTTTAAAATCTAATTTGTCTGATATAAGAATTGCTACCCCAGCTTTCTTTTGAGGTCCGCTGGCATGGAAGATAGATCTCCATCCCTTCACTTTCAGTCTGGATGTATCTTTAGGTTCAAAATGAGTCTCTTGTAGACAGCATATGGATGGGTCCTGTCTTTTTATCCAATCTGCAACCCTGTGCCGTTTTATGGGAGCGTTTAGGCCATTCACGTTGAGAGTGATTATTGAAAGATATGAATTTATTGTCATCATGTTGCCTGTGAAGACGTTGTTTTTATAGATTGTCCCTGTAAATTTCTGTTGTAGATCACTCTTGGGGTCTTTCTCCTTTTATAGAACCCCCTAATATTTCTTGCAGGGCCGGCTTTGTGGTCACATATTCTTTCAACTTCTGCCGGTCATGGAAGCTCTGCATCTCTCCATCCATTCTAAATGAAAGCCTTGCCAGATAAAGTATTCTTGGCTGCATGTTCTTCTCATTTAGTACTCTGAATATGTCTTGCCAGGCCTTTCTGGCTTGCCAGGTCTCTGTGGATAGGTCTGACGTTATTCTGATGTTCCTCCCCCTGCACGTAAGGAATCTCTTCCCCCTAACTGCCCTTAAGATGGTTTCCTTGGTTCTAAGATTTGCAAGTTTTACTATTACATGCTGGGGTGTTGGCCTGTTTTCCTTGATCTTAGAAGGGGTCCTCCTCTAGGTCCTGCCTCTAGGACTCAAATGTTTGTTTCATTCCCCAGATTAGGGACGTTCTCAGCTACGATTTGCTCAAATACATCTTCTAGCCCTCTCTCTCTCTCCACTCCTTCCAGGATTCCAATTATTCTGACATTGGAACACCTCATGGTGTCACTTATTTCTCTCTCTCTTTCATGGATTCTGAGTTGTTTTTCCCTGGCCTTCTCTTTTCCCTTTTTATCTATTATATTGTCTTCCAGATCACTTATTCTCTCTTCTGTCTCAGTTACCCTAGCTGTTAGATTATCTAGATTGGATTGGATCTCTTTGATAACATTTTTAAGTTCTGCCAATTCACCTTTTATTTCTGCCCTCAGAGACTCTATGTTGCCATTAATTGATTTCTCCATTCTAGCCATTGTCTTCACAATTGCTAGCCTGAATTCCATCTCCGACATCTTGGTTATATCTGCATCCATTTGTAAATCTGCAGCATAAGTCATAATCTCTGAGTCTTTTCTGTTTTGGGGGCTCCTCCTCCTAGTCATTCTGTTGATGGGTGTTTGAGGGAATGTATAGAGTCGAAATTATTGACCAGAACCCAAGCAAGATGCACCTGTTTTCTTGGGACCTTAGGGTTGCTGGCCTCTTGTTTTCCCAGCCTGTCTTCTGCAGGAGGGGCCTGCTGTGCTGTTACTCAGGCAACCCTGTTTGGGCGGAGTTGCCCTGTGCCCCTGTGGCGGGGGATGGGCTCAGTGGGAATCAGTCTTTAGGGCTTTTGTTCTCTGGCGCCTTTCCCTGGCGGCTTTCCGCGTCTCTTCCGTGAGTCAGAGCAGAAGAGACGGTTTCCAACCCTCTGCCTCAGAGCAGAGAGACCTCAGTCTGTTCTTCAGTGAGCTCTCCAGGCCACACTGTCTCCGTTTCTGTCCGTGCTGCTATAAACTGCAGCGGCCTGGGTTGTGCGCCCCTCTGCAGCGCTCCCAGTCCTGCCTCCAGGTCGGGGTGCGTCTCTGCCCTTTGTGCTTCTAAAACCGCCAGCCACTCCCAGTTTGCACACGGGACTCCACTGCTTGGGGTTTCCACCCCAGGGGCTGCAGTTCTCCGTCGCGACCCTGGCGCACCAGGTTTCCGTCTCAGAGGCTGCAGTTTGCGTGCGCATGACCGTCGCTCTGGTTTCTGTCCGGGGGCGGGGGCTGCAGTTCACTTGCGTGCGACCGTCGCTCAGGTTTCTATCGGGCGGGGGGGGGGGGG
>NC_058403.1:165603267-165786434 GCF_002201575.2 Neomonachus schauinslandi
GGGGCGCCTGGGTGGCTCAGTTGGTTAAGCGGCTGCCTTCGGCTCAGGTCATGATCCTGGAGTCCCGGGATTGAGCCCCGCGTCGGGCTCCCTGCTCCGGGGGGAGTCTGCTTCTCCCTCTCCCTCTGCCTGCCTCTCTGCCTACTTGTGCTCTCTATCTGTCAAATAAATAAATAAAATCTTTAAAAAAAAAAAAAAAGATCTTTCCTCCACAGTCACAAAGACCACAGAGCAGGAATGAAGCAGCCAGAATTGTAAAGTGTCCTCTACCCCTGTGAACACTGGCTCTTGGCACCCAGGGAAAAGGAATGGCCACTGAAAAGCCGTTTATAGAAAACTTTGCAGTTCCATAACCTTACTTCGCAGGAGAAAAGGCAGACAGAGCAGAAAGATAGCTTCACTTTCTTTTCTTTCTGCCTCTATGAAATGTCCCCCCTTTATGGCAAGAAGCAATACTAGAGATTTAGTATAGGTACATCAGTTTTCTTCGGGTTAGTTTTGTAAGGCATATCATGTGTATTCATTTCGTAGAGCAACTGTAACAAATTACCACCAACTGGGTGGCTTAAAACAACAGATTTTTTTTTTTTAAAGATTTTATTTATTTATTTGACACAGAGAGAGACAGCGAGAGCAGGAACACAAGCAGGGGGAGTGGGAGAGGGAGAAGCAGGCCCCCTGCCGAGCAGGGAGCCCAATGCGGAGCAGGGTGCCCGATGCGGGGCTGGGGCTCGATCCCAGGCCTGGGACCATGACCTGAGCCAAAGGCAGACGCTTAATGACTGAGCCACCCAGGCGCCCCTGCACCAGAAGACTTCTTTTTTTTTTTTTTTTAAAGATTTTATTTATTTATTTGACAGAGGAGAGACACAGTGAGAGAGGGAACACAAGCGGGGAGTGGGAGAGGGAGAAGCAGGCTTCCCGCCGAGCAGGGAGCCCGATGCGGGGCTTGATCCCAGGACCCTGGGATCATGACCTGAGCCGAAGGCAGACGCTTAATGACTGAGCCACCCAGGCGACCCACATGTTTCCTTTCCCTTTCCCTTTCCCTTTCCCTTTCCCTTTCCCTTTCCCTTTCCCTTTCCCTTCCCTTTCCTTTCCTTTCCTTTCCTCTTTTTAATGAAGATTTTATGACAGAGAGAGACACAGCGAAAGAGGAAACACAAGCAGAGGGAGTGGGAGAGGGAGAAGCAGGCTTCCCGTGGAGCAGGGAGCCCGATGCAGGGCTCGATCCCAGGACCCCGGGACCATGACCTGAGCCGAAGGCAGATGCTTAACGACTAAGCCACCCAGGTGCCCAAAACAACAGAGTTTATCATCTCATAGTTCTTGAGTCCAGCAGTCTGGAATCACCAGGCTGAAATCAAGGTGTCTGTAGGTTTGCACTCCTGTCGGAGACTCTGGGGGAAAATCCCTTCCTGGCCTCTTCCAGCTCTTGTTGGTCACCAGCATTCCTTGGATCCTGGTCGTATCACCCCTTTGTCTCATTGATCACATGGATTGCTACTGTTTGTATCAGATGTCCCTTAGCTTTTAGGATTTTATTTATTTATTTTGAGAGAGGAGAGCAATTGAGCACAAGCAGGGAGAGAGAGAATCTAAAGCAGACTCCACGCTGAGTGTGGAGCCCAATGTAGGGCTCGGTCTCCCAACCCTGAGATCATGACCTGAGCTGAAATTAAGAGTCAGATGCTTAACTGACTGAGCCACACAAGCCTCCCTTCCCTTAGCCTTCCTTTCATAAGGAGGCATGTTATGGCACTTTGTGCCCACCCAGATAATCCAGGGTAATCTCCTTATCTCAAAATTCTTGATTTACTCACATCTGGAAAGACTCTTTTTTTCTAATAGGTAACATTCACAGAATCCAGAGATTAGGAGCTGTTCTCTTTGGGGCCACCATTCAGTCCACTACACAATTTTTTTATTTGTAACCTTTCTGTGCCTTGTATTTAAGGTATGTCTCTTGTAAGCAATTTGGTTTAAAAAAAAAATCTGATAATCTCCGTCTTTTAATTTGCATGCTTGTTTACATTTAACAACATTGCTGATTTATTTAGGTTTCAAACAACCATCTTAGTAGTTGTTTTCTATTTGTCCTACTCTTCTTTTTTCTTCTTCTTTCTTACCTTCTGGATGGACAAAATATTTTTTATTATCCATTGCATTTCCTTGTCTCAGGCTCATGTGTGTGCTTTTAAATAGTGCAAACAAATTTGCATCCAGAATCTTAGTTGCAAAGGCATCTGGGAAATGTATCTTTCAGCTCTCCTGCTCTTCTGTTTAGAAGAAGTATGAAAGGTGGTTGAGAGAAAGTCCACCGTATCCAGCACACATAGTGAGTTAACAGAGCTGTGATACTTTCCCCACTTTTCTTTATCTTCATTACACAGCACGAGTCCCTCTGTGTGTTCACGAGCTTTCCAGAACAAAACATGGAGCTTGGAGGGAATGGGTGGATGGATATAAGCTTGGGCATTGAACTTAGCCATAAACATAAACATCATGACACCTTTTAATACTTTAGTAGTTTGCTGAAAGGGCTAAACTGAGGAAATGATTTCACGGCTTCTGTCTTGATTTTGAAGGGCTGTCAGAAAGTCTAATAAGGTGATTAATAAATGGGAATCAGGAATACAAATCAGTAAAAGAAATGTGAAAATCTTTTCAATCAGTACGTGATACCAGCAAAGACTGATGAAAGGTATAGTGAAAATAATTTTTTTATTGCATCTCTGATTAGTTCTGCCTTCCTTGCTGATGGAAACATATCTCCATAATTTGGAATTACACTTTACTTTTAGTTTAGGTATAAAGCCGATGAGAATGGAATAAAGCAGGGAGGGGCAGAATTAGATACAGGTTTGGTTCTGTTCCAAGTCAGTTTGACACAGAAATTACAGCCTGAAATGGACTGTCTCATTATGATTCCTCATGTGCTAGCAACAGAGGCTGAATAGATAATTTGCCTTAAAATACAATCCAGAATGGGAACGAATGTGGGGACAGTTGCTGCTACCTAGAGAGCAAACAGGCTTCTGCAACGGCCTAATGATCTATGCAAAATGGATTGAAGTGGCCCTTGCCAGCCTTGATATTTGCCGTGGTGAGTTTTAGTTAAGCACCCCTAAGAATGGTGCACATTAAGTAGGCTTCCAGAGAAAGCTTTGTGGAGTACTCAACCAGGTGATTTCCCCCAGAATCAGCACATGGGCCTCTCTTTACCCTTACTTTGAACACTTGGGACAGGTTTTCCAGAATTTAATGTTGGGACAGGTTTTCCAGAATTTAATGTTATTGGGAGGTCTCCTAGAATTGTCTTATTGGTAGTAGTGATTTTGTGTCCTAAACAGTTGTCACTATTTAGAAAGAAGGTGCTAGAAGTAGAAAGAGTTTATATGACATCTCCTGAAACATCAGTTTGAGAGATACTGTTTTATCAGCCAGGATACCTTCCCAGTAAATTACTGCTATTCTCTACTTTGTATGTTGAAGACGCCGCTTTTCAGAGGGGGCCAAGTGACAAGTTTCTGGCCAAAAAACTGTAAGAACTCTTGGAGAAGAGTTTCTATTCCTGAATAAAAAGACAAGGCCTCAGGAAGAGGTCTGTAGCTTTTTTATTTTTACTGCTTAAAGTGTGGATGTAATGCCTGGAGGTATGGCAGACATTTTGTTAATGTGAGGATGAAAGTCATACATCAAGGTTGGGGGAAAATGCAGGAGAAGACAAAGAACTCAGGTGCTTGATATCGTCCTTGATCAGATTCAACAGGGCACAACTGTCTGCCTACAGACTGCTTCTTAAGAAAAATAAATCCCTATATGGTACTTTTCTCTTTGTTGAATTTTTAATTTTTTTTCCCCCAGATTCTTCTTCTCTCATGTGGATCCCCTTCAGTGACACAGCCCCTCACCCACTTCTCCCAACACATCCTACCTCCACATTGACATGCACTTGAACCCACTGATAAACCAATACCCTAAATAAAAATTTTAGTTTAAAAATTTTTTAAATGTTAAACATTTTTGTGTGTCAGACCTATATTATTTACTTTATGTAACCCCTTAAAAATACTGGGGAAAATTACAATGCATTAAAATGTAAGGAGTTCCCATATAATCCCAAAGATGACTGAAAAATTAGAAATTGGACTTTTTAAAATTCAGTATAACATTTTGATGCATACACAGGAGAAGAATTATAGAGTAAGCTCCCATACACTACATAAATTCAACAATTTTCATTTTGTTGTGTTTGCTTCATCACACAACTCTGTTACCACTGGGATCCGAGATCATTTATGTGTGACTTCCAATAGTTAGGTAAAATTCTGTGTTAATAAGTTTTAAAAAATCTTTGAGAAAGAATTATGTGCAGTTCTACCAATTTCCCTCCAAAGATACAGACTTGGATGTGTCTAGATGTGAGACTGCTGAGCTTGTGGAAGAACATTGCTTCCCTACATTCTTACCCCATCTTTGGTTCAGGGGCCTTCTAGAGCACAGTTTTTAAAGTATGGTCTGTCCTAAGCAGGATCAGGAATGAGAACTGGCTGGAAATACAGATTCTTTGGTTCCATTTCAGTGCTTCTAAATGAGAGATGTTTGAGTGGGCCCACCAACAAGCCTTTAAACACATCTTCTCGTTAAAGTTGGAGAGCTGGAGTGCCTGGGTGGCTCAGTCGTTAAGCATCTGCATTCGAGTCAGTCATGATCCCAGAGTCCTGGGATCGAGTCCCACATCGGGGTCCCTGCTCAGCGGGGAGCCGGCTTCTCCCTCTCCTACTCCCCCTGCTTGTGTTCCTGCTCTTTCTGTCAAATAAATAAATAAAATCTTAAAAAAAAAATAAAGTTTGAGAACTAGCATTTTTGAGAAATCAACTATACAATGTTAGGTGGTGGTGGTTGAGGGCTTATTATCACACATATTCCTTCTGATAGTTCATCTTCTTTGAGACACATTATCACAAGCTACCACTTGTGACCACAATATGGATAAAAAAGTACAATCTTACTGGGGCCAGTGGATCTGTTGTAGACCAAATTCACCTTGACTGTCAGGTCTTTGTGGATATTCATGACCTTTGTTAGTATAATTGATCTGATAAAATGTAAAGCAACAGAGGGACAAATTAATATTTAAACTGCTCCCCCTACTTTGCTGATGAACTGAGGGGAGACGTGACACTCCTCTCCTGACATGACAACTTAGGGGAATTCTTACTGACCTAGACTTGGTTTTTCACTTTCAAGTTTCTCCCCAAAGAGAATGAGGAAATGAACTATGTGTAATTGTAGGATTCAGTAATATTTATATTCCAATTCTTAAACAATGTCAGAAGCTTTAGTCTGGAAGCTTTCATTCAAAATAAGTGTATGTATACCCCATTGAGTCATACAAGTCAATTTTTTTTTTTAATCTCTCAAACTCTATTAACAATCAACAATCCTGGGCAAGGGCCCAGGTGAAAGAGAAGTCAGATCCTTGCAATCTTGACATAGTCAACAGGACACGTTGAACACAAAAAAGCTCAGGGAGAATGCCTCCCAATATTTTTATTACCCCACTTTATTTTTTTAATTTTAATTTTTTTATTTTTTCATTATGTTACGTTAGTCACCATTAGTTTTTGATATAGTGTTCCATGATTCATTGTTTGCGTATAACACCCCGTGCTCCATACAATACGCGCCCTCCTTAATACCCATCACTGGGCTAAACCATCCCCTTACCCCCCACCCCTCTAAAACCTTCAGTTTGTTTCTTGGAGTCCATAGTCTCTCATGGTTTGTCTCCCCCTCTGATGTCCCCCCTTCATTACTACCCCACTTTATCTCCATATTGGCTTGTTATTTAAACTTCTTTAAAAAAATTTTTTTTAGTGGTTGCCCTTGCATTTACAATATATATCTTCAATTAATCAAAGTCAATCTTCAAATAATGTTATACTACTTCTTATATAGCAGAAGATCCTTCAACAGTGTATTTCCAAGTACTTATTCCATCATTTTTACTATTGTTATTGTTATATATTTTACTTTTATATTCATACAAGTCATTCTTCATGTGGAATTCATCTTCACAAGGAGAAAACACAGATGATAGTGGGAACATGGGAAGTATTAAGGAATCTCTGAGAAATATTCATGCACAGCTCTGCCAAGTTCCTTTGGAGAGATAGACATGGACTTGTCCAGATAGGAAATCCTTAAGCTTTATTTTGACCTGTATTCTAAACTTCTTCCATTTAAGAGAGAATGAGCATAAAGCCAATGATATCAGAATGAGATGATTCAGTGAGTCAGGTTAGTGGGACCAACAGTCTCAATTTTCCTGGGATTGGGGAGTTTCCTAGGAGGCTGGACTTTATGTGCTAAAAACAGCAAAATCCCAGGCACAACTGGAATGGTTGGTCACTTTTGTCACTGGACTGAGAAAATTGCATAAAAAATGGGTGGTTTCTAAATCTTTTATTTCTCTATAATGGGTTCTTGCTATGAACATGAGGTACCCTCCCCAGCAGCCAAGATAGCTGATCTTAACTTTTTGTCATCACCAGATAGAAGCACAGGATTCATGTTTCTAAGCAAGGACTTAGCAGAACATTAGGCTAATGAAACCAAGGTCTGAATCTTAGGAAGGAGCAAAGTGGTATCTCTTCCATGGAGAAAAGCTGTAGCTTTGACTCTTCATGGATTCTTGATGATGACGATAGAAATAAGACTAGTGCAATTGACTTAATTAGTTCTATTACTCCTTAGTTTTGTCTTCCTGAAATGGGAGTAGAGCCACTCATCTGACAGAATTGCAGATCTGAATAATGATTGATGATTATACAATGGAGCTTTGCTAACTCTGGAGTCACTGGAGGAGTGTGGCTCATCACATAAGCCAAGTGGCACACTAATCAGGTCATTTCTAGACGTATAGTAGGAAGATTGGGATCTTAGTTGAGATTATTGTTGGCGTATTTTGTGTGTAGCCATAAAGGCACTTGAGATAGTTGTCATTCTTGATGCACGAAGCACCATCATTATTCATCCATGCACACCCTTCTTTATGTTTAATAATATAATGAGCTACTTGCTAGCCTATACACAGCCTAACAACTCACCATTACTGATAATTCACTTCTCCTTATAGCCTTCTTCCTTATCTCATTCTCCTGTTTTCCCCTAGAAGTAACCATGATCCTGAATTTTGTAAATTGTCTCATAGAGCTTACTTTTTTCACTCAATATGATGTTAAGATTTATCAAAGTGATTTCATGGATTTTCTTGCTGCATAATATCCCATTGTGTGACTGTACTGTGATTTTTTTGTCCATTTTTCTGTCAGTGGTCACTGCAGTATTTCCAGGTTTTTGTAATTGTGAACAGAACTCCTATGAGCATCTTCTACGTGTGTCCTGGGGCACCTGTAGAGAAATGCTTTCTGAATCATTGCGGAGCAGTAGAGCTGCCAGGCATTAAGGAACATAGATATTCAACTGTGAAATGGAAATTGTTTGTCCAAGTGGTTGCACCAGTTAACACTTAAATCAGCAGTATATGAGATCTTTTACTCATTTTTCTGACATTGCCAGTTGGATAGGATGGGGTGTAAAATGCTCTCTCACTGTGATCTCAGTTTGCTTTTCTCTGATTACTAATGAAATTGAGCATCTCTTCCTTTGTTCCTCAGTAATGTGATTTCCTCTTCTGTGAAATGTCTGTTCTTTCCAAAAGTCAGTTGTTTGTCTCTATCTTACTTGCAGGATATATGTGACATTTTATTTACATTTATGTGTATTTCACATAATGTACATGTGTACATTTATTCCTAATGCATATTTCTAATATGAATCATTTGTTGTTGTATGGATTGTAAATATCTTCTTACAGATTATAGTTTTACCTCCACTTTCTTTAATGTATCTTTTGATGAGCAGTATTCTGAATTTTAACAAATCAAAATCATTGTTTCTTCTATGGTTAGCCCTCTGTTCTTAAGAACCATTCCTTACACCCAAGGTGAGAAAGACAATTCCCTGTATTTTCTCTTAAAGGCCTTTTTTACTTCTGACATTTATATCCTTAATCCATCTGGGATTGATTATGTTGTGTATAATATGAACAAGTGTTTCAGTTTTTTTTCACAGACATATTGCTTTTTTCATCTCTATGGAAAGGATCCATTTCTAGCTTCTCATTCTGCTCAATTGAGAATATGGTCTCTCAGTTTGGGATTGTGTGCTGGGGACAGGTGGGAGGCAAGTGCTATGGTAGGTGGGACGGTTCATCATTCCTAATCCCTAGTATCCATGCAAGTCCTAAACCCTGGCATCTGTATTTCTCTCAAAACCACACTATGGGGGAAGGAGGTTAAAAATATATCAGTATCTAGGTGTCGCCCCAAAATTTCTGTTTTAATTAGTCTGGGGTGGAGCTTATGGGTCAGTATTTTTCAAAAGCCTCCAAGGAGATTCTAATGTAAATATAGGGTCCAGAAGAACTGTTCTATTTTATGTCCAGAGATGATTTCAAGTAGAGAGCTAACATCATGCTGTGCTACTTTGCCAACTTAGCAGAAATCCATAGGATGATTTTCAAACTAACTTTTCTCCCTAACTATAAATATAGTGTATGCTCATTGCAAAGAAAATGAAAACTTAAGGAAAAATTTAAGAGTAAAAAATAAGAATTCATAATTGCATAGCTTATTTTTTATTTTTCCTTCAAGCTTTATCTTGGCATGCATATGTGTATTTATGTAGTTGGAATCATCTTGAAAATAATTAAGAGCATTTTTCTACAACATTCTTCTGAATCACTTTTAAAACTGTTTAATAGTCTATCCTATTGTAATTATTATGTATTGTTCATACTCACACCCTGTCAAAATCTTATTTCATTCTGGTTAGGGATTTGTTTTGCTTATGGTGATTGTAATTCTTATTTTGGAGTGAAAAGAAAGCATATTTTGGGCATTATAATTTAGCATTTAATAGTATTGCCTCCAGTGTCAATGAGATCTGGGTTCAAATCCCAGTTTTGCCACTTACCAATTGCATGACTTTAGGGAAATTATTCTACTACTCTTTCTTTCCTTCTACTACACATTAACAAGAAGATAATATCAACCCTTCCCACATAGAGCTCTATTTAAGATTAAATGAGGTGAATATGAATAGCTTAACACAGTGCTGAACACATACTAAGTATCTGATGAACTTTGCTAGCTCTATGCCCACAATGTCTGGAGAGTAGCAAGGGCAGCCCTGCCCCCCTTGGCTCAAGGACCAGTATGATTTGCCAGACCCATTTTTTCTGGAAGTAAATGTCCACTGGGAGGATAACAGTCACCAAGATGGACTTTGTCATTGTCCATCTCAATAGCCAGGTGCAGAACTGGCTAGAAAGCTATTTGTTCAAAGGAGAAGGTAAAAAAAAAAAATGCCAGTTACTCTAACAATGGATGCTGCTAACTGGCTAGCTGACTCAAAGTTAGAGTAATTTCTCCCTAGGATTTCCCTTTATTGTAGTGAATAGGTCTCTGCAGTTGAGAGGCAAATGCAGTTTTGCAGCTCTGGAACCAGGTGTGTACACAGCTGGGGATCTGCCTGCTTGGATCTCCATATCCTCTTGGAGCCCACAAGAACATAAAACACAAAGTACCAGCAAGCAAAATAAAGAGTCAGCATGTCCACATTTTCTAAGTAGAGGAGGGAGCAGAGGAGGAAAAGAAGAAATGCAGTGAGAGAAGTATAGATTTGGGTTGGAGTGTTGTACAGTGAATCTGGTTGTATATATTGAAGAGGTCACCTCTGGATAGAAGTGCAGCATCTGAGAAATGCTTGACACCTCATCTAGAATGCACGCTTCTTAAGGACAGGATATTTGGCTTCTTACTGCTGTGTCCCCAAGAATTTAGAGCAGTGCCTAGTATATAGCAGGTGCTCAAATTATTTGTTGATTGAATGCTCTACTGCTGCTTGTTTTAACACTCAAGGGACAGTGAATAGAAAGAACTGCTTTTCTGAACCAAATTCAGACCAGCAAGGAAGACCT
Organism: Neomonachus schauinslandi; assembly: GCF_002201575.2. Taxonomy (NCBI): domain Eukaryota; kingdom Metazoa; phylum Chordata; class Mammalia; order Carnivora; family Phocidae; genus Neomonachus; species Neomonachus schauinslandi. Next base: position 165,613,319 of record NC_058403.1, read on the forward strand.
GGTGAAGAGACCAGGGGAAAGCATAATGTCATGTGAGCTCCTGGGCCAGGGGATAGCAGCTGCCCATAGCCAAGTGGACAGATGAGGCTTTGGAGAGACAGATTTCAAAATGTCAAAATATAGTAATGAACCCAAGATCAGAAACAGGAAGATGACAGACCTAAGAGCAATAGAAGACACTTAGAAATAGAATTCTGAATCTCTGGTCAGGATCCCAGGAAAGGAGAGAAAAAAGGTTTAAAGAGACAAATGTGGGTATATAGCAAACTTGCCATTGAGTTGGTTTTCAACCAATTTATGCAAAAGCTGGAAGGTGGGCAAATGCAGACCACTACAAAATAGTGACCTGTAAGAGTAGTGTTTTAAGTCTGAAGTCCAGAATGAGTGGAGGTGTGCAAAATGAATTAGAGCTGATAAAAGTATCTTTTGCTTTGTTATGCAAAGCCAGAATTTGGGAAAAGTAGTACGGTCACTTAGATTTGACCAGTGGTTCTCAAAGTATAGTCCATGGACCAGCAGCATCAGCATCACCTGGAAAAGTATTAGAAATGTAAATTACCAGCTCCCATCCTCAACTAGGGAGTTAAAACTTCAGGGCAGGGGCGGCTCAGCATTGTGTGTTTCAGTAAACCTTCCAGGGAATTCCGATGCCCACTAAATCTCAAGACACACTAGATTAGAATGTTAATCCTCCACCCTACGAATGGGAAGCTTGCAGGGGAAAAAAAAAAATGCCCAAGCTTTACCCCAGTCTCTGTGGTGGGCTCTGGCCATGTGTATATTTTAAAATCTTAGTGAATTGAATGTACAATCAGGGTCAAGAACCAAACTCCAGTTCAGGTACCAGCAGTGCCATTGTATACCCAAGGAGTTTATTAGAAATGCAGAACCCTAAGCCCTTCCTGCTGAATGAGAATCTACATTTTTAACAAGATCCCCAGGTGATTGATAGGCACATTAAAGTTTGGAAAGCATTTATATAAAAGTTAAAGGAAAAAGATCAGAATTTGTACCCTGCCTCCACTTTATTGATTTACTAATTTCTCTTAAAAAGGGAAAAAAGAAACGACAAAAAGCCAGGATAAACACACTGACACAGGAGACAGGAAGCATAGGAAAGGTTTGGAGTCAAAGAAAGGAAAGCCACGTGAATGAGAGAAACAGGTATTTTGTAAGGCTTAGGTGCTTGAATTGCCCATACATCTCTTTTGACAATACTTGGGTTATTCGTTAACCAACAAAATAAATACTTAAGGACAAAACCAGGGGCGGCAACCATTGTGTGATCTCAGGCCACCGTGATGAGTTTGGGAGAGTAGAGATATCAGGATTGTGCTGTCAGTTCCCAAGCATGCCCTGTCCTTCCCTCTCCCCTTGAGGAGTCCTGGGGAATGGGACTGTGTCCAGAGTCTGGAGGTGGTGTACCACGGCCAGAACTTCCAATGGAGAAGACTTTGGGAATAACTTTGGAACTTGATTTGATTCCATGGCAGGATTGCAGGGAAGATGATCAAGCCAATGTCCTATTTATGAATACTGAGAAAAAAAGACAGCCTTAGAAGCCACTCATGGTTCATGAAGTAATAGTTCGTTTCGTAGGTTTTGTGACAGAGTCAGAAGTAATGTGGATGTACTGTGTTGAAATTTATAAGCCATGACAAGTGTCCTTTGCTTTGGTTCATTTCCTCTTATTTTTTATTAGGCAAAAGAAAGTAACACAGGATGATTGTTCTTGCAGGTTGGGGGGGGGGTTCTAATTAGAGCACTAACCATACTTCTATCTACCTAATGCTGATTAATGCACAGAAGTCAGCCTCATCATGGGTCTCTGGTAGAAGCCTCTAAGACCCTGCTCTAGGCTCCATCGTTTTCCAGAATATTATCACTATCTCGGCTGAGAGTAAAGCAGATTTATCACTATTATGATGGTTGGAAGTATAGAGAACAGATACAAATAGCAGGGTCTAAACAGACATTCAGTTGAGGGCATGATAAAGCAAATTTTACAAAAAGGTCATTTATAGAAGAAAAATGTCAAACGAGAAGTAATATAGCAGCAGCAACTAGAGGAGGAGGGATTGAGGGATTTGAATCCATTGGAGCCTAATTTTTTTTGTTGGTGTGAAGTGGTGGCCAAAAGTGCTGCCAGATACCTTAGGCATTAATTATGCTGACAGCAAAGAAGTGGTGCTTCTTCCCCACTTGGACCCCAGCCACCCCACCTCCAGCCGTGTTGTTGGTTTTTGTGTTCAGACTTGGTTAGCACATTTTGATCGTGAAGTTAACATTCAGACCAAGTTCATACAGAGTGACCTGATGGATGAAACGACATGAATCTATGTCTTATTGATATTGTAAGATGAGGACATGAAGGGCCCCAGGAGTGTGTGGATTGCTTAGGATCACATAGCCAATGTGTGCTCTGACATAGGAGTTGTGATTCTGAATCTAGTACCTTCTTGCTATCACGTCTCCCTCCCTCCTTCAAACGAAAGGGGTTCTGATGTAGCATACCCAGCCATCTGCATCAACTTCCCACTTCTGAATTCTGGTTCACATTCTGGTGAAAGGAAGCACTGCATCATAGGAGTTCTCTCCTTTACTGCAAAGGCTGAGTGTACAATGTTCATGGCTCGTCTGTTGCTTCCCCTGGATCACCTGGGTCTTACCTGTCCTTTGAGACCCAGCTCCAGCCCCTCTTGCCACATAGACTCCTCCAGCCCTCCTCCCATGTTCTCCTACTCTTTACCTTCATCCATCCATTCTTCCTTTCACAGATTGCTCTACAAATATTTACGGAATGCCTACTCCTCGTCAGGCCCTGTTCTGAGTGCTAGAATATTACAAGGAACAAAACAGACAATATATCTTTTCTCCTAGTTCTTACTGCAGGAAGGGACCAACAAAGACAAAGAAACAAATCTAAAAAGTCAGGTAATAAATGTTAAATAAATAAATAAATAAATAGAGCAAGTCAGTGGATTCTCCGTGATGTGGGGGGGAGGAGGGCTGCTCTGTTAGATCAGCTCAGAAAAGACCTCTGATGTAGTGATGTTTAAGAAGAAACTAGAAATACTGAGGAAGTGGTGTCATGTGGCTGCGTGGGGGGGAGATAGTGCTAGGCAAGAGAACAGGCATGGGCAGTGCTAGGTATATTTGAGGAAGAGCAGGGAGACCTGGAGGGGAGTGGGCATTGGTTCTGCTGCCTGCTATTGGTTCATTTTCTATTACATCTGTCCTAGGACTACAGACACACTTCAACTCAGCTACCCGGTTGGGAAGGGAGCTTGTGGAAGATGATTAGAACTGTCTTTTGAGGATTATAAAGTAAAGTATATAAAGTGTACATTGTAATGCATGTGACATACATAAGGTGTATGATGCATATGAAGTATACAATATGTATTAAATGTATATATACATATATAATCTATATAATGTATATAAATAACAATTCCTTATATAGTGCTACAGAAGCTTTAACTTTTATCCTTATCATTGTCTTGATCACTGTCATCTCAATTCTACCCTGAAGATCCAGGGGCAGAGCAAACGTCCTTGGAAGTAGTTCTTTCCAATCCTACGTGGAATTGCTTTTGTTATTTTGTCTGCACTCTTGCTTATATGTCGGAATCATCAGGAAAGGCTCTTAATGTGATTTCTTGGTGAAATAAATTATTTCTCCTACATGGCCAGAAGTCAGCCTGGCTTGCCCATGTGCCCTTTTACCGATTGTGTTTGCATGTCTGGAATGAAAAAAGCACTGTGCACTTCATTTTATTTTTAAGACAAGATAGAACAACCATGGTGGTGCTGATGCTAGCGAACACATGTGCTGGGTTAACCAAGTGCCAAGCAGTGTTCTAAGCCCTTTGCATGGATTTTTTTTTCCTCTTAATCTTCCTAAGTCTATGAGATATGTAATAGTATTAATTTGTTTTCCAGTGGAGGAAATGGAGGATTCAGAATGTTTCTGTAACTTCCCTTGGGATAGCTAGCAGGAGGAGAGCCAGGTCTCACACTCAGTTATTTGGCTCTACCACTTGAAAATATGGATGATCCAAAACTCATATCTGCTGTGATTAGCTTTTTATCTCATTGGTCTACTGTTTGAAGAGTATTTAAGGGACTGGAAAAGGTGGGAGACATTTTAATTTTTCTCAGTGTTATACTGAAATGAGATTTCTAGTCTTTGTATACACATTTCCTGGGCCAAGGGAGCAGCAAAAGGTTGGTGGATTCTAGACACAGTAGAAAATCAGTTACAAGTAGATCCACAATGGGCTATTTAAATCCATTTAAATGGATTTGGGGGTCCTGCCCTCACTGCTAAAGACCAGTGTCATCCTCTATAAATCGACATTTTTTTGTACTCCTGACACCCGAGTTAGTGCGAGTTTATCCATGAGAGTATTTCCTACATTTGAGTTTGGGGAACCCCAAGTCTTAATCTTGCTGTCAACATGGCCACCATATTTGTTTGAAATGCATTGTTGTAGTAATCTTTATTTAGATCCTTCGGTTAAGTTTCACAGAGACATTTATCTTTTCACTCACTTGCCCCCAGATTGTTTATTGAAGCTAATATTTCTTTATTTTCTGTTCCCTCTGACACTGTTTTTTAATTTCTGCATTTATTTTTATTATTTTTAATTTTTTTGTTATGTTCAGTTACTCACACTTTGGTTATTTTTGACAGGTAACTTACTGAGTCAGTGTCTGAGGGTTGTCAGGTCTTTGATTTTAAGGAAACAAAATGCATGGGCTTTGTGATACTCCTTTTTTATGAGAACATTTAGCACCTCTGGGTTTATCATTTGCATATCAGATATGGCTTTACTTGTGAGCTAAGGCTTGTTTCTTTAACAAGTTTGGTTGTTTTCAGTGTTCCCTGACTTAAGATTTTATGAAATAAGCTATAACTAAAAGGGGATAAACAACTAAAAATATTTATTTCAGGAAATAAAAAAGTTAACCAAAGTATTTTATTGGTACATTCTTTGACAATATCACAGAATTGAAAGAGAATGGTAAGAGGGAACTTTTCAGCAAGGGTGTTTTTCCACTAAATTGGCACATAAGCAGCAAGATTAACGAAAGTACTTATTACAAACAGTAAAAAACATACATGCTTTTTTTTTTTTTTAAAGTCCTTATCACACTGGGCAGTCATAGGGGGGCATGAACAAAACCTCAAGACATGAAAAATCCATATTCTTTTCTTCAAATAGCTTAATCATTATTAAAATTATTGCAAAATATCCATATACCTTAATTAAAATAACAAAAGAGAACACAAATACAAATATTGAACATAAATTATTAACATGTACTGTAAAATACATTACTGGCATGCATTCCAAAGATCAAGACCTCTATTCAGTTCAGCCAATACCTTCCTTTTGTGGGACCTATCCTAATACCAAAGATAGGTGGGGCATTCTTTCTCAGCACAGTTTTTGGTCTTTAAATATCTTTTTTGTTTTAAAAAAAAAACAACAACATGATTTGCAGTGATACTATAATCAGAATTATACAGTCATTACATATGTGGTTTTAATTTCCTTTTTTTTAGTCTGCCGAGATCTTTTTAACATTAGAATTGTTTCAAAATTTTTCCACATATTCTGCCGTCTGAGAGAATAGGGCTGTATGGAAACAAGGCATTCGAAAACAAACAGTGAACCGAGGTACAACATCAGATGGCAAAGTGCAAAAGTCCTCACAAACTGTACAGAAAATTTCAAAACCTTGCAGTCTCGAAGTACATACGTAGAAAGACAGGTCAGCCCCAAAACGTTCACTGTGGCTCTCGGTGGTTCATCCTAAAGAGCCTGGGTGGGACTTGAGTCTCAACACTCCCTGTCGTAGAGAAGGTCCAAACTTGCAGCCGAGTTGGCAGTGGTGATGCCAGTGACTTATTAAGCCAAGATAAAGTAAGAATATTTCATAAAGCAGCTGTGTAGGACACTTGGATCCTCTAACGTTGGTCTCCTGGCCAGCGATGTTCCTCCAGTGATGGATAGTGGGCAGGACCAAAAGAGTCCTATGCCAGGTTGGGTGACAAAACAACTGAGGGTCTTCCTCCTCCATGGTTCCATGGAATGAAACAGGTTAGATAACCAGGTTATTATAACTGACATACTTCTTTTTTGCAGCAGGGCCTGAAAAAAAAAATGTAAGAGTCAGTTGTAGCAATGACCTTATTTGCAAAGGTAGAAACAGAATTAGATCTGGGATGACTTGAATACAATGTCAAGATGGAACCGTGCACCACTGGGGAACACACAAATCACTTTGGATTCCTATGACTCTTTCTAAGGTTTTGTCTACTAAAATCTGCAGTGCCCAGCAATTCTCAAACCATCTGTGCTCTCTATTCTAAGACGTCTCCAACCTCCCTCTTTAAGATTTATAATGGTTAGTAAATTAATTAGTGGATGCCGTGCTTTCTAATTAGCCTACCCTAAGCTTAAAGGGCCCACCCATGTTGCAGGATATTTCGCTGTGTGATCTTCTCCCAGACCTCCTCATAATAAATGGCCATTGCTTGGGACAGGTCTGTCCTGGGTCACTGCGATTGATTTCCATTGACTACAGATTAGGTCAACCAGTGCCTTCTTCAGTTAGGATTCACACAATCAAATTACTAGTGACTGACTTGCACAGTGTTATCATCAGTAAGTTGTAAATGGTAATTTGTAGAACTATTTCCATCAAAGTTTGAGGCTCACTTAAATCTCACCATGCACACCTTTTATTTGTTTTCTTTAAATAATAAATTACTTTTCTATTTGGTATAGTGATTCTAGAACCCAGTTCTACTCATTCATTCATTCATTCAGCATTGGTTGCCTACCATATGCCAGACATGGGACTAGGCACTGATGAGCAGCTGATGAGCCGCTGATGAGCAAATCAAACCCTTTCCTGTCCTCATGCTGGAAACAAAGACACCAAGATCCCAAAGTATGACTGATTTATATTATACTCTAGTTCTCAATACCAGGTAATACAATTGCTGTAATGTGACATGTTCTTTATTCATTAAATCTCAGTAGTTTTTTATCAGCTTCTGTTGGACACAAAGTAACTGTCACGTAGCATTTACTGATGGCTTATTTTACTTACTGTTTTTTATTCTAAGTAGTATTGTTCATTTAATATAAACAAGTAACAAGAATTCTTCCACACCTCTTAAGTAGGGATTCATATGGGAATTTAGAAGAATGGAGAAGCTACAATAGCATACTGAGAGAGTTTGCATCTGAACTTTGAGTAGGTAACGCAGCTAGTATATTACAGATACGTATATGCATGTGTACACTCTATAAAAAGACAGATTTTATTTTCTGGATTAAAAATTCAGACTCTCCTTCTGGTAAATTTTTATTTAAAGATTCAGACTCATTTCTCTATTAAATCACATTGCATTTATTAACTAAAATTAGAGGAGAAAATAGAATTATATGACATTGAGGGTCCTCTGGAAAATCTGGTCATGAGCTGGGTCATGGTGCATCCTCCTTGATAAATACATGGTATCAATAATGCCTCAACCTTCTAAGAAGGTTCCCATTGTCAGTACAGCCTTCACTGTCTCACTAATATGCTTGGTTTAAATATAAAGAGAAAAACTTTCTAAAAATGTTTTCTTTACTCTGAAGCCTATTTACAGTGTCATAACTAGATAACTCCAGCAGATAATTGCAAGAAATAATCACAGCCTGCCTTGTCAGGTGGTAATATACTAATTATCCTCAGCAAAAAAAAGGAGGGGGGAGAGGGATCAAAGAAAAAACCCAGAGGTTTAATGACCTAAATATCTGAGATTACCTTTATTGTGTGATTATTGTGTGACTGTTTTCCGTATAAGCATAACTGTCTAGTGAAAAAAGCACAACATATTTGAAATTCCTCAAACAGGTTACTTGAAAACACCAATTTCTCTGGAAGAGTCTTCACCAAAAGAATAAGGAAGTTAGGAAATATTGTCCTTAAATCATAAAGCTGAGCATTGGTTTGTATTAAACTATCATCAAGATGAGGTTATGCTGTAAAAAATTCAAAATGATGATAATGTTAGTGGAAATTCACTGATGCTTGGCATGGATTACCTTCTTGTGTTTGTAAGCCTTGAGATGAATGCTGTTTATAATCTCCACCTTATATAGGAAGGGTCTGAGGCTCAGAGGGACTGGCATTCCAAAATGAGGCTGATGTTTGAATCTACAGTTTGCTCTCCAGACCATAGTAGGAAGACCATGCTGCACTTGGACTCACCTGACCCGGGTTCTGATTCAGCTCTATCATTTACTTGAGGTGTGACCTAGACCAGTCCAATGACATTGAACTTCTCTGAGCCTTTGTAAAAATGGTTAGAATAATTGTTACCTTGTGGCCTGTTAATGGCATAAATGTATGAAATATTCCAGTTTCTCATCTGGCAACATAATGCATAAAGGTATTTTTAAATTACAAAATTCTTGTACAAATGATTAGCCTCAATTCATGCTTTCTTGGCAGAATAGCTGAGGAATGTTGCAGCAAAATGATAATGGAGTTGTGTAGGTCCTAGAATGGCAATTTATGTGCTTTTCAGAGCAATGCCCAATGTATTATAATGTTTATTTTTAAAATGTTCTAGCCTTATGAGTAAATAAGATAAGTACCAGTGGTGTCTGACAATTCCATTTATTTGAATAGCAATGTAGTTTATGGCCTAGAAAAGAAAATTGCTTAGCTCAAAATAGTTGTACAGTGAAACACTTTCTAAGGAAATATACTTTTAGTATTTTAAAGTAGAATTTTTTTCTCTTGTAAAGTTACAAGTTTTTCTTGTAAAGTTACAAGGAACATTAAGAATATATGACAGGGTCCCTGTCGAATTTTTAAAAGTTACCTACATCGGTAGTTTTCAAAGCAAGGTATCTTATAGTTGATGTTTATAATGAAGCAGTATTATGGGTACTGGTTTTTGGAACGAATTACTTTGCTCCTTAAAAACGTTAGACATTCCATCTTACTCTTGGTGTTTTGTCAAAATCAAACTGGATTTGACATTAACTTGAACTACTTGAACTACATTAACTTGAACTACTACAAGTGAACTACTTGTTTTCTAATTTCTCATGAGAATTTTTGTCTCACGAAAGCTTCATTTCTCAAGTGTGGTCCATGGAACACTTTTAACCCAGTCTATAGAAGTGAAGAAAAAAATAATAAAAAATGGAGAAGAAAAAGAGTCTTATGGATATTATAAGAAACATTGAATTATGGGAAACATAAATAAATATAAAATTTTGAATAAGATTAAATAAGCCTCTTTTCTCTATCCCATATTTAATTTCTTTATTTTTTAAATAATAAGGAACTGCAGAGTTCATTGACAATATTCCATATATTTCTGTGAGCTCTTGTTAAAAATTTAAATGTGTATGTAGATATATATATACACATATCAGTGTATGTATGAAGTGATTCAAACAGCCACAGAAAGTGTAGACAATCACGTATCACAGCCTTGAAAATAGTGCATTAATGGGGCGCCTGGGTGGCTCAGTTGTTAAACATCCGCCTTCGGCTCAGGTCATGATCGCAGGGTCCGGGGATCGAGCCCTGCATCAGGCTCCCTGCTCAGTGGGAAGCCTGCTTCTCCCTCTCCCACTTCCCCCTACTTGTGTTCCCTCTCTCACTGTGTCTCTCTGTCAAATAAATAAATAAAATCTTAAAAAAAAAAAAAAGAGGGGCGCCTGGGTGGCTCAGTTGGTTAAGCGGCTGCCTTCGGCTCGGGTCATGATCCTGGGGTCCTGGGATTGAGCCCCACATCCGGCTCCCTGCTCGGCGGAGAGCCTGCTTCTCCTTCTCCTTCTGCCTGCCACTCTGCCTACTTGTGCTCTCTGTCAAAAAAATAAATAAAATCTTAAAAAAAAAAAAAAAAGAAAGAAAATAGTGCATTAATATATTTACATCTTTGCTTCAGGTGCCCCTCCATCCACCCATAGGAAATAAAACACATCTGGCCTTCCCTACTTCCCCACCCCCACTGCCAGTTCTTCCCTCTTTCTCCCATCCCAGCCTGTTAGTCTGATGTGGGTCTGCATCTTTCCCAATGAGGCTCATGCTGCTATTGCATACATAGCTGCCCATAAAATATAGAGAGTTTTGCTTTGTGTTTTTTCAATTGTACAAAAATGGTATCACTGTGCATATCCATTTGCAACCTGTTTTTCATATAACATTGTCGTTTTAATATTTATTTCTGTTGATTTGGTAATCATAATTACTATATAGTTTCCTGTATAAACATAGAACAAGTTTCTAATTCTTTTTTTTACTGATGGACCCTACTTTATAATTTTCTTTTTTTAAAGATTTTTTTATTTATTTGTAGAGACACAGCAAGAGAGGGAACACAAGCAGGGGGAGTGGGAGAGGGAGAAGCAGGCTTCCCGCTGAGCAGGGAGCCCAATGTGGGCTCGATCCCCAGACCCTGGGATCATCACCTGAGCTGAAGGCAGACGCTTAACAACTGAGCTACCCAGGCGCCCCAATATAATTGTTTTCAATAGCAAACAATACTAGAATAAATGAGATTTGAAAACCAATATCATCTATAAAGTTAAATGATAAAAAATTATAAACTAGGAGAAATTATTTGCAATATATTTAATTGACAAAGGAGTGTTATACAAAATTTTTAATGTATACAAATTAATAAATAAAAGACAATCTAATTTAAAATAAATGAATCAAGTGATATCAAAAAGTAATTTGTAGATAAAAAAACATGAAAAATGCTCAACCTCATCAATTGGAAAAATACAAATTAAAATAATAAAGAGATGGCATTTCATGCCCAGCCATTACAAAATAAAAAGTGCATTTGCACTAATACCACATACTAGTGAGTGTGTGAAGTGCAGATTCTTAGACTACTCTGGTAAAAATGGAAATTGGTATAATCGCCATGAGAGAACCATTTGGAAAGACCTAGAAAAGCAGAGGATATACATAGCATTGACACAGCAGTTTTATTTCTACATATGTGCCTGAGACACGTTTTCACATGTGCACATGGACATGTGTGGGGCCTCTCAGGGCTATTAACAGAATGTTGTGCTTTGTGATTCTCTAAGAATTCTCCTATAAAGCTGGGCATATAGTACAAATGAGCAAAGTGAGTCAAGTGTACAATATTAAGGAACAGCATGAACCCCGATCCATTGAAAAACACTTTCCCCATGTGATAGCATAATGATCTGTAGGATGTTACTTTATTTTAGTCAGATATTTCATTTTTTAAAGAGGAGCTGGACTTCTGTGTTGTTAGGTAAAGCTTCATTTTTTATTCATTTGAAATCTCTTTTCAAAATTAATTTTTCATTTATTGAGCACATCTTATATATTGGGCTGTCTTCCAGGCTTTACAAATGCCTATTTTTTAGTGCCAGGTTTAAAATCATATTAAAACCTTGAGCAAATCAAAGGAAAGAGGCCAGGGGCTAGAGTAAGTCTCTGAGCAGCCACTTTGTAACTTCCTGAGGCTGTTTGCACTGTTTTCCAAATTTATTTGATTGCATAGCCGTCTCTCCCCTTTTTAGTGGATCCCTTGCCACTATACAAGAATGTACTTTTGGTTCTTTCTTGAATGTTGGTCCTGCCTGTTACTTCCGTCCTTTGTAAAGCTTACCAAACTCGGGAACACTGGTTTATTGCCTGATGAAACTTGGCTCAAACTGACTTTTCTATGAACCTATTCTAAGTGGTATCTGTGCCTCCCCTCCCTGCTGCCATTGCTTCCCTGTCAACCATAATTCACAGCTGTTGTTTAGTTAAAAATACTTTATTTTTTTAAAGATTTTATTTATTTGTCAGAGAGAGAGCACACGTGAACAAGCAGGGGAAGTGGCAGACGGAGGGAGAAGCCGGCTCCTTACTGAGCAGGGAGCCTGATGCGGGACTCAATGCAGAACCCTGGGATCATGACCTGAGCCGAAGGCAGACGCTTAAGCGACTGAGCCACCCAGGTGTCCCTAAAAATACTTTAAATGGAAGAAATTCTTCATATTATAGTTTACAGTTACTAAAACAAAAGGAAATACTTTTAGCTATTAGTTCTGTGGTCACTGGCTGTTTCCTGCCTGTTCATTTCATTAGTAAATGGCCTTAGCCCATCGCTTAATGGCAAATGAGTATATGTTACCTTCAATTGTTAATTTCCACTAAGAATTTCAAAAAAGCTAGTAAACTTCTTATATTCCTAAATCTTTTTTTTTCTTTTAATTGTCTTCTAAAAGTAGCACGTTACTCAGCCAAAAAGATGGAAAACCCAAGAATGGAGAATGATTACCAAAAAAATGAGGCATTCACAGTTGTGCAAGTTGAACACTGATCTAAGGAAATCTGAGACTTTTCTACATCTTCTCTGTCCCACCTCCAGCTCTACCGCAACAACTTACCAGGAGAATGCTGGAGTATTTGTCTTTATGTTAGTTAACTTCTTGACACAAAGAGCTTGGCAGGGGTTAAAATACAATCAGCTAAATATGTCAGGATTCCACATCACCGGTAATTCTAATCTAGTTACCAAAGATCCAAAATCTGAATTTCTGTCCATGTACCCAACCATCCATCTAATAAAATATTATTTAGCACCTGTTAAATACCAGTCACTTTAATACATGCTAATCTTGCAAAATGGCTTGGAAGTTTGCAAGCTCTTGGTTTGCTTCTCATTATTGTAAATTTGGATTATTTGACAACATTTAGAGAGGATTGCTATGTGCCATCAGCAAGGGCTTGGTATTTCCTTTGTTGTTTTTCCTACGTAACACAATCAGCATAAGACAAGAGTTCATAGGCCAGACTCACACTGAGAGGAGTCCCCAAAGCAAATTGGCACCTTCACCAACGTTGAATGAGGGAGACTGTTAAATGGATGATGGGACCAGTCTACCGTATGTGCAGACAATAGTAATCCGGTTCAAGAAAACAGAGAAGCAACATCCTAGATATCCTTAGAAAAAATGTGCGAAGTGCTTGCTCCATTTTCATTAGGAACAAAGATATGAGGCAGGTGTAGTCCCTTTTGTTAAGGAATTTGTTTTATGGTTGGGGAAATGATTATAGGGACTGTGATAAGTGCTTAGAGATACATGACAAGGGCTAATTAACTCTGTCTTGGATGGGGGTGTTTTGTACTAAGCCTGAGAAAGCTTCTCAGTGAAATGGGCACTTCATCTGGATGACGAATGGGAAAATATAAGAAGGATGCAGGTGCGGGGCGCCTGGGTGGCTCAGTCGTTAAACATCTGCCTTAGGCTCATGTCATGATCCCAGGGTCCTGGGATCAAGCCCTGCATTGGGCTCCCTGCTCTGTGGGAAGCCTTCTTCTCCCTCTCCCACTCCCCCTGCTTGTGTTCCCTCTCTCGCTGTCTCTCTCTGTCAAATAAATAAAAATCTTTATTAAAAAAAAAAGGATGCTGGTGATTTAAAAGTATACCATGTTCCTATCAAGGTGTGTGGGGAGGGGAGTCAGAAAGTTCTGGAACTGAAGGTTGACAGGGTAGGAGGGTCCAGATAATTATTTCGGTGAATATGCATGCTGCCATACTAAATTCAAGACACTGGAAATAGTGATGAACAAGACAGAATCCCTATGGTTATTTATCTTCCTAATGGAGTCTCTTGTCAAAGGCCTTGAGTGCCAAAGTAAGGCAACGGCAGTTGAGAGGCCATGGGAAGCCACGAGTGATTTTGAAGCGGAATCTTCAATCCTCAACTTGGAGTTCCCTCCCTACAGTATTAACTAGCTTTCTCCTAACTACCTCCTACTCCTCATTCCCTTTGTAGTTTCTCAAAGTCACTTGATTCAGGGAGCCTTTCCTGACCTCCTCCAGACTAGTTAGGTGCCCCTGCTCTATTGTCTCAGGGCTTCTCTACTTTTCCTTTGCCACACTTAGCACAGCCAGGGTGTGTCACTTACTGCTCATTGCTCTCGTGTGTCTCAGACATTAGCAGTGCAGGTGTAAGGATGGAAGAGACCCTTGTTTTTCCTAGTGCTTAGTAAGTGTGTAATACCAAGTCTCAGTGCTCAGTATTTACTGAATGAATCACTGTAGAGAGGCTTCTGCTCTCTGAAGTCATTGTCAGATCTAGGAATGTTTTAGGAGAAAAGGAGAGTTCCACCCTTCCCTCCTCCTGCCCCTGCCCCAGAATACATGGGAACTTGACTGGCTTTTTCAACCATTTTTTTTTTTCCTCAGTGTCCCACGTGGTGCTATTGTATACAAAGCTATTGCTGTAACTCCTTAGATTGCATTTGTAACTTTTAAATCACAGTATTCTTTTTTCCCCTTTTAGCAGCCGCAGAAGCCCAAAACAGCCTAGCTAAAATTGAGAAATCAATTTTCAATTCTGCCATGAAAACAGTCAATGAACATTCTAGTGTTTCTTTAAAAAAATTAATTTGTTTTTTAAGATGTAAAGCATCAAGCAGAGGTTTACATGGTTCTTGGAATACGTTTTGGAAGCAAATAGACTAGGTCTCTGATAGGAAACATCTTTAAACTTGGCCAAGTTAAAATCTGGGTAGTTTGATTGAGGCTATGTATGTTTTGCCCTAGAAACAAAAAGGATGCTCTAGATTACTGCATCAAAGATTTCTGTTTTTTCTTGTTATGCGCTCTGCCTGGGCATTCAAAAGCTTTTGTGTGTTTTGCAATTTCAATCTATTACAGATATGAGCATTCTGGAGCATATTATGGATGCAGTGGTGCATCCAAGACTGAAGCTGTGCATGAAAGCCCGTCTTAAGCATAATGTTACAAATAAGGCAATAGTGACAAAATAGTAGCAGAGTAGTACTTAGTGTTCCTGGATGAAAATCTCTAGCTAAAATCCAGGTCTTGCCGTTTTGGAGTAGGAGATTCACAGTCCATTCATTCACTTCTATTTTCTTTATTCCACTATTACTGAGAGCTTATGGTGTGCTAATGGTAGTTTGGTTAAAAACAGTGGCACAGAGGTAGGGGAAAATAGTCTCTATCTTTGAACAACTCCTGCTTCAGTGCAATTCAACACATATTTATTGACCACCTACTATGTGTCAAACACTATTATAGGCAGGGAAATTTAGCCATGTTACAGAGCTTGCAAAACCCCTGATTATATGGTGCTTATATCCTGTTGGAGAGAGACAGATAATTTTTTTTAAAAAAGGTAAATGCAGCCAATTCTTGTTATTTGTTGTTATATTCTATAAAGTTGCTACAAACACTGAATTATTGAATACTGAATCATTGCTCCTAGGGGAAATACAAGGTTAGGTTCCTATGAGACTCTGGCCACAACACTTTATCAATCAATCAAGACATAGCCTTGATTTATGTTTGTTTTTGTTTGAAGATGCTTTATTTAATATATATTATTGATTATCATTGAACTCATGGCCAACAGAATTATAACTCATGCATCCTGAACTTAAGAACACTAGATAGCATTTCAGTTTGGGAGCTGCTTTAAATAGCAAAAGAACTGAAAAAATACAAAAATGCAAAACTTAGGTATTAAACAGACTACAAATTCACCCTTAGAGCTAAAACAAGGCAGAGCACCACCTTGTTCAGCCTTAGCTGAGACTGTGTGCATTTAATGACTCAAATATTTCCCTACTCTGAATACGTCTGCAAACAACTACAAAAGCACAAATAATGGTTTTGGAGTTACACATCAGTTTTAGCAAGTAAGGGAGTTTGTAAATAGTATATGTGCTGCCAAAGCGAGCACTGGGGAGTTTGTAAATAGAGAACCCATGAATAATGAGGTTCAACTCTATGCTGATGTCAGGCAATCCCAAACACTATGAAAAAAAAATGACTAAGGGGCTAGGCAGATTAGGCAAGGTTGTCCTCCTAGGAAAGGTGATAGGTAAGGTACAGAGAGGATGACATTTGAGCAGAGGCTTGAAGGAGATGAGAAAGAAACTATGAAAATTCTTGGATCATAGAGTGAACAGCAGGTGCAAATCCCTGAGGTTGGCATCTGAAAATCCAGGATGGCTGGAATAAAGAGAGTGAGCAGAAATGGTGGTATGCATGAAGAATTCCAACATGGCAGAAGGTGCCATCATAAACTCAAGGAAGGTTTCAAAGTGGACGAGAATCTTGAGCAG
The DNA here is from genome assembly GCF_002201575.2 of Neomonachus schauinslandi. NCBI lineage: Eukaryota > Metazoa > Chordata > Mammalia > Carnivora > Phocidae > Neomonachus > Neomonachus schauinslandi. The sequence continues at coordinate 165,629,493 of NC_058403.1, forward strand.
TAAATTGTGGACATTTCTCTGCCAGGGAAACCAGAAATCAAGGGTACAGGTATTGAAGAACATTCCACGTGGAGGACATGACATTGGCAAAGGCATGTTTTGTGAAAAAGCTGAGTGTTTGGAGAGAATGGCAAAATGTGTGGAGCATTTAAAGAGGACAGGGTTCATGGAGAGAAGAAAGAATGCTAGGGAAGATGATTAGGGAGATTAATCTCAGATTGGCAAGGGTATTTTATGTTACATGTAGGGTTCTTATTATGAAGATGAACTGTGAGAAGTTCACCAATATTTGAAAGAAGTAGAGAATGTTCCAACAGTAACCTGAAGGATGAACTGGGAATAGGGAAGAGGTGGGTAGTAAGTGCAGACAGGAGATCAACTTGGAGTTGATGGAGTGATTAGGATTGTGTTTGTGGTAAGTGGAATTCTACGACAGTACTACAGTGGGGTTCTAGATGAGGAAGCAACTCATAGTTCTAGCAATGCCCTTGCTAACACCTTGTTCTCTTAGGCATGAGAACATGGGAAAGAACCTTTAGGGCCATTGTCCTGGGGAAGTACCTTGAGACCAGAGCTACGGTGCTTATTTGATTGATTGATTGATATTTAATTTAGGAGGGGGTGTATGTGACATGGCAGACAAGTGTTGTTAAGTTCAGTTAGGTTGACTTTTAATGTAACTCTAGATCTTAGAGAATCCAGGGGGCTCAAGGAGAAGAAACCAGAGAAGACCTGGCCAAGGCAAAGAAAGAGATGAAGGCAACCTTAACTTGCCTTCCTTTCTTGGAATCCAGCTCATCTTAACCTGGTAGGCAAAAGACTGAGCCTGAGAACTGAATATCTGTCCAGGAATAAAGATGCAGTATTTCATAGGCTGCATATTTTGGGATACTGGCTTTGGAAGATGGAAGGATTGGAATCTGCTGCAGATAAGAGAAATCAGCCAAAACTTTAGTTTAAAGAAAATATAAAGCAAATGTCTACTAAGTATTAAACACTGGTTGCTGTGGATACAGAGGGAATAAGACATGTCCCTGTCCTCAAAGAGGTCTCAATCTAATAGACCAGATTCCCCTGTGGCTAAACTGGGCATGGATTGTAAAGGTTAAGTATGTAACAGTGAGATGTCATACATCAGCTTCCACTATGTATGAAACTCACTGGCTTATACTCAGACCTGAACCTATTATGTCAGTTTCAACATCAGAACTTTGTAATGATGGAATGTTCCTTTTTTCTTATTATTAATTTTGCATATTAATTTGCTCATTTATTTAACATTAGTAAATCTTTATGAGCAAAGACATTAATGTTAAAAAACTGAATTTCAAGGTGATTTATTTTTGTTTTTTCAAGATAAATAACAAACTTAAAAAAGTAAAATAGTAAATCCTACAGATTAGTACTAGGAAAATATGAATTTAGATTAAAAATGTATTAAGAATCTTGATAGAAAATAAAAAGGACCAAGCTATATGCATAAAGATGTTCATGAAGAGGTAAAATAATATTTGCAGTTTTGAAGACTCAATCTCTAACACTAGACAGGGGTTAAATAAATTCTAAACCATTCTTTAATGGGACATTTAAATCTATCAAAGGTAATGGTTATTAAGATGATGGAGCAACTTGGGAAATGCTTATGCCATAACATTAATAATGTTTAGCGCAAAGAATAGGTTACAGAATTTTGAGTGCTCTATAATTAAACTGTGTACTGGGAAGTCTGAAGGAAATGGATCAAATTATTAAAAGCTAAAAGAAAGCTGGTGGACTTTTCAAATATGTCAGTATCATAATGGACAAAAATATGATGTGGGACTATTTCAGATTAGAGGAGTCTAGAGAGACAGAAACACTAAATGCAGTGCCTGATCCTTGACCATGAATTAAAAATAAACCTCAGAGAATATTAGCCATATTGGTGAAAGTGGGAACATTTGATTTTGACTTTCTGGTAAGTAGTAACATTGCTTTCAAGAGAGAACAGACAAGAGAATTTGTATTCAGATAAAAGACGGATGGAACAGACCCTTAACCACGCTGTGCATGAGTAGAGATAGTGGTTTCTATTGGAGGTGCTGGAAGAGTATACTGGAAATTGATTATGGCTGAGGGCTGATATTACCAAACTGGTTTTACCACCCTGGTCTCCCATGACCAACCCAAGCAACATAATCTGTGCTCAACCATAGCAGGTGCCTCATGGTTCCATACTTCCCAACTTCAGTGTTCTCTCTAGAAATATTTCTCTTTTCTCCTTTTGTCTCACACATCGCCAATCTGTTACTTTGAATAGGGTGGATTGATAATGGCCCTTCAGTGTGTAGATTAGGTTCAAGGAGTTTAAGATGATTTAACAACCCTGAGAGATACCTTTCAAATTCCCAATTTTAAATTGATGGTTTACAGTCTTCGCTTAAACATATTCTCTTTGCACGCTAATGCCTGATGGACCTGTCCACACTGCCTGTTCCACTTTGTACTCAAGGTCAGACCACTTGTGATGTAACTTGAGGGATTTGGGCAGGAGACTGGAATTCTCATCCCTAGAATTCAGCTGGGTTCAAGGCATTGGGTTTGGAGAAATTGGGTGGAGGAAGCAGAAGAGTGCCTTCTATCAGGAAAGATTGAGAGACTCTGAAGATTGGAGACCAGAGACTGGGTGCTAAATGATATTCGAGAATTACTGCGACCTTGGTTAGATAGAATAATTATATGATGGTAAGGTTGGAGAATGTCTGCATTTTATGATGAGCTAAAATATTTTAGAGTAAAGAATTATGGTATCCGTAGTTAACTTTAAAATGGTTCAAGGCAAAAATTACATAGGTACTGATGAAACAAGTAGGGTAAAATATTAGTTCTTCAGCCTTGGTGATGGATTATGCTACTTACCTTCTACTTCTCTGAATGTTTGAGAAGTTTTATGATTACAAAGCTTGAGACCTGTCATCTCCAAAGCAAAATTTATGCTTCACAACTTTGCTGAAAGCTACCCCTACCTTTTTCTCATACCATTTGCCACCAGGAAGCAGTGCCCTCAAGACAGTTTTGTATCTCAGAGAAGAGACGAAAACAAATGGAAGTTGTTTCTGTGGCCTGGTGTAGAACCCCGATGATCTAATTCAAGAGCGATCATCAAAATAGCCACCACAGTAAAAAATAGAGCAGTTGAAAAGATGGACAGACAGACATACAAGAATAGCCACCAATCAGTTGTATGGCCTTGGGCAAGTTACTTTATCTCTCTGTGCCTCTGTTTCCTATCCGAAAAATGGACATAAAAATAGTGTCAACGGTGTTATGAGGATAAAAGGTGTTAATGCATGTGAGACACTTAGAATGGGATTTAGTATAATTTTAATATATTTTAGCTGTGATCTGGCTTTTCTTTGGATGTGTTAGGAGAATGTCACACACTAACACTGACTCATTGTGTGTGCACTGCCTTTCCCTTGAAAGAAAGGGGTCCTTCCACAGCAGAAGGTCAGGCTGCCTATAAAATGAAACCAAACTAGTTGTTTGGATTTTGGATGCTTGTAGGGTGCCGCCAACTTTCCTTAAGGAGGTTTAAGGAGTTGTCAGAACACCTAGTGCATTTCTCCATTCATTGAAAAAGGAATCTGTCAAGTCACTGTCAACATGTTTCCACTTCCATCCAGCTATACTGCCATTATTAGCCACTGCCTCATCTCTGCAAAAGTATAACACTGAACTCTTGTACTTTGAGAGACTGTGTTAGTCAACTGGAGCCAGACGGGGAGGCAGGAGTTGGGCAGGTTCTACTATGGTGAAAATGACAGTTGTCTTACTGTACGGACAGACTTGTACACATAATCAATGGCTGTTGCTACTCCTATATAGAGCCCATGTCATCTTTGTGCAATATTGGAACTGGTACTCATTGATTCTAGGAACCTTTCCTGTAGTACTGTTATGTAATTGGCAAAATCAATGACTAGAGCCTGTAAATGCACATTTACTTATGTACTTCCTTTATCTATTTTGATTTAGTAATTGGATATCAACTGATAAGCACCATACGAATGTCATTTAGATAAGCTGAAGTGAGTTATCCTCTATTTATTCAGTCCTTAACACTGCAGTCAAGATTTGAGCTGTGTCTGCACTGATAAAGCAAACTGAAGACTGAGTCAGCTACAGAGTCGATTCTATCAAAAAGACTGAGCCTAAAGCTATCCATGTGTGTCTATGATACATGAATGTATAAGCACACTGGGTCCATATGACCCAGGTTGGTTAGCGAACACACTTAGCAGTTTCCACTCAAATTTCCATGTTTTCCAGGGATCATTTATGTACCCCATACCCAAAACAACCTGTTACATCCCAAAGGATAGTCCTACAACTTGATCACAAACAGTGTAGGGTGAATCCTTAATCTCAGCAAACAAACATTGCTGAGATGATGAGACACTAAAAAAATTGTTTTTTTGAATTGTCAATAGTTCTTCTTTCCCTGAAGTTAAACATATGGATGCACAAATGCTTGTGCTCTGATAGTAGTAGTATTTGTTAGACACTTAAAATGTTCTAGGAACTCTGTTGAGCGTTTGGTATTTACAAACCTTTTTGATACTTCCAGCAAGTCCTGCAAGACAGATACCAATATTATCCCTACTTTACCAAAGGACATCTGAGGATTAGACAGATGAACAAACACATCCAATGTCCTGTCAGATATCCCTACCTTCTTCCAAGTATGGGTTTTGATAAAGCAAAAAAGGAGTAAGACAGGTGGAACTAATGTCAAGGGCCGCAGGTATTTCTTATTCAACAAACATTTTCCAGGTGTCTACTATGTACCAGGCAGGGCTGGATAGTCAGCTTCAATAAGTCAGGACAACATCTCTGTTGCTCGCTCCATTTTGTCTCTAGCACCTGTCCTGCCTTGGTTTCTTCCCCAGAATTCCATTCCCTAATCCCCATGAATGTCCAGCTTGTTGTAGGAGGCACTGAATCCTGTGAAGTGCTTAGGAAGCCTCAGTGACTGAATTGGCAGCATGGATGCTTAGGCTCCAGGAGACTGAGAAGCACTCCTATTGGCAGTGATGTGCCCTGACAGCAAATCTGGCAGGTGATATTCCTTTATTCAAAATCACCTTCCTTCTCCCCAGAGGAACCAGTGCAGGATAGATACTTTGAGAAATAAATGCAGTGTTTGTAGAGAGTTGGAGAGTAGATCTGAAATGGACAATGTGATCCCAGTCTACTCCGTAAATTCAGAGAAAAGTCTGACTGGAAGCAAAAAAAAAAAGTTGACAAACGCCCAGACTTTGCCTTCCCCGAAAGAAGAGAAAGGTAGTATCACCTAAGTCAGGGATGTGGGAGGCAATGTGAATTTGTGGTTAAGGAGGGTCTCTCATGTCACACTTCAGGGATTTAAATCCCAGCTTTGCTCTATAAACTGGTATCTTGAGAGATACCTCTAAGCCTCAGGTTCCTTCCCTTTCAGTTGTTGGCAAAATCAGGATGGTGATACTAGGGATATTGGGAGGATCACATGTGATGGTGTATGTGATGTGCACCCAGTCAGGACACCTAAGAAGATACTATCATCACCATCCCCCCTCACACACCCCCCACCACTCACCTCCATCTCTTTCACTGCCTGACCAGCATAATTATCATCACTGAAAACTAGTCATCTATACAAGACAGTGGAATTCAGAAGAATGGTTATATCTAAACTTAGCTGGTGACCCATTTCACAGGATGAGCATGTCTCATAGGCTTTGATTTAAATACAAAATGGATATGAGACTTGGAACTGCCAGTTTTGCTATGATGTACTAGAGCGTGTTCAACTCTGAACTCCATCTTCAGTACACTCTGTTAGGCCCTTGGGGAGGAGCATTCCCGGTCTATGTATAGTGTGTAAGGAGATTATATTTTTGCAAAGAAAACATAGGTGTATGGTTAAAAGGTAGATTTTTGTAACACTTCAGAAAATAAGAGTGGCCTCTAGATAAAAGAGTTTGGCTAAACAAATACTTTAATTTTAATTTAGTCAATGGAGTTTGGCTAAAGAAATTATTTGGTTAAAGAAATATTTAAATATTTTAAATAAATTTAATTAAGAAAATTAATATCAGGGCTGTCTTGAAAATCTGGGTTATTGTGTTGCTACAGAGAATAATACTCTTTTGTTTTGATGACTACTTCCAAACAATTACTATTTTCTAAGATAGCTACAGTACCCAGGGATATGTCACCTCAAATTGCCATAATGCTCACACCATTCCTTCCATCACAACTACCTGCCTCATTGGAAGGGTGTAGAACAGTCAGTAAAGATTTACCAAGTCCCTAACGTGAGCTGTCTTCCATTCCAGGTTCTAGGGCTGTGACAGGTGCTCATATATAAGGTATAACCCTAGCCCTCAAAGAACTTCCAACCTGGCAGAAAACCTACACTACTCATACACACACCAAGGTTGCCATCTTTAGCAAAATTGTCACCAAAGACTGCTGCTCTAAAGTCAGTCACCTGCCATCTGTCAGTTTTACATGACCTTCTCCCCACTGTTGGCTTGGCCAACAGTCCTTGTTCAGGTGTTCTGTGTGGGTAGACATCTGGCTTTTTTCATCTCCATTTCCAGCCCTACTCCTGGTATGCTATTGGTGAGCTGCTTCAATTTTCAGTTTCCTGGTATCTATGTTAATCATTTTCTCTCTTTGTTGGCTACCTTTCATTATGCCATCTTCTCAGGTCTGAGCTTTTCTGGAGGTTTGACATAATTGTTCTCTACTCTTTTTAGTGCCGCCTTGTTCCAAGGCCTTGTTGGTTACCTTCCACCCCCTTATGATGTTATGAAGGTTCTTTTGTCTATTGTAAGAAAAATGTACAGAGGAAGGAAGTAGAGAATGAGCATGTCTCAAGTGCTATTAGAAACTGCAAAGTGAGGGAATAATTTGAAATGCTGATTAAAGAGAATTTGCTTAATAATGGTAATGGTTGACATTTATAGTGTGCTTCTGATGGCTGGAAATGGCACCAACCACAACAGACAGATCATTTCACCAGTAATCTGAGAAGGTGCTTTCATTATCCCCATTTTGCAGATGGGAAAAGAGAGGCACAGAGAGGTTAAGTCTAATTCCCAAGACCACTGAGCTAACAGAGCCAGGTCACCCGACCTGAGAACTCATGTCTGACCCACTATGAATCTCTTCTTTAAATAGGAAACTTTGCTCTTGCTCATCTACTTCATCTTAGAAAATGGAATTATTGCAAATCAGGAGAGTGAAGAAAGTGAATGAGGAAGGTGTGACAACATGGCATGCTCTAGCATACTGGGGTGCCATGCTGAGGACTAATAAAATGTAGCAGAGGACTGTGAAAAGCTGAGAGCAGATTTCCATCCATAGTAAGCATCCTGGGTAGAATTTGCTGTCATATATATTCTTTTTTTTTCCTTCTTGCCTCTGAAAAAGCTCATACCTGGAAATAGAATCACACTTCTGTCTAGCAGTGAAGCCGCTCCCCTCCTGTTGCTCATAGGCCATTATACCTGATGAGCTACAGGTTGCTAACAGGTGTCCAGGAACAAAGATGTATCAGTTTTCGTTGGGACAAAAATATGATTTATCTTGGGCCCTTGTACTTGAATCAAGGTTTGCATTTAACCTTCTATAATTTCTGCATTTGGGCAATACATCCATTGCTCTCTAAAGACCAAAACAGGTGATAGATTGAAACATACATTGTAAGAAAATCCTATGGCTGAATGCCTGACTCTTCTTGGTCTCTGAGGGAGAAAAAATGCACCAGTAGCTTCCAAATCGCCTATAACTGCTTGTAAAATTTTCTAGTTGACATGATTTCACCTTTTCAAAACTACAGTCAAGCAAGAGGGCTGTGCTTTGCCTCTCTATTGGCAAAGAAATTAGTTTGATTTTGATTTTTTTAAAGATAGAAGTTTTAGAATATTTTCTATCCATTTTTTGGATGATTTCAAAATAAAAACTCAAATTGACCCATCTATAATTCATCCATTTTTACATGCAGGAGAAGAAATCAGGTCACCTAATCACCATTTTGAAAAGGAATAGAAAAGAATGATCCATTTTTAGGAAATTAAGACAATCTCAGGAAGATGTCCAGGATTCTAGACTTCCACACTTGCAAGTCTTTCTACAGTTAGTGCCAATGGTCAGAAAAATGAACCCAAGACCATTTCAGAATTACCACATGACAGGAGAAGATGAAATAATGCTCAGCATGCTTCACCAAATAAATAGAGTGGAGTGCTATATTTTTGAAAATACAAATTTTAACTATAAGGATGAAACAAAGAGAAGTTGTCTGGTAACCCCAAGTCAACCAGAAAATTCAATCAACCTTGAACACCCGATTTCCCTTGCTCTCTACTTAATTAGTGTTATTGGAATCAGTTTGAGTGAATCCACTTACTTTTCAACCAGCTGTTTAGATATCCTGTAAATACAGCCCAAATGTCAATTTCTGTAACAGAGCCAACCATAAAAATAAAATCAACCAGCAGCATCGTTCAATCCACAGGATTAGGATGTCCATATGAACTATATTATGTATCCAGGTTGGACTGGGGCCATTACTGTCATTCCATTTCTGCATCCTCTGTGGCACTCTGTGAGCAAACTCAGGCAATCCCTGCTCTGTCCATGCCATATATTTCCTTTTTCATAAAAGCCTACAGATGTTTCCCACTTCTTAATATATGCTCTAGGCTTTGAGATGTTGACATGTAAAATACTAAGCATTGGTATCACTTTTGCTTGGAAATGGAATTGGATAATGGTCAATTTACAGACCCTAATCTGTATTCTGAAAACTATTATTTTCTCTCTAGGCAAAAGAAATGAAAATGAAGGCAATGAACGTATCCCAGCCCTTGAGTGGTTATGCAATGAGTGTGGGGAATTGCTGGTCAAAGGAGAAGTCATTTTAGAATGTATCCTAGGAAGGAGACAGCTTGTGCCAGGAGCGGGATGCAAATGTACATGGGTATGTCCATCTCATGTGTCCCAAACTAGGAAAACACCCCCCAGAGTGTGTTAGAAAGCTCTATATTGGCCAAAGCTCCAGACCTTTGAACTAGTGATGGGTTTTCTCAGATGCCCCTGCACAGAGGGCATGTGATGGGTTCTTTGGAAGGGGAGAGCCTGGTGGTGCAAGAGAAGGTACTATCAAGAATCAGAGGGGAGGAAGGGCACTATGGAGGAGAACTAGGGAAGGGCTCTGAGTTCCTGTAATCTCTTTGCAGGAGGAGTGGAAATGAGCAAAGGAGGACAGGAGACACACTTGCACACAATGTAGTGGGAGATGAAGAAGGAATGAGACAGAAACAAATGATTTTTGAAAAAGAGGAAGGCTGAATTTGTGACCTTTAAGTTCTGTCTTCTCTGTGTATATGCAGATTCTGTATGAGGAGAGTATGAGTGAGTCTCTGGAGCCAGACTGAGGGAGGAGTCTGAATCCCTGTTCTGCCACTTACTGTGTGACCTTGGGCAGGGTGATTAAATTCTCTGTGCTTCAGTTTATTTAACTCTTCAATAAGAATGATGATAGGATCTGCTCACTGAGTGGTTCCAAGGATTATGTCAGTAAAGTACTTACTAAACATTGAATATGCACTTGCTATGACATCATCAGGCCTGCTGAGTATTCCTTTGCTCCCTTCTGTCTCTTCTATTGCTTTCTCTTTGTAAGAGAAACAGTTGCAGACATGGTATAGAAATACACTATTTTAAATATAAGAGATGAGCCATCCACTTAATAGAAATTGTGTGATGAATTCCTTTATAAAGCTTATTTTGGAGTCATAAGGGATTCCAGAATCCAGGTCTGCTTATTACAGGACTGGACCTTTTAGTTCTGGGATGCTCTTTTTGTATTCCCAACCTTTGGCATGTGTGGTGTTTCATTTTGTAAATTATGTCACAATGTGGTATTGGCTGTTCTGCCTTGGGCAGCTGAAGAGTCCCTCTTAAGGATCCTCCCTACAGAAACAGGTCCTCTGAGGGCTGTGTGTTGTTAGAGCCAGTTGGATTTTATTCAGATTCAACAGGAAACATGTATTGAGCAACTAGCTGTCAGGTTTGATACTCTGTGAGTATATCCCTAGGCTCCTCTCCACCCCATCTCAATGTCCCCCACCTCCTAACAAAGATTTGTACTATTTTTCGACATTGCCCAGAATCACAGACCTAAGAGGTAGAGTTTCCAGAGGTTATCAGAAAGATCATCATGCTCTGGGAATGTGGGAGTTCGTGTTTTCCTCTTCCCAAGAGCCCAGAACCCTCTTCTTCTATCTTTGGCTTCTCTTACTCTTCCTTCATGTCATCCAGAAAAATTGGACCAAGGGCTGCTGCTCAGGGAGGACAAAAGGGTCAGTTCTACCACAGGTCTTAGGAGAAATACCTCGTTCCCTTGTGTTTTCCTCACCTCTAGCTTTGGCAAAAGAAATATTTCATGTGCTTTTACATCAGTTCTAACATATGGGTTGGTGATAAAGATCCAGCTAAGAGTAAGTAATTCTGTTTTCCTGCTGTTTTGGTAAACTATACAAACATATTTCCCTTAGGGACCTTGCATGGAACCAGACAATCATCATGATGCCTCCATCTCTCTCATTAGCCATCACCTCATTTTAATTCTGAGGCAAAGAAAATATTCTCCTTGCTCCAAAAGATTTTATGGTCTGACAGTGATCTTTTATCATTCTTATTTAATTATGGTCAACTAGGTCATTATCCCTACAGAGCAAATAGTATTTTCTTGTTTCAGTCCCCAAAGTTGAAGAGCACACGATACCATCTCTGAGTACAAGTAGTACTGACATTGAATACGTGGTATATCAGACTCTGAGACCCTGAAGATGTCCCCTTAGAAATGGATATTGATCATATTTGATGTGCTGTAATCACTCAACAGATATAACTGCTTAGCTACTCTAGTAAATTACATAATGGCTCTCCTTGAGACTCTTATACCTAACCTAAGGAACTATTTATGCCACACAGAGCAATTGGGTCATAAGTAACACTTACAGCTGAAGCACTTTATTTATATTCAGAATTCCTTAGACCCTCCCCAAAAAATTTCAAAGGAAGGGTATGCAATATTTTGCTAATTCCTTTACATAGAAATTTGTTGTAATGCACTGTTCCTTTTAGTTTGCACCAACCTGCTCTCCTAGCCTGCCTCATGCCGATTCATGTGTGCATATATCTACTCAGCAGCCTGGTTGTACCAGCCAAGGGCCACCAACACATAATTCCCTCTGAAAAACTCCTCTACTGAAGAAATAGTAGGATCTTGAGAGGTTATACCTCAGTCCATCTATTCCTAAATCCAAAGAGACGCCATCACAAGCCACAGCTAACATTGCTCGTTGGTGACAGTGGTGGTGAAGAGCATCTGAACTGAAGCATGGCTTTGTTCCCACCTATGAAGATTTGCAGGTGGAAAATGCTAAATCAGCCTGTTCCCAGGCCAGTGGCAAATCAACAGCTACCCAGCTGGTGGCTTCTCTTCCCAGCCACTTTTTTTTTTTTTTAAAGAAACAATCTTCTTATAAGCATGTTTATATTTGCTAATTATTTTTTTTCAAAAAGATTATATAGCTCAGTAAGAAAAATACAGGATCAAAACTTCAGGATGGACTACAAAACAAACAAATGAAAAGCACATCCAGTGCTTAAAGGCACAGTCAGTAATAGATGATAGTATGAGTTAGGATTAACGATAAAGAAATGCCTCAGCTAGCTGTTAGGGCTTAAATAATCAATGTACATGTTCTACTGATACAGTCCTTAGGAAATTCAGAATAGTGCATGCATTTGGGGGAAGGCAATATTTGACATTTACTTACCATAAACCAGTTGTGATCAAAGCAAGTTCACCCCTCTCCCAGTGGAGTGGAGCAAGGGACCAGCATGTTGGAAATGAGACTGCCTTTAATTCTTAGTTTATCTGTGTTTGTAGTGGTTTTCATTTAAAGTTCTACAGCAGAGTATTAGCCTGATCAATGGAAAAAGTGTCCAGTCTCAATGGAGTGGATGCAAAGCACTTTGACCCTTGAATAACCAGTTCAAACTTGACTTAGATATTGGCAGCTAGGGTTACAAAATTCCCTGTTGGCCCTTCAGTGAGAATCCCTTTAAAGCCCACAGAGGCAGAAGGTAAGAGAAATGGGATATTTCTCTCTGAAATCGAAAGGCATGTTTGTTGTCCAGGAAGAGCCTTGAATGCCATGTTTTTGGCAAGGAGAAGCCTAGGTTCAGCCACTGTTTGGCTGGGAAGAGAAGCCACCAGCTGGGTAGCTGTTGATTTGCCACTGGCCTGGGAACAAGGCTGATTTAGCATTTTCCACCTGCAAATCTTCATAGGTGGGAACAAAGCCATGCTTCAGTTCAGATGCTCTTCACCACCACTGTCACCAACGAGCAATGTTAGCTGTGGCTTGTGATGGCGTCTCTTTGGATTTAGGAATAGATGGACTGAGGTATAACCTCTCAAGATCCTACTATTTCTTCAGTAGGGGAGTTTTTCAGAGGGAATTATGTGTTGGTGGCCCTTGGCTGGTACAACCAGGCTGCTGAGTAGATATATGCACACATGAATCGGCATGAGGCAGGCTAGGAGAGCAGATTGGTGCCAAAGAGCACTTTTCAAACTATGACGTGCCTACGAATCACCTGGAGATGTTGTTTTAATGCAGATTCTGAATCAGTTAATCTGGGATGGAGCCTAAGTTGATGCATTTCTAACAAGCCCCAGGTGATGCTGCTGTTGCCGGCTCACACACCAGACACTGAGTAGAGCAAGACACCGGGGGCATTTCTAGAAATTTACATCCCTGTCATGTTCTGTTTATCACTCCTGGGCTTGTTGGCACACACAATTCAAAGGAGTGCTGGTACTTTTTACAAGATTATTCAAGTTATAAAAGTTGAGGTAACCAAAATAGACCTGGGTTGGATTTCGTTCTTCAGTTTGAGATACCGAAATGGTTGTCTCGGTTTTCTGTTCTTTGCTACGTATATTTAAAGATGGCCTGTGCAAATATCTTCCCGCCAAGTCTGGTTTGTTTAATAAAGCATTCAAAATAATCCCAAGCTTTCCGGATGACACAGATCAGTCGTGTGTTTTGTTTTGCATTCTGGCTTTATTCACTAAATAAGGTTGGCAACACATGCTCATGGAAATGGGATTCAGAAATACAGACGTGCATGCTTAGCTGAGATTGGTTTCCCTGCCTTCCAGTTCTGAATCACAGAACTGACAACAGAGGCTCCCTCTGCCTAATTCCAGGGAAAATATAGAGACATTGGGAATGGTTTTTAGAAATGTCCAGATAGCCTTCTTTACAAAGTTCACAGTTCGCTTCCCTGGAACCAGGCACTGTGGAAGGATAACTCACACTGCTACCGGGGAAATAGCATCCGTGGCTGGTGCTACCCACGCAGCCCAGGGACAAACTCCGTTTGGACAGCTTTCTTTATTTAACAGTTTTAATAATCATCATCCCTTCACATGCATTATTCTAAGAACTTTGCTTGGCCCTAATGCCTACACTATTCTCTGAGCCAGGTATTATTTGTCCTATTACAAATATGAGAAAACAACAATTAAGATAACTTATTCAAAGTCATGGTAGTAATCAGAAGTAGAAGTGGAACTCAGGCTTTTTAAAATTTTAGTATTATTATTATTGTTATTATTTAGAAATCATACTTTTAAATGCTCCAGAGCTTTGAACTCTTAATCCTATAACCACTTGGTGTTCCATAGGGAACATGTTAGAGTTAAATTGGGTCTCCCACCAAAAGATGTATTGAAATCTTAACTCCCAATACCTGTGAATATGACCTTATGGAAATAGGGTCTTGGTGAGGGAGAGACAAAGAAAGAAGGATGAGGGAGAGAGTGGGAGAGGGAGACTGTGTCATCCTAACAAAATAGACCTTTATGCAGAGTTCAGCCCAAGGGGTAACTTACTTGGGGCACCAGCATAATGTATCCAATAAATAAATAAATGGTATCAAGTCTAAATACTGCATAAGTACTATTTCAGAAAATACACACATACCCCCCCACATACATACACACAGATTAATATATAAGAAAATTATCTTTCATTGTTTTCATATTATAGATGTGAAAATTAAGGTCTAGAGAGGTTAAGTTACCCAAAACCACCCAGATCATAAAAGGTGGAGCCCAGAGTCCCATCTCTCTGGTGCTTCTATCTCCTGTCCCTAGCATGATGGCCAAGAAAGTCTGCACTACTTGGGGAGATTGAGGCTTTCCTGGAGAGCCCCTAAATTGGAGGCAGAGGAGCTATGGATGCAGTGTAGTCTCCTGGGGCTCGATCATATATCAGTATATAGAAATGCTCATTTTAAGAAAGTGATTGTCAAAGGCTTGAAATATTCTCATGCACCTGTTTAGTTGTTTAGTTATGTAACTAAAGTAGGTGCAGAAAGAGCAGGAAGTATGTAGACTGTTTTTGTTCCCACTGTTTTAATGAACTATTTAAGAATCTGAGAATGACTTGTCAGTTTATGCTTTTCACAGTAATAGCCATTTAGATGGAGTTGATCTTTGAAAAGCAATGAGATTTCATAGTCACCTGTGAGGGTGATGATGGCCTCAGATATGTAATTTCAGGTGTCACATAGGTGGGGTGTCAAGAGAACCCAGGAAGGGGAGGCATTGTGCCTTTAGCAATTGAGCAGAATGTTTCCTGAATGTCTTCTGTGTCTTCAAGGCATCTTGTTTTTGAGAAATCTTATTCTGAATGGAGAGTCAGAGGTAGTTCAGGTCACATCACGTGGTTGGTGATACCCTTAGAGACTGCCGTGTGCTCTGTTCCTACCTGCAGCTCTGACTTTATTCCCTTTCACTCTCCTACTCAGGTATTATACCACCCTTCTTGCCATTCTGATGTGTGCCAAATTTGCATCTCCCTCAGGGCCTTTGCACTTGCTATATGCTCACTGTACCATTTCTGTCTTTCTGTCTTGAATACTTTCCCAGAGATCTTTTCACGGCTTATGACTTCTCATCATTCAGTCCCATCTCAAGGTCATCTCCTCAGGGATATTTTATCTAAAATAGCAACCCTCTATCTCTCTACACCGCCATGATGATTTTCTGTAAACATAACCTTGTTTTGTCTTTCTTTTCCACTGAAATGTAAGTTCTGCCTGGGTAAGGATTTATCATGGATACCACTGCGCTTGATACTTAGGAACCATTCACCAAGATGGGTTATGTGAGTGAATGAAACTGGGCAACTACATGAAAGTATGAGAGGGTCCTGTACAGGGCTGTGGTGTATACAGGAAGGGCATCCCAGTCTTAGAGAAATTCTCAGGAAGGGTGAGGATCAGTAGCGTACTGAAGCCAAGGTAAGGTTGACATTGAGGTAAGGGAAGAGGGGAAAAGGTTTTTGGCAGAGAGAGCAGGACATCTGAGGTACTAAATGTTCAGTATAGATGTGGGGTAAATTATGACATTGGGGGTCAGGAGAGATGAGACTAGGGCAAACCCTTTCAGGGACTTTGTCCCCCGTGCTGATGAGTCTGGACAAACAGATCCTACACAGTGTGACAGAAGCCCGAGACAAGTGAAGGCAAGAGCTGAGCATCTCCTGATATGTGTTGCTTATCTAGGCAGGACCTATGTCCCACCCTTCCCCCACCTTGTCATTACTTAGGTAGATGCCATCTGGCCTGGAATATTCAGTTAAGCCTTGGGTTTATCTTGTGGGGCTAAGGCTCTGGTTGGCTTCCTGATTTACTCCTTGTGGCACCTTCTGGCAAGGTCCCAGGAATGTGAGTGACAAGGCAAAACAAGGCACCCTGAAATTACCTATAATGAAAATGACTGGTAATCTCCAGTGATTACTCTGTGTGTGAGTGACAGGGTTGCACTTTCTGCAAAACCTTTTGCTGCAGCAAAAATGGGTCCTGTGGGGCTTTCAAGTTGGAGAGTTGTATTTTTTTCCAAATGAAAATAGCTTCAAAACTTCAGCATCATGTATTCTTTTACCCAGGCAATGAGGCTGATTATGAATATTTTATATACTTTATGAGGAGATACACCAAACCTCTTTTTAAAATGTAAACCCAAGTTAGAATGAATGAAATATTATAATTCTTATACTACAGTGGAGTGGGTCAGCAGTTAGATTCCAGGGGTCCCATCCCAGGGCCTGTCTGAGTTCTTAGAACATCTACAGGTCATGGGGAAAAAGGGAGCTTGGGTCAAGTGAAGGTGCCTCCTAAGGCTGGGATATGGAGGATGAAAGTAGGACCCAGTACAGTCCGATGGCCCATCTACATTGACACATTTACAGTCCTCTGTGGTTGCCGGCTCCCTGTTATGGAGAAAAGGGGTTCAGAAATCATGGGGAGATGCCCTTAGCCTAAGTTTCTCCAGACCAATGCAAGGGATTGGAGAAACACTGAGCTCTTTGTTGAAAATAGTTTTCAAACTTGTTTGCAAAGCTGACTGAAATGAATACTGCTTGGGAAGCCAGAGGCCAGATGATGGAGAGGCTGCTCTGCTTGAGCCCACATGGCCACTCCCACCCCCTTACCCTCTGGGCCACTTCCTGGTGTCCCTGTGCCATTTTTGGAACATAGTTTGTAAACTGGATACACATACATGTGTATGATTTTCAAATTAGGCATAATTTTTATATATTTATGTATCGTATTTATATTTTATATTAATATATAATTACATGTATTTTTTATGAGAAAATAAGTCCAACCTAACTCACAGCTGACCCCAAACTAGCTCACAGTTGGCCTCACATAATTTTTTGGATCTATACCAGGTTGCTGAGTCAGCTGGGAGATATATCCAACCACAGGGTATCAGGCATCATGCTATTGAAATGAATGGTTTCTAGCCTCCATTACTGACATCATATTCTCTATCCCAATCATGACTGTCCCTCTTCCAGGCAAATGCTTTTGCTCCTATGACTGAAAGTTTAGGTTAGGTCTCCATACTCTAAAAGTATCTGTTCCTGTATCTATAAACGTAAATGTACTGTACTTAGCTCCTGCTTTCCGTCTCATCCAACAGACTGTGTATTTCTATCCTGTTAATGCCCCTTCAGCCTTTGAGATGCAAATTGCTGTCACCTCCCCCAGGAAGCCTTCCCTGACTTCTCCAGGCAGAATTAGGTTTCTTCTCTCTGCCCCTATGGTGCTCTGTGTTTTCCACACAATCAGACATTCTATTGCCTTTTTCACTTTTTGCCATAGTTGCTTACTATCTGCAGTATTTCTTTGCTGCTTTCTGCATATCAACCTTAAATCAATTCACTTAAAAGGAAAAAAAAAGAAATTAGGCCTCATTCTAGATAACAATATACAAGAAAGCATTGAAAAGCAAAGAAACCAAAAAGCACTGAAACAAAAACTAGATATGTGCTGTTAGGATTGAAGGTAAAAAGGAAAAATAAAAGAGATTTGTTGAGGGAAATAAAGTGACAGAAGAGACTTGTTAATGCCCAGTAAAATTCTATAATTATATGAAATTAGCCAAGACAAGTGCTCCATGAGATTCCCAATTTTATACATCCCCCAAACTTCCATTTTCTGAATTTGGAAGCCAATAACAAACTTGCTTTGCAGAGCATGGAAAATCAGGAAAATTAAAACCTTTATAGTGATCATGTTCTATTGCAGTGCTACAAAGACCAGATTCTGCAAAGAATAAAGTTAAGTGGCAAGAGGGCCAAACCAGGAACATACAGCACAGGAGCCCACTGTCAGAAGCCACTTAAAAAGGCTCTGTCTTGGAGACAGAGCCCATGGGGAATAGAAAAGATAAAGGGGACTCAGAATTTTCTTCGACAGAGACAGCAAATGTCAAATTAGTTCCTGGGAATATTTTGGAGGCATCTAGCCTAAGTGATTTTGGAAATTTCTGGTGACCCTAATGGCTCTACCATCTGCTGGTATCTTGTAAGTAATATTTTCATCTTCCTTTAAAATAGATGGCTTCAATTAAAAAGAAATAGATGGCATATCGGTGGTGATGCCAACTTAACATGGTGCTAACTTAACATAGTGCTCTTAATTATTGTACCATTGTTTACACATTATGTCAAGTGCCACCTCCATGGAAACTGCTTGATTTTACTGAATGGCAAAGTATATACAATAGTTGTGCTGGAGAAGAGACTGGCCTGCCTCTCCATTTCCTTGTGGGTTTTCCTCAAATATATGGGGGGAAGATATTAGGATCTGGCCCATTAACTGACCCAGCCAGAAATGACTCAACCAAGAAACTCAGAATTTGGAGAAAGATTAAAATGTTGAAATGGGGGCCAACTTCCCTTTTAGGCGATGTCAAAAAATGCAATTTCCCCTAAATTGGACCACAGGGGAGTAGGATTGTGAGGGCCTTAAGGAAGAACTGATAGAGAAGTCCTTAAAAGAAGCTTTCTAACAGATACAAAGCTAGTTCTGGGCAAGGTGGAATTTGACCTTGGTTCATTTAATTTGCTGCTTCTAAGAAAAATCACATATTTCTACAAGTCCATACTCCACTTCAATGCAAAACGACGTTAATTCCATTTCTACTGCTTGTGACATAAATCATGATTTTTTTTATGTCATTAGCATATTATGCTGTAAAGAATTTAACCTTGTCCAAGAAGAAATCTAGCCTTGTGCTCTTGGCCCCTGGGATGTAATGTTTGTTTGCCTTGGTGCCTTGGGTGAGCCAGATAGTAACAGTGTGATTTTGGGTGGGGGCTTTGGGTCATGCATGCCTGGTTGACCTGGAGACTGAGTTTAGTCGCATGCACAGTCAATCAATCAATCTTGCAGATATAATGGAGCCCCAGTAAATTTCGGAACACTGAGGCTTGTGTGAGCTTCCTTGGTTGACCATACTCTGTGTGTATTCTCACATATAAATGCCAGAAAAGTAATGCATCTTGACTCCATGGGGAAAGGACAATGAAAGCTCCAAGTCTGGGTCCTTCTCTTGAACTCTGTCTTAAGTACCTCTTCCCTTGGCTGACTTTAATCTGAACCCTTTCCCTTTGATAAACTTTCAGTATAACAGTTTTCAGTGAGTCTTTCCAGCAAAGTATCAAATCCAAGTGTGGTTTTGGGAACCCTCTAAGTTTGCAGTTGGTATCATAACTAGGACAATTTTGAGGACTGCTCCCTTTTGACTTTGTAGCTGACCTAAACTCATCACACATATAAACTTCTTTTGACTTCCTGCATAAGGTTATGAATATAATATATATGGACACAGAGATCTCTTCCTAAAGCTCTCAAAATTAATTGGCTTTGTGCATTGGAGAAATTGTCCTTTATTTCATAGTACAGATAAATGATCAAGAATAAAATCAACTGAATTTGAGTAAAACAGCTCTGTAAAATGAACCAAACTACTTTGTTTTTCCACATCTGGGGACACACAAGTCAGTGAGCTTGTAGGCAAGAACTGCAGTCCAAGTCACTAGAATTTTCTTAAGGGTGGAGAACCAATTCATCACCAGATCTTGTTGCTTTTACCTCTGACATGTTTATCCCTTCCATTTCTCTCTGCCTCTACTTCCCCCTATGTAGTCAAAGCCAACATTATCACCTCAACTAATAAGTATCTCCAAACTGAATTCTGGATGTTTACATACAGCCATTTCTCTACACAGCTGCTGGAGTGATTTCTTCTAAAAATGTAAATCAGATCATGTTGTTCCTTATTTTGTCACCTCTTCAATGGCTTCCTGCTGCTTTTAGAACAAGGGTAAAATGTCTCATTTGTTCTACAAATATCTGTGGGACTTGACCCTTAACTTTCCAGACTCTCTTGAACCTGGTTCTCTTGCCTCTGGTCACACTGGCCTTTGCTCAGCCTTTCCTGTTTTCCATGCATCTGTAACAGGGCTTTGTACATGCCTTTGCCTAGGTGGTTTGCCTACCACTTTTGTTTGTTAATGCCCATACACCCTTCAATCAAACCTTTCTTAAGAAAGCTACTCTAGGTCTCCATGGATAAGTTTCATAGCTCCCTGTAATTCTTGTTCAGAGTGTTTTCACAGTTGCAGTTTCATTTCTGTTAGCTACTATTTTATAATCTGTGTCTCTAGTAGATGGAGTTCTTTGAGTTTGGGGGGATCCATGGTACTGCACTTTTCCCAAGAGCCCCTGATCATTTTGGTGTAGGTGGGCTTCAGACTGGACTCTGTTCAGAAAACACTTGGGCAGGATGCTGGCAGCTGTCCCTTTGGGACTAAATACTGGTTGGAATGAGTGACTGCAGAACAAATATCACCACTCACGATCATCATTCACATCCAGGAGGTGCTTGCAGATGTTTTTCCCTAGTGGATTTGTCCTGAGCCTCTCATCAGAAAAGTGCCTTTGATGTCCAAACTATAGCATGGGTATGATAGTTGGCCAACTTGTTGCCATCTTGGGCTCTAGGAATGCAGAGTGTTGTAAGATACTGATCCCTTTAAACCTTGGGGCAGCTGTTTAAGGCTTTGGACAACCCTGTCAGTCATGTCTAGCTACCAGGAGCATTGTCTGGGGGTCTAGGGCTCCCTTGAATGCTGCTTAAACAGAGAAGGAACTGGTGACTTGTCTGACTATTTCTGGAGGTGAAGGGCACAATGAATGAGATCCAGCCCTTGCCATTCTTCCCTTGTGCATGGGCAATGAGGTTCTCTTCCAGCTGGATATAAGGTTTAGTATAGTGTGTGCCACTGCCATGATGGACAAAGAGTCCCATGAGCTCTAAGAAGACTTCACTCATGTTCTCAGAAAGCCAGGCCGCTGGGGAAAGCAGGGCAAGATGGCTGGGTGGGCCTCCTGGCAGGTCCACATCCAACTGGTGACCCCATATGTTTGCATTCACATAAATAGTAGATACTTTTATCCGTTTGTGACTGAGGTACCCTTTTGGTGGCCACCGGTCTAGCTGCATGATAACTGCTCTAACAGCACATGCACATCAGCAAACTAAAACATCACCATTATGTAAAACACTTGAGCGAAAAAGCTTGCCCTGGATCCAAAATCCATTCACATTATCAGAAGACATTTTAATACTACTTTTTTGGATAGAGGAGGAGCTACTGGACTCTTAAAATATATATCCAAATGCTACACATTTTTGAATTATTGTAAAAAAAAATGCTGTTAAACTTTATATCATCTACATACACAAAGTTTTTCATTTATGTTCTCTATCAAGAATTTAAAGAGATCATCATCGGACAGTCTCGACCAGGAATTGTTTGTACCCATTTCATGCATATAAGGGGATAGGAAATACCTGTTCATGGAAGTAAGTCCAAATTATTATGAAAAAAAATTGAAAATACTAGGTTTTGAAGTTAGACACAAATTCAGTCTCTTCTATAAAACTTCTAGTTATTTGGTACTATCCTTATAAATAACATGTGATTTTTGTCCAGCAAGTCTTAACATAGATTCCCCCCCCCACCCCAAATCCTCTCCAGTTTACCAAGTATGCCTTACCAGTATTATCGTTTTTGACATGTGCCAAGACATGAAAAAACACTGTTCTAATGGATAGATGGAATACATAAACAGTCTATTAATAGTCTTGCTATTTAGTGTGCTGATCAATAGGACCCAGCAGGGATGATGAAGGGGCTAGATATTGGCTGTGAGGAACAAGGAGTATTTATTTTAGAGATAAGAGAATGTAAAATGACAGTTCAGTTTTCTTAACAACAGATTATTGATTGTCATTTCTGCAAATGAATTCTCTATAGGGTCTCAAGACAAAGAACTTGGTATAAATTAAGTAAGAAACTGCATGATCTTGGTCAACTATGAAACTTCTCTAAGCCTCAGTTTGTGCAGGGGTCAAATGCAGATTATAGGATCCATCCAAAGGTCCATTGTCACACATAAATGAATCATCTTTAAAAATACTTAGAATATGTACCTAGTAAGCATCTGAAGATGGAAAGAATTGGGCCATGTGGTAGTGAGTTCCTATCACTAGAGGTATTCGAGCATATTACACATGATCACATTTTTTAAATGGCATAGTGACAATTAGACCTTTAGTTAAATGACTTTAAGTTTCCTTCCCTATTGCTCAGACTCCCAGACTGGAAGAAGCAGAACCAACTCTAGAATTAACACTATAGCCCATGTTGTGGGCCATCCAACAGAGAAGTCTTGACATGAGATCTTTCAATGGCCCCTCATAAGGATCTCTCGGGTAAGAACATTGACAAGGACCCTTATCCTTCTCAGGAAAGAACTTCCAGTAGCATGCGTCAGACTCCCCTAGAGGGCTTGTTAAAGCATACATTGACAGACCCCCAATCCCAGAGTTTCTGATTCAGCACGTCAGGGGTGGGGATGGGGGTGCCAGAATCTATATTTTCAGTAAATTCTCAAGTGATGCTGATCCTGCTAGTTCTGGGACCAAAGTTGAGAATCTCTGCAGTAGATCAAGGGTTCTCAGTCCTGGCTGCCATTAGACTCACCTGGGGAGATATTTGGACCACAGCTGCCTAGACCCCATCCTGATATAATTCCACAGAGTGCTGGGTGGTGAGGCCAGGCACAGGTGTGGGTTAAAGGCACTCCAGGTAACTCCAATGGGCAGTCAGTGCCAAGAAGCAAAGAGTCAGAGTGTCTTTATCTCAGTCGGTGAGCACAGGGCCCCTTTCACTAGACTTCAGTGTTGGATTAGTATGTGCACTGTTTTTGTTATTACTTTCTCTTTTGAATTTTTTTTTTGAAATGTCATAGTGACATTTGAAAAACAAGTGTTTTGTACTCTGAGGCTGTACCAACCATAAGTCACACCCCTTCCTCCTAATTATTCAAGAGCCAACTCACTGTTAGCAATTAGATGAAAATCTGCAGTCTGTAATTAAGATCAGTATATATGACAGGGCAAACGGGGCCTGAATATTTTACTATTTATCATTTTATTACTTTAGGTGCTTTTAACCATTGTACTTGCAAGAATAACCTAAAATGACTCACAAGTGAGATGATAACTTGCCATATTTTTATGTCTTCTCCTCAGAGAGACTGAAACACCTTCATGTAGCAATAGTCAATAGAATCCTGCCAGGTTTTCATGTTCACTAATGATACAGTGACTGTATGAGGTTAGCTTAAAATGCTTGCATCTCGTCGACTCACATCTTCTATAGGGGTTAGGTTTTAAAGTCGGCAAGCCTGGTAAAAGTTGGGCATGGTCAAAATTTTCCTGCCTAGTCCCTTGAATCCATGTTACCCAGAGTGTGGTCCAAAGGCCGTCAGCATGGTCATCATCCAGGAGCTTGTTAGAAACTCAGAGTCTAAGAAACCTTTAGAGTCCACACCAGCATTTTAATGAGATCCTGGGATGATCACATGGACATTAAAATTTGAGAAGCACTGCCATAAATTATTCATTAATTGAGATGGCCTGGAAATGCAGAAGCTGAAAAGTCCAGAATTACTTATTTGGATTCTCTCTGCATTTTTGCTGAGGTTTCACTTTTCACTAGGAGGGGATGCCCGCCTCTAGACTGAACAAGAAAAGCAAGGAGAGCGATTTTTCTTTCCTTCTCTTCTTCCTCTCCTTTGACCTTTTTCTTTTATAGAATCTATGTAATGTTACTTGAAAATACATGTATTGCAACTTTCATTGTATCTTATGCATTAGCTCAAAATTGGATTGTTCATCTAGCATGCACCAGGAACCATGCTAGCTACTGAAGCTACTACAGCAAGGAGGAAAAAAACAGCTCCCATCTTAATAGGCCTTAGTGTTTGAAACTGTCCACTTAGAGATATGCCACAAGGCATTGCTCAGTGTTCTCTTTCCCCAACAATGGCTGGCAGATGTTTGGGGTTTGATGTCTTTACATGCCTTTCATCAGTACAGAAGCTGTACCTCTTGTTGGCTGTTCTTCCCATACAATGGTTGCTGTGTATTGATTTATCATGTTTAATGAGAAATTGCCACTTGCCTCTGAATAAAAGGAACAAAGCACATATTACAGGATATTTATGTCTAAATCTATTTACTATTTATGAAGAATCTAAAAGCTTAGCAGTCTCCTTCAAATACAAACAGTAAAGCTTGAAAAAACTACAGCTGTTTAAAATTTCAGATCATTAGTTGAACGCCGGATCTAGATTTGAACATTTCTCTTTGAGTACCTCTTTTAAAACAAAGCTGTTGAAGACAATGCTGTTAGGTCTTTTTCCCACTACAATGCAAGCTGAGGACCTGATGTTATTGCCAGGAGAACTGCTGACTCGGAGAGGCTGGGGTTCCAGTTTCTAGCCTCCTAGCCCTCCCAGCTATCATTGAGCCCACCGTGAGATGGGCTGTGGGGGAAGCTTCCTGCCTTGAGTTGAGGGAGATTCACACAGTAGCTGGGATGTGCTCTTGCTGAAGCCAGGTCATTCCCCCATGTGAACGCTTCAAGAAGAGTCTCCAGGAGGTTCCAAGATAGGTCTGATCTTGCGAAAGTCCTAAATGATTGTGTTAAATTCTGGATACGGAGGAATACTAATTACTGAATGTTGGGCATAGATCAGACCACAACCTGGGACCTTGGCTTGTGTCATCTTACCCAACCTCAAAAGAGCCTCCTTAATAAGGGTACTCAAATCCCCCCGTTGCCAGACACGGCAGCTGGGGTGGGAAGATGCTTTTGTCAAAGTAGCACTATGTCTAATTCTGAAGTCCTTGACTCTGACCCTAAGGCTGGCTTTTTCTGTCAGAGATGCATTGTTTGCTTCCTCTGGGATTAGATAACTTCTCACAGGCAATCAAGTTATTCCTCTTAAGAGAAATCCATCTTCGAAACTATGAAGTTTGTTAGAAGCTTGGAGCTGCACTAGATTCAAGATGGCCATGGCAATCTTGCGAAGAAAGCTCAGAATATATTCCTTTCTAATCCTTCCCAGTGACATAATGCACCAAGAGTCAAAACAGGGAATAGAAAAGAAAGTTGAAGAACAGACGAAATTGTACAATTAGGCAGTGTTTATTCACCACCTGAGGCACAATTCTGAATTAGATCATTTGAAAACCATCTTTTGTTTTAGAACATGTTTATTGTAGAATACTTAGGAAGTGGGTAGATCTTTTTTTCCTGCTAATTAAAGAGCTGCTCTGAACACATACCCATTGGTTTGAATTTTTGACCATATAGAGACTTGTAGGGAGAATACTTCCATTTTTTTCCACTGTTGCCAAGTGTCCAGAAATCTTGCTGTAGAAATGGCCTCTCTGAAGTTGACGTAACTATGTTCATGCTTAACACAATAGCATGGAATCTGACATTAGAGCTTTTTTTTTTTGACGTTGGAGCTTCTTAAGACTGGGTGGTCGGTATTTTTGCAGATCCAAAAGTTTTCTTACCTGAAATAAAACTGAGTTTTGAGCTTTCAGGTCAGGGATTGGCTGCATTCCAGGGACCACCTGGTGAAATGGTTGCCTCAACTTTTGGATTGTTCTTATAGATTATCCTTTGGTATCTTTAACTTCAAGATTTTTGAACATACAGTTCATAAAGTCAGAGAAAACCTTCTGTTCTTAAGCTGAGAACTCAGAGTGTATATTGTATCTCACAGAACCCACTGCTGTAATGCTTCTGCAAGTTATCTCTTCTCTTCCTCAGTTTAAAAACCTCATATGGCCCCTTTCTCTCTAAGGGTACATTCCCACAGCCTTCAGAATAGAATTTGAGGATAGTCACAGTTCTAATATATTTTTCTGCCTTGCTTCATTTGCACACATCATATGCTTGTCCAGTGGTTTCCAACTGGGCGAATTTGCCCTCAGAGAACATTTGGCAATGTCTAGACATTTCTGATGGATGTGCACAACTGTAGGATGGAACTCCTGGCATCTAGTGGGTAGAGGTCAGGGACGCTGCTAACCATTCTATAGTGCACAGGACAGCCCCCTGCAACAAAGATTTATTCAGCTCCAAATGTCACTAGTGCCATGGTTGAGAAGCCTTGTGGTCTAGCTATGCAGGAGAATGGCTCTTCCTCAATGACCTATCACTGGAAGGCACTACATTGGTCAGAAGCAGGACCTCTGAGCCCAGATGACTGAGCATACATGCAAGTTCCTCTACCTGTCAGCTGTGTGCCTTTGGGGAAGTTACTTAAAATCTCTGTGCCTCACTTTCCTCATCTGTAATATGGGCTTAATGATGCATATACAATAAGGATACTATGATTAAATGAGTTAATACATGTTAAGTACTTGAAATAGTGGCTTGTGCATGGGAGGTA
This sequence comes from Neomonachus schauinslandi, assembly GCF_002201575.2. Lineage (NCBI taxonomy): Eukaryota > Metazoa > Chordata > Mammalia > Carnivora > Phocidae > Neomonachus > Neomonachus schauinslandi. The sequence goes on from NC_058403.1 coordinate 165,655,803, forward strand.
CTCAATACCTGCTACCCAGCACCATCGCTAATATTGTTGCCATCATTTCACGTACTTGGACTTTGCTTAGGATGATCCGTCTGTGTGGAACACCCTCTCCCATGTTGGTTCATTGTTTAAGCCACAGTTAGAATGTCCCCTGGCCATCCATGAGAGCAAATGGCAACTTTTAGTCCTCAGCACATACTTCTAGTAATGCATCCATGAATCACGTCAGACAAAGAGTTGTTCTTCCTTCTCCTTTGGGTTGTGACCTCCAGGAAGAGCTGCAGTTAGTTCTAGCTCAGCGTTACATGTCCAGTCCCACACAATAGTAAATACTCCATAAATCATGTCTGCTGGTTTGGGGTCAGGCTCTATTAACAAGAAGACTAGTAGACAAACAGTAAACTCATCTTTCTTCTCAGACTTGGTTTAACCTCTTTAGTAAGCTTTGCAAGCTTATAAAAAAGAAGCCTGGATTTAAATGGGGCATATGAAGTGTCTTTATAACCCACTCAGCAGAAGCTAAAGTAAGTGCAAGACAGAATCCTCTTCCCTCCCAACAGACACAACACACTCCTCTCCAGCCATGCCAGCCTCCTGGCCTCGGGGAGATATACAGCTTACGTTGTTATCTGGTATTAATAATTCATTACTTCTTCTACGGCCATCTATCTTTATTTCCCATTCTAGCTTGAGCTGTTTACCTTTCCATAGATAAGGTGACCAGTGGCTACTCATTGTTGATGATCACCTACAGGTAGAAGGAAAGAGAGGTTTTTGTTGCTGTTGTTTTGTTTTTCAGACTGTGCTGTAAATCTGAATATTCTATAATGAGGGATTTGCCTTGCCCCCCGGCTTAAAAATGAACTTGTTAGTCTAAAGATATTTCAGCTCATTAAAGAGATATGGGTGTGTGTAAAATGGGGTTAGAATGGCTTCTAAACTACCTTGTCACTAAAAGCAAGGATGATGTTCTTCACCCCCACGAGCTGTAGGTTGTACATCTATAGATGAGGATGATGCCACCTACCTCAGTGTGATGGCTTGGGGATGAAACGAGATGCTGTATGTGCAAGCACATGGCAAAATAAAACTAAAAAATGTTATATAAGAGATAGTTGATTATCATAGTTAATTGATGATGAAATTTTTTAAAATTCTGTGGATTTTTCCTTTTATCTTTTTCTGCACTTCTGGAACATTGACTCATTATACTGTTCTGCAGACAATATTTAGCAACCAATATAATCACTTGTAATTTTTTTTCTGTTAGACAATATATAGCTTGTCTGGAAAGTTCAGAAACAGAAAGAGGCAGTTTTTATTTTTCCTCTCCCTTATGCAGCCATCTTACATCTACATGAATTCTAGAATGAGCATCCGAGAAGCTAGGAGAGGTCTCTCTTTAGCTGTAGTATACTAAATCAGTTGATGGAGCTGCTCTGGGGTTCAGTATGTTACACGGGCACTAGCTTTCTATGCTAGTTTTGCAGTAGAAGTTCTCTAGAATATAAACTGATAGCAGAGACTCCTTTAGATGATGCATAACATCACTAACTGTTCCTCATTCACATAAAACTTCTACTTTTTGGAAATGATAGACATCTTTTGTCTTTTGCTTGTATTTTTTCCTTACTCTCAAACATTTACAAAGCACCTGCCAGACACTGTTTCCAAGGACTAACCAATGCATAGGGCAAATCAAGTATCAATGCATGGGACAAATCAATCCTAGGACATGTCAATTTGACTCTGATGGGAAAGACCAATCATTTTTCAGCCAACACCAGAATTGCAAAGTTGGGTAATCACAAGTGAAAAGTGTCTGGAAGTGTGCTTTTTGGGATTGGGTGAAGGCCTGTGCTCACATCCTTGAATATTTAAGTTGACTTTTTCACTGTGGAGCAACACTGGTGTGACAAATGAATATGTACATTGCTTCCATTTGGGTGGTGATTAAGAAAATCATCCTCTCCACTAACTACAGGGTTCTACTATAAAACAGGTGATGACTTGCACCTTACCTGATTTTTAAGAATTATGTGCAGCTAGAGAACCAATAAATACAGAACAGTATAAAAGAATGGGGAACCTTCCCACCCGAGAGAAAATCATTTATGGAAATTTTGTTGTTGTTCTTCACAGTATTTATTGTATATTCCACAGTGTAAACCACTCTTTACTAGATGCTACACAAGAAATGGATTCCAATGCCTTCAGAGAGGGTCTTGAGACTATTTTCAATCAATGGAAAGTGCTAAGAACAAATGATAACACTTCTATAAAGGACATTCCTATCCTCCTTTTTACTTTCTCTAGGCTATGGCCCAGAGCACTATCCAGCAGAACTTTTAGTGATGATGGCAGTGTTTTGTATCTTTGCCATCCAATATGGTAGTCATTAGCTAGGTGTGCCCACTGAGCAGTTGGAAGGTGGCTATAAGAACAAAATAATTTTATTTAATTCTAATTAGTATAAATAGCTCTGTGTGGCTAGTGGCTACCATATGAACCAATCGGCTACTGCTTAGTTGGTGATATTCATAAGAAGAGTAACAAGTAATTATGGAGCATTATATTATATACCAAGCATTGTGTTAAGCATATTATGTACACTAATCCTAATCACAACCTGATGAGGTAGTTACTAATATTACACCCTTTTTGTAGATGAGAAATCAATACACAGAGAGTAAGCAAGGCACCCACATTGCAATCTAGAGCAGGGCAAAGTTGGATTTAGAAGTAAGTGTTCGGCACCCTCAGTTTTAACCTGTGCACCAGGCTGCCTCTCTATAAGATCCCACTGAATTCGTTAACAGCAGTGGTAATTGAAACAACGGTTATCCTGACCTTTTTTGTTACCTGGTTGGGTAGAAAAGCATCAATGAACATTTAAAAATATTTCATCTCTTTGAGAACTTCTGGGCTAATTAAATTCAGAGGTGGCCTACTGAGTAGCTTAGAATTGTTGCATAAAGATGTATCACCCCCCCGTGCCTACAGAAGGCCATGACCTGTGGCCCTGTGCAGGAACAAGAAACACTAACCCAGCTTCTTATCTGGGGTTGTCATGGAGATTCAGCCTTAAACAAAGATGGTGCTATGTTTTCTGGCTCCAGTAATAGAGCTCAGCAATTAGCCTCATCTTTATTTAGCTTGCAACACCAGTCTGGAAGACTCTCTTGAGAGGAGACCCTGAAATAGCTTCTCACAGTGCTAGCACACAGCTAGAAATGATTTCCTGGGAACATGGTCGATGCCATGTGTGTGATAAACCTGAATATTTAAAAAAAAAATCATTTTAATATCCTGAAAAACACTCTGATGTATAAATGACCACAATCACATCAAAACTATATTGTATGTGTTGATTATCAGGCAGGGTTTAAAGAAAAAAAAAAAAAAGTTTCCAAACCTGGATGTGTATCAGAACCCTTGGGAACTTTGTGACATTTTGATGAGCACCAGGGTAGGAAAAAAAAGATATAAATTAGATTGAAGTATAAACTGAAGTGCATTTCAAAAGATTTCTTTTTGGCAGATGATTTTCTGCCATAAATAGAATTTTAAAATTGATCCTTGGTATTTCCTTAAATATCTGAGTACTAACAGTAATATTTTAATGTAACATTGCCATGGTAGTGACTGTGTTGAATGTATTTATAGAAAGGAAATATGTGCTGTGTTATGAAATTAAATGGAAGCAAAGTGTGTTTAAATGTGGCTTCCCAGGTCTCTCTCTTGATAGCACAGTGAGCTTTTGGCTTTAAGACACCGTTGCTCCAGAAATGATCAATACTAAACAGGTGAAAGACAAGACGAGGTGTATTGATATTTCAATCTGAAAATCCTGCAAGTCTTTCCAGACAAAAATCAGATACAGATGGATTACTTGACACTTTCAAACTTTATTATGTGTGGTACAGAAATAGAAAGGGTACAAGAGATCACATGGAAAAGGATCAGATTGGAATCTCCAAATTCTTCCCTAGAGGAAACACAAATAGAAAAATTCAGTTAATGTTAGGTGACCTAATAACAACACTGATGGCTAACATTTGAATAACTATTGTGCCAAACTCTGTTTTGTTTGTTTGTTTTTTTCCTTTTTTTAAGTAGGGGCTTGGTCTCATAACCCTGAGATCAAGACCTGAGCTGAGATCAAGAGTCGGATACTTAACCGACTGAGCTATGCAGGTGTCCCCAAATTCTGTTGTAAGTGCTTTACTTTTATGTAGTTTTCACAACTATGAAAACTATGAGGTTATATTTTACAGATGAAGAAACTGAGGCACAGAGAGATAACCTTTTCTAAAGCGTCAGCATTTTGTCCACTTGGCAGAAATGGTGGGGTCTCACATGCTGATCCTATTTCACTTTCTTTTACTTTGTAGGGGAGTCAAGTAGGAGCTCCCACTGATGCTACCATACCTGCCACTTTACCCAGGATAGACGGAGAACCCAATACCCAGGGAGGGACTGGCTTTGAAAGGGTCCCATCAAAGTAGATCACTGTAGGGATCTCTTTCCTCATTTGCTGGTATTGATGTCTTTCCTAAACCCTAGACAGGTTTCTAATGGGCTTAAGGTCTGAAGACTCCTTTAGTGTCATTTCTCCTGATTTGGGGAATATTGAGAGGAGAGGGACATTGCTGGTATGTGAGGAGGACCACCTAGGGCTAAGCTTGTCCTGGAAATTGGATTCATTACATTCCTTGGTGGGCTGGGTAGCAAAGCTTGCTCAGAATGCAAAACAATACTTGCCTTGGACAATGGCCTGACTGTATGCCCATGCAGATGGCCACTTGTGGTTGCACTTTTCACCTGAATAGAAACAACAGCTAAAGTCTCAGTCTGGACTTTGGCAAACTACCACAAATTAAAATGCAAATAAAATTTGTAAACATGACCAAAATGAGGAAAAGAGAAATTAAGTTCCTATAACAAAAATCTAAATTTTTCATGCTAACCCTGGGAGTCCAGCTTAATCAAATTTTCAGCTAACACAGATGATAATGACTCTGGTGGCCAGTTTCTTTATAGAGCTTCACTCTGGCAAAAGCAGAGAGAGAAGGAAGAGGTGGTGAAACTATGGTGGGAATTAGCTTTCTGCATGTTTGTGCCAGGGAAGTGCCATTTTTTAATGCGAGCAAATCCTTTTCTGAGCTTAATTTCATTTGCTGAGATTCTCATGCCACCGAATGCGGAGGTGGAGTCTTGCTTGCAGCCATCAATATCTGATGACTTGGGATTTTAACTCTGAACAGGCTGCACTCAGCCCGGGGTGACCAGTAGGCCTTGAGTGTGTTATTCAGTGGATTTCAATGAGTTCTCAAGAGTTAAACATTTTTCAACTCTGGAAGACCATGTTCTTGGAGGTAACCGCTACAGTCTTTAATTTTTCAGACCACCAAGAGAATCTAAGAATAGGTGAAAGAGTACCAAATTGTCTTATCATTTGCAGTACCACCCAGGAAGAAAAAACGAAAGAGGGCTTCAAAACGTCTCTGAACTCCGATTATGCTTTCTGCCTTGAAGCCCTCGAGGGCTTCTAGAATCAACCGATGAGAGCAACAAATGTTGATGAGATAGATTATGTAGACTGAAATGTTGTGTTCCATCTTATTTAATTTCAGAAAAGTTGATTAAACAGGACTCTGGGCAGAAGCCCCTGTTCAGACATGCCCTGTGCCCCTGGGCACTCGTGTGTCACTAGGAAGTTGCTGCACTGCTCTGAGCCTCAGTTTCTCCATATGTTAAGTGGGGACAATAAGTCCTGTGTCAGTGGATGGTTGAGCACTTTGTAAGTCTGTAGCAATAGGGATAATATGGTACAATTATTATCCTCATCATGTGATATTATTATTAATTATTAAATTGCTATAAAGCACCATGTGAGGCCCTTTGAAGACAGAGATAAATCGGCCCAGCCCTTCAAGGAAGTTCTATATTTGATATAAGCTTGATAAATACTAAACTTCAACGTATCAACAAAGATCTCTGAGGGGTTTTGTTAATTGATTTTGTTGTAGTATCCTGGCCTCGAAAGGAAACAAAGATTAAGGGATTCTGTTCCACTCAGTCATTATTCTGTCACTCCAGACACACCCCAGAATGATTATTTGTACTTAAAATGCTCTTCAGCTTGCCAGCCATTGTGGAGTTACCTGTCGAAGTTAATCATATGGAGTGGTTCATGTATCAGGCGGTATGAGCCTATCTGTCCCACAGCAGCCTTGCTGAGTAACTGATAGTCTTCCCTGTCAATTTCACCAAGCTGAAAGACTATTACTGACCCATCAAAAGACCAAAGTGACCCATCTTGGAAACAGCTTGTTGTACCTAGAGAAAGGGTTGCCTGACTTCATTGGCAATCTGGATGCCATTCCTTCCAACTTTGATGGTTTATGGAAACAAAAAATGTAACCACAAAAAGGAAGAGAAAGCAAAGCCAATTAGAATAAAACAGAAAGATGAGCAGGGACTAACAATGCTATGTCATGTATTCACAGCCTTTGTAAAGGAAGGCTTTTGTTGACAGGATTCCATGCCACCTTCATGGTATCCTCTGGAGAAAAGCATGCTCCCATCTTCTACCAGGGGAAACTGAAGATCACATAGGATAGGACTTACCCAGGATCCCAGAAGACCATGAGGTGATAAAGCTTATGCTACCTCAAATATTGGAGCAGAAACTTAGTGCAATTTTCCTTATTCTTGGCCAGAGAAAAGAAACAGCACACTCAAGGTCAAAACTAATTCTTGGACCAACACTTACGGGAAGTGGGGTTGCTGATTCATATCGTGTTCTTCTATGTGTTTGGGTCAGCTCAGCAAGAAGAGGCTGTGGACACATTTCCTCAATCCTCTTAGTGCAAGCTGGGGTCCTTGGAGGTTACTCTGAAAAAGGGCAGAGATATAAGGGCATTCAAAACTAATCTTAAACTTGAAAAGAAAAAAATAATGAGAATATTCATGTGGATCATAAAGAGAAATAATGATTACCTTTGATTCCTAGAGAAAGTTAATTTAAAATGCATCCAAGTTCCATTGTACAGCCAAAAAAAACCAAAAAACAAAAAAACAAAAAACTGCGAAGCTGAGACATGTCTTTAGGAGGCAGAAATAAGAGTCACCATCACTTGCGTTCTGAGAGGATGCTCATTCACAGTAATTGGGAAGAAGAAAGATTGTAGAGATTAACTGACTTTGGTTTAGGATACACACAGTTTTCTTTTTAAATGCAAATGATACTAGGGGCCTAAAAGACAAAATCTGTCGTAGATGCCAGTTTCTAAAAAAAAAAAAGTACTTAATAATCAGAAAACTACCAAATTGATTTTGTTTTTACCAAATTAGAAGCTCTGACCATTTAAATCAAGTGTGCACAGGATCCATTACCAGTGGTAATTCTGAAGTTCACATGCCCTTTGAAAGACAAAATAGATATCCGTAGGCCATAAAAGGAAAGAAATAGGCATAAAACTGTCGGTTTTATACACAGGGTTAGCTCATCAAGAGAGACCTTGGTTAATTACCTATGTGCAGATGCAGCATTGACCGTCAGTTTTAAGAGTTTTGGGTAAGAACCACAACATAGTTTTAAAACCTGTGACACCACAGTCAAAACATTGTCTTTTCAAGGCAGTCTGTAATTTTTAGAGGTTTTATCTGGAAGAATACAACTCCACTTGCTCAGTCAGCAGATGCAGTATTTTGTTATTAATAAATACTTATTATTTAAGGTGTACATACTGTGTTCTAGGTAAGGTTAGGAGGCTTTGGTATGTGAGGTATTATATATACTCCAATCATTCCATGTGCATTTTCTGAGAACCTAGTGTTTGTCACACCCTGTGCTAGTGTTTGTCACACCCTGTGCTAAAGGCACAAAGATAAAGCTGACTCAGTCCCTCTACACACAGGCCGCTTTCCTGCGTGTCATTCCCTGCAACCATGTGCATCCAAACACAGTACTTGAGCCTCACAGAACTGCTTTCTAATCCCAGCATATACCATATTCTTTTGTACTTCTGGCTCTTTGTACATACTTATTTTCTGCCTTGTGTGTCTTTCCTTTATGCTTGCCTGGAGTCCTCCATCTTTTAAGACTAGCTCAAACAAAACCTGCTGGGTGAGGCTGTCCCCCTGTAGCTTGCTAGCACTTGGTACAGACCTCTCCTAAGACCTACTCTTGTCACTTTGAATTCAAATTGCTTTCCTTTGAGTCTTCCTTAAGATCTGGGCTCCCTGTGGGTATTGTTCACTTCTGTCCCCAATTCCCAGTCAGTTCAGGGCTGGCCTAGAGGAGTGGTGCTTGACAAACATGTCTTTGATGGACCCAACTGAAGAATACTCTAAGAGTTCATCAATCCTGGCCAGATGCTGTGGTGCCGTGATAAAATGTAAAAATTAATTGTCATAGCTTTGGGGCATGATGCATATGTTTCTTTTATGCTAAGAAAGAGTACACTTTCATCCCGTTTTTTAAGTGGAACTGAAGTTGTAGAACCAAGTTGGCAAATACTGTTTTTTTGAGGATGCTGAGATATCAAACCCCAGTGAGAGAAATAATGGTGTTTCACAGAGCTCTTAGGTAGAAAGAAATAGGCCAACAAGATTTATAGCTGCATTTATTTCTAAGGTGATTCTATATCAAAGGTCAGGTAACATATATTCTGTGCTATGCTATACTTACAGAGTGTTTCAAGATGGATTTTAAATTGACGGAGTCTCCAGTTAGCACAAAGATATCACACTGAATGTTAAGGAAGAGGGAGAGTCTTAATATGATACCAAAACATGGCTTACACAGTTCCGCAAAGCTTTAAAATGTAAGATAACCCCATTATAGTAATTATGAGACGAGATTATTGATTTTTTTTACAATACCATTTAATAAATTAGTGAAATATCAATAATATAACCAGTGTGCTTGCTAGGAAGAACATAGCTTGTAAAAACCAGACTCAGGGCTATTATTTGTGAGGCTGAATTGAACTGTTCAAGTTTTAAAATGAGAACACCATCCTGTGGTGTGAAAATTTACCTCCTAACAAAACAACCTGTTTCCTGACCTGGTAATGATGCCAGATTGATTGTGTTTTTGTTGCTTAATTGCATTTTAAAACAATTGTCATTAGATTGATAACCCTCTGCCGAGTTTTAAAATCTACAAACATCCAGACGAGAGATGGCAGGCAGTGCTGATTCAGCTGATGTCTGGCCTGTGGTGTCTGTGAGACAGGGCTGTTTCGCAGAGGAAGGAGATGCAGTGCGTTTTCAAACCAGGTTAGGTGCTGTTCTGTTTGAATTTGAACTTGCCTCCTTCAACCCCTTCCAAGTAGGTGCTTGATCTGCCCTGTAGATTTCACCTTTATTGGAGTGTGCTGGCTGAAACTGAAGTCTTACTAGCCCCGGAGTACAGAAGTTTACTCGAACCTACAAATTTTTCATTACTGTTTGGTCTGCCTAAACACAGCATAGAAATGGATTTGAACACACAACCTTACACGCCTTTCTTCCCTGTTCTACTGAGCTTTCCTGTCTTATTGTAACTTGAACAAGGTAAATCACTACCCTCTTTGAGTACTTGGACCAACTTTCCAATTATTTTTTAAGTAGCAGTATAAGATCATTATCATTAATTTGTAAAGCCACCTTCACATTGGCAGAAAAGGAGAGCACCCAGTCAAAATCTTTGGAACAAGAAAATCCTAGCCAAAAGTTATTTTGAAATAGCACATCCTAAAAGTATTTTTTAACTGAAAAATTGACTTAGAACATTTTCATCTTGCATCCTTTAACCCAAAAGGCATCAACTTAGAATGGAACTAAAGAGAATTTTTAATGGATTGAGATTAAATCTATCATTTTTACCCAGGGAAAATCCCTTCTCTTTTATTCTCAGAGAGTCTCATGTTAAAGGACGATTCAAGTGATGAGCTGCAGTGTTTTGACAAGCCCTTGGAGTACAAAAACTTGAAATCTCACTGGAATACTGTTATATATTCACTGGGAGAAAAGAATGCCCTATTTAAAAACTAGGACAGATCATGTTGATATGGAAAAAGGAAATAAGTGCGTGAACAATATATCCCAAATTAAAGACTGAGTTGCAGGCACCTATCTAAAATCAACAGGAAATGTAATTACTCTGAAAGGATTCTTGTCCAGTCTTACAGTGCTAAATGGATTAAAAAAAAAAAAGACACACAGCAATATTCTGATAAAAGTTCCATGCTAGCAACATAGAAAAGAGGAAGACTAGCCCATGTTAGGAAGTAGTATTCCCCCTCCTATGACAGGACCTCTCCACTCTCTCTTGGAATCTCTCTACAGACAGATAGGTTTCTCTATTTTTTAAGTATAGTAGCAGGTTTAAGGGAAATCAAAAGGCAACCTTTTATTCACAGCCACCACATGATTTTAATAACTCTACACCATGTTTAACACTGTCTGTTTTCCCAAAGTTGGGAATGCTTTGACTTTCAGCTGGATAGGGATGCTTGTCAATACAAGGGTTCTTTTCCACTGTTTTATACTACTGTATAGGCTAAAGGAGGGAGGTAGTGATGATAATAATGAATAACAATAATAAAAATTCATACATAGCATATATCTTTTAGTGAGAGGCCCAAATAATAAACATCAGTGAAGAATCAATGATTATTTTTTTTTTAAAGTTTTTTTTTTTTTTTTTTTGAGAGAGAGAATGAGATAGAGAGCATGAGAGGAGGGAGGTTCAGAGAGAGAAGCAGACTCCCTGCCGAGCAGGGAGCCCGATGCAGGACTCGATCCTGGGACTCCAGGATCATGACCTGAGCTGAAGGCAGTCGCTTAACCAACTGAGCCACCCAGGCACCTTCAATGATTATTCTTATGTCTGCTCATTCCCATGCCCAATTCACACATCACACCATTTACCATTTCTCCTAAGCTATTTGTTTGAATACCTTTGGTATTTATTGGTAATTCCTGGGTTTGACTAATATTGAAACTCAATATAGATTCTTGAGGTCTTTCATTGAAGCTTTCCTTGCTCAGTGACATGACTGAAGTTGGTTCCATGTTTCTCTAAGGCAGAACCATGAGCCACAGTTCATCTTCAACACACTATCAAGCCCATCCAGCAAAGCCTTTTCTAGTTCCTTGCTGCAAAGAAGGAACCAAGACTTTTTTGGGTTTGAGATAGTAAGGCCATTCATTGTTTTTTGAATGAATACATTTCTGGGAATGTATTTACTAAAAATAAACCAGAACAAACATTTTTGCTAGGTTTGTAAAATGTCCCCCTTTCTTCCCTATAAGTTTCCACACTGCCTTCTAAAACCAGAGCAAGACAACATACATTTAAAAATAATCTCTCACCATCGGTAATTTAAAGTAGCCCAAATACCAGAGTGACCAGCACCAATTCCACCACTGTTGGCTACTTGCTCAGAAAAGACAAATGTACACACACCCACATGCATGTTCTCCAGAAAAGAAACCAAGCATGTGACCCATAGCAGCTGTCTGCACTATGCTTAGCAAACAGATCATCTTTGAAAACATGTTTCATCATATAAATAGATTTACAGGTAATCATGCAGTTTTCATGGAAACACTTCTTTTCTCAGTAGAGACAAGAACATACAAATAAATAAAAAATAGATTGTTTCTTACCTTTAAGAAAGCAGGCAAAAGCTATACTGTTGGTGGGATAGTGTACCAAGTAACAGACTTTTGTACACTCTTTCTTACTGGTGGTATACAGTCTACAGGAAAAGTAAATATATAGGTATGTATAAAATAAATCTGCACACAATATTCCTTTTATTCTTTTTTTTTCCCTTTTGAAGAAGAGGCTGCGATAGAGACCATAGACATTACGCTCACTCTTTCAGTGTGCTCAATAGCCTTTGGTAGACCAGTTCACCACAATTCAGGTACCTCTGAACATGGGAGTGCTGGTGCCTCTTGATTTAAGGCAGTCGGGTTTTAGTTGCTTGAGCTGTAGCAGTTGAGGGAACCAGTTCCCAGATAAGTTATCTATCTGGTCAGAGCTTTCTTTTCTTCCTTTTGCCATCCCTTTTTTTTTTTCCTCAGCCTAGTCCAGCCATGCTGACCAGCCTGCATGGTTAGTCCAGCAGGATGAAACAAATAGCATAATGTTGAGAATGTTAGAGATCCAAACAAATGAAGAAGCAAAACAAAACAAAAACCATAACAAATTAACACAGCACAGGAGCGTTTTCCAGAATTTTCTAGGCATCATTACTTATGTAGGGCTTGGTGTCCATATCCATTTTCCAGCAGTATATATATATATTTTAAATCAAATGCCTCCTTATATTGACAGTTCAACTATTTTATGTAATAATTACCTCTTTGAGAACAGCACAAATTTTCATGTATATGTTTTCCTTATAGTAGGTGCCAAAATGGTAGTAAAAAAAATAATAAAAAAAAAAACAGCATCAGAATACACACTTGTATTTAAAATATCTTATTTCAGATTTTCTATTTTAGGTACAAATTGTTTTTCTTCTAAAATATGCTTCATCACACAGTGTACTCATTAGTCTAGTGTATGCCTAGCCACTTTGTCAGAGTCAGTTAATCATATATTCCCACATCCAAGAAGGGGGAGTTCCAAGCTGTCCACCTGCCTGATATTTCTAGTTGCTACTGACCTTCCAGAGTCTAAACTATCTGCAACCCATGCAGGTACTTGAGGACTTTCTCTGCACTACCTGGGGACATTGGCTTAGAAAATGGATGGCAGTTTAGGACAAAGGTAGGTAAGGGCTGCTTATCACTATGCACTGCAATCCTTTACAAGGAGAGCATCTGACCAGAGGATAATTTGCAGAGCAACTTCTGTTTCTGATCAGTCCAGGGGAGGAAGGCAGCAGTTTTTATCCACCCATCTCAATAAAGCCATGCTGCCTCAGTTAATAGTATTCATCCAACTGGAAAAGGTTGGTTAGTTGCCTAGCGGCCATCGATAAGCCATGTTCCAAGCACAACAGGTCCTCTTGTTTATTTAGCATCTACATGTTTGCCACGAACAAACATCTGCCACGTCAGCAATAGAAAGTGTGGGGAAACATGCTGAATTCAGGCTGCAGATGTGAGAACCAGAGCTTGAGGTGCCCTTCTTTTTAGAAAGGAATGTTGAGAAGGCATCATCGTGGCCAGATCTAAAGCTATCCAAAGTAGGTCAGGCTCTTCTGATCCTCTAGCTATAGAAATCTTGTTTGTATACATAATTCAACAAGTAGCTGAACTAAACCCTTAGACCTCCTACTGTTTTTCAATCCCAATGCAGAAGCCGACTAGCACTCGCCCAACTCTGAATATCTAATGCCAGTAGTGTACAGATACGTTAAAATTTTAAGAAGATTTAGTTTTTATGCAATCCGCATGGAAGTTTTTCTTTTAAGCAATGGAATTTCAACTGAAGAAGCAACCTAAGAGGAAAACTGAGCTTCTTGGGGAAAACTCAGGCAGTGTTGGGGCAGTTTTAATTTCTGCCCATAGTAAGCCAACAAGCAAATTCGTTTTTATGTAGACATGTAGTTGCAGTAGATGAGTAGAAGCGTGCATGCACCAGATGGCAAGCTGCAATGATGGAGCAGAACTGTTAAAAATGAAAACACTCAAGATTGAAATGCACTGAAACTAAGTGTTAAGAGCAACAACGAATAAGGGGACATTGCTGTTTCATTATTTACTTTGTAGCTCATACTATAAACCCGACTTCCTCTCAGATACCCTCTCTCTGAGAATAGTGTACAGAATTTCCCCTTTGGAGAGACATGTTCCTTTTTCAAGTACATGGTATGTGCTTTTGTTTCTTCTTCACCAAACAGCTTAGTTTCAGCAAATAATTCCTTTGTCTCTGCTACCAAAGTTCGGGAATTTGAGAATATTTGAGCTATATTTGTTATTAAATAGAATATAGTAATATTCCCTCACATCAGGTAGTCTTATTGTTTATTTTCATGAATTTTTCATTACTGCTCTTTGCCTACATATATACATTTTTGCATTGCTCAAGACTGGTTTTCTGAATAAAATTACTATCTATGACACCACTATTTCCAGATTAGTGGCTCCTTTGGATCATTTGAAATAACTAATTGATTGATTGTATTTTTGTCTCATCTCAAATGTTTCATCCCTTTAAGTTGACTTTATCCCAGGTCAACATCACTGCTAAAACTTTGGGAGACATTTCCAATATGTGTCCTAGATAAAATCCTTGCCTATTAAGACACTAATTTCTAGAGATGAGCTTTCTGATATAGTATCTCACACAGATGGCTATTTAAATTGAAATTATTTAAATTAGTTAAAATAAACAGTATTTTTCCTCAGTTAAGTAGCCATATTTCAAGTGCTGATTGGCCACATGTGACTAGAACATTTCTACCACTATAAGGTTCTACTGGGCAGATTTTGTGTGGATAAACTCTTGATTTTTTGGGGGGGACCTTTGGGAGCTTGGTCATCAGAAACACCAATGTTTGGAGGTACATGAATCTCCTCCTATGGTTAGGCAAATACCTATTCAAATTACTTATGGTATTTTAGGGAGTGTCTACACAAAATCAAAAGCACTAAAACAATTTTTAAATTGTTTTGGACTGTTTATAAGACAAGGACTATTTGATTTCATTTTTTCCCCCTGAAATGTTTATTTTGCTCTGTGTAGACACCAAAACATCATTAACAAAACCCAACAAAACTTTTTCATGGGAAGGCACCAAATGAATTCCAAATGGAATAATTGTCATGATTGGCATAGATAATAAGTTATATAAATTTTTGAGTAAGTAAGATGAGGCCTCTACCTGGGCAGCCTTCTTTGAGCCCAAGTTACTCCTATCTTTGTAGACAACACAACAACAATAATACTTTTCCCAGCACATTTAACTGAAGAGTCTGCAACACACATCATTACATGCTTTATATGCAACCTGAATCATCAGTTGAGGAAGCCAAAAGAGTAATTTCTGTTTTGGAATTATGACATGACACTTACATTCTTAGGAACAGAGCAGCGAAGAGAAGTAGGCGTGGATTTGGGAGTCAAACCTGGGTTTCAGTCCAACCTCCACTGCTAACTAGATGTATGACTTTGGTAATGGCACTTAATCTCACTAAGCCTGGGTTTCTTCGGTAAAAAGAACAATTCTCCTACAGAGGTACCGTGAGGGGTAAGAGATCTTGCACACAAAGCATTTTGGATAATGCCTATTTCAAAGGGTAGCTGATGTAAGAATTACTGGTAGTATTAGTGTTACTATTAGTACTAGTGTCAGTATTAGTGTTAGTATTAGCATTTTACAACCACTATTGTATCCAAAACAGCTTCAGCAAGAATAGAACCTAATCATTAAATGTTAATAATAGTAGAAATGTTATTTGAAAGCTAATTATTTTTAAGTAGCGAAGTATTGAATTGTCCAAATTCAGAACTTCTAACGTGGTCATTTTTTTTTCAATACGTACAGACTTTTGACCATATTTTCTTCTTATTGATTTTTGGGCATATCTAGTAAAATTGTGTGTGTGTTCAGATATAAATGTAAAACACTTAATGGAGTGTCTCCGGGATAAAAGTTTTATAAAATGCAAGTCTGGCAAGGGGTCCTATAATAAAACACTATAGAAGTATAAATGTGCAGGTATATTTATCAACACAAGTATGCATAAAAATAGATGTTTATGCATATATATTCATGGAAATATTTCTTTTTGGGCATCAGTTGCATCTACCGCCAGACAGCCTTTAACTGTACCATCACATCCACATAACCAATCATATTAAAATGTACTTTTCTGCCTTTTAAGGAATGAAAGGACAATAACAATTGATTATTATTTTCTAGATGCATAATGCTATGACACACTTATGACATAAATATTAGTGGCTCCATTTTAAATATGAAGATGCTGAGCTTTAGGATAGCTCAGTGATTCTCAAAGCCACACATCTGGGAAGTGGAGTGGTTGGGATTTGAACCCAGGTCTGTCTCAACCCGGAGCCTCTTCCAACATCACATCAAATACCACAGGATTCACTATCCGCTTGCCCTCCTCTCAAATGACCATTTGCTCTGAAGACACAAGAACAGAGGCTATATCTATTTCTCCTTTCTCTTGGTGTGGTCTTTGTCCTTCCTCTTGCTTTGTCCCAGAGTCCCTTCTATTAAAAGGTCCAAGTGAACCCCACGATATTGTTAACAAGCCTTTGTAACCCTGTCTACATATTCTCAACAAGTTTCACAATATTCACTTAGCCAACTGCTTAGAAATGGAGAGGAGCCAAGATCATGGATCTTTGCACAGTATTTGTCAGGAACAAACTCTCTTGCCTCCTGGTCTTCAAAGATCTCTCTCTTACTTGCAGAGTATAAAGGATTACCTCAGAGTCTTTAGAATAGGGATTCCTTTCTGCTTGGCGAGAAGACTTTGTCTATGACAAAAACAGTTCATAACTGAAAAAATGCCTTGAAGGATTTAATGAACAACCTGAATCCCCCTCTACTTTTTAAAACAGAAAGTATTATGAGCGCTCGAATTTGCCACAATTCTATTTGGAACTGGTCAACTCATTCCTAGAAAACAAATCCTGGAAGTAGTATTTTTAATCTAAAATGCACTCTTACCACCATATCATTAGTAAAATTGGCAAGGGGGAATTCTATGTGTTTAACCTCTAGTTAAACAGTCTTGTTTTCTTACAAATTGGTATGTGTATGTCCATCTTTTTGGAGTCATTTGCAGGTGTTACTAGAGGCTACCCAGGGGTTGCAGATATGCCATGTGGCATGTCAGATGTGACATTTCACCCTTAATTCCCTCCCTAATATTTTGTCTTTCACGGAATTAAACTGTGCTGCTGTGGCATGGTAGATGTTTTTCCCATGTGGGGATGTTACGACCATGGTAGTACTCAGCCTGTATACTTAGGTGTTTTCTTGTTTCTAGAAAGCTGCTTAGTAAAGAATCATAACCTTCTCTACATTCATTTTCCAGTGAAAAGAAGTTTTGCTTTCTAAGTTATTAAATATTCCAGTTTTATTCCCACTGCTACAGTTCAGTCAGGTGTTAAAGCTTCCCTACTGGGAACTGTTCCCCTAACATGAGGAGAGCAAGAAAGGTGGGTCACAACCCAACAGGTATGTTTCTGTTGATTGGAGGGTTTGGTACCAATGAATAAGAAGGAAGGGGGAGATTTCACACTTCAGAAGTGGAGTCTCTAAAAGCTTTTCTCCCCAGGGGAAGCAAAAGTGAAATGGGGGCAAGAATAAGACAAACTCTTAAGAGCAAAGGTTAGCATTCACCTAGGAACCCACTCCATTAAGACAAAAATGGATACCGTATTTCTCCAAAGAAAGGCAAATTCATACCACAGTTCCTAGAGCTTCCGGATGTAGGAGGGGAAGTTGAAAGGAAAGGAAAGTTACTTACTGTTTGGGTCTACGTTTTCACAGAGTTCTGTCTTTGCCTCACCGTTGGGTCTGTCACTGGGTTTGTGTGACAGCCGCGATGACATGGTGGCTGCCGTGACTACCGCCTTGAAGCTTCGCTTCCGCTTCTGGACATTGAGTTCAGGGTGGAAAATGATGATGTACACTTTCGGCATGTAAAGCATCCCCAGAGCCACTGACGCACTTAGGTTCATGGAGATTGTAAGTGTGGTAGTTTGTATGTAGAGCTAGGAGACACAACACACAAGACACTATTACAAATAAAATGACTGCAAAGGAAGTCTGAATACTTAACACATGACATCAAGAATGACTTTGGCTAGGAGAGAAAACATAGCCATCTCCAGGGCCATCTCATTAAAAAAAAAAGAAAGATAAAGGAAAAAAGGAAGTCAGTATAACTTGGTACATTTATTGGAGAGTTTTGCCTATATTAATTGATCGAAAGCCTTTGGGTGAATCTGTGTGCATGGTTGCCCTGGAGAAGTCTCCTACACAGAAGTTCATAGTAGTAATCAGAGTTGAAGTACTTTCAATCAGAATGGCAGATGAATATGAAGACGTGAAAATCACAGAAATTTGTAATCTTGAGTAAGGGTGGTTATTTTTTATCTTCCATATATACACAAAATGATTAAAATACACGATTTCTTGCTACACAAAGACTCTGGGACCTTTGAAAGTTATGTTAATATATGTCCCTTTTGTATTATTATTTTTTTTAACTGTTCACCTTCACCATACCTACAAAGTAGTGAGTTAAGTTGCCCTGAAAAGTCAGTCCTTCTTGCTTAGTTCTGATTTACAAAACACTGATGGCAAGGGCCCAAGATCTAGTGATGTTGGCTTGTCCAGTCTCTTTATGTTGACAAATTGCTAATAGGGTGCAAAACCATCCTGACACTATGTTATTTGTGGTGTGGATGGTGTCTCCATAACTCTCCTTGTCTCCTTTGGCTCCCTTGAAAAATCAGTAAACAACCATTCACCAGAGCCTCGGTTTGAAATACAATTCAGAAGTATCCCGGCAGCCAATAGTTCTGACGAAATACTTGTATGTTTAGAGAAAGACTGTTGGAATCACAGGTAGGAAAAAGACACCCATTACACGAACAAGTGAGCTCCTCCATCGTGTTTATGTAAGCGCCTCCTGTTTGTCAGCACTGCAGACACAACGATGCACCACAGACGCTTGTGTCCGCCTTCCTGGTGCTTGTGGCCTAGTCAGGGAGAGATGGTCAGATGATTGGGGCAAAAGGTATATAATTACAAGCAGAGACCAATGATATAATGAAAACAGTTCTCTGTGTGTATAAGTAAGGAAGCTGGCCTAGACTTGGGGCTGTAGGTAATTACTGTGCAGTGTGTTAAATCAGTGCCTTGGTTATAAACGTGAAAAGATGGTGGAAGGGCATGGGGATTTGTGAGATCAGTAAGGAGAAAACTACAGACAGCTTGCCTTGGTCCAGTTGTGTTTATGAAGTGCCCTTTTTTGTGATCTGGAGCCTCACCCCTCTATATTTAGATATGTTTGCCTTTTGCATGACTTCTAAAGGCTAGATTAAATGTGAGGTGATGGATGTGTTAATTAACTTGATGTGGTAATTATTCAATTATACATATATTAAATCATCACATTGTATGCCTTAAAAAGGATCATGTTGTATGAACCTGAATATATACAGTTTTTGTTAATCATACCCTAGTAAAGCAATAAATAAAGGAACACATTCATTCATTCATTCATTCATTCATAAAATTTCAATCACATTAAAAAAATGAATAGATGCCATGGCCTTTTGTGTCAATGGAAAGCCGACGATATATTTATTCAATCATTGTATTCCATAACTTCCATAACTAGGTCTTCCCATTGATCAGAGGATAAAATCCCCAACCTTAATGGAGTCTACAAGGCTGCACATAGTCTGCCCCCTGCCAACTTTTTCAGACTCATTTGCCACCACTTTTCCCCCACCCTTCTTCCCAGGTCACCATCCATATGGACACTCCTTTAGGTCTAGAAGATGTTGTGTTCATTCAGCCACATTTAATGCATTTAATACATGTAATATTTATTTTTGTTTTCCTCTGTATGGAATGATTTTCCTCTGCTTCTTAGAACATCCATCCTAGGCTTCCCTTGCCTAAGCCCCAAGTCTAGGCCCACTTCTTTACTTACACACGCGGAGAACTGTTTTCATTATATCATTGGTCTCTGCTTGTAATTATATACCTTTTGCCCCAGTCATCTGACCATCTCTCCCTGACTAGGCCACAAGCACCAGGAAGGCGGACACAAGCGTCTGTGGTGCATCGTTGTGTCTGCAGTGCTGACAAACAGGAGGCACTTACATAAACACGATGGAGGAGCTCACTTGTTCGTGTAATGGGTGTCTTTTTCCTACCTGTGATTCCAACAGTCTTTCTCTAAACATACAAGTATTTCGTCAGAACTATTGGCTGCCTGGATACTTCTGTATTGTATTTCAAACTGAGGCTCTGGGAAGAAATTAAAAGAGACTTTGCCATCTCACGTGGAAGGAATACAGTTTTCTAACAAATGTTAGTTTGAATGTGCACGTCTTTGAATGGTTTTAAGGAGCCTCCAGCGGCTAACTGTAATACGTAATGAATGTAAAATAGAAAGACAAAACAATATTGAATTAATGATCCTTTTGGTTGTGAATCAGACTGTATTTTAAAAGCTTATCTTCTCCTATTGGAATACTTTCAGACTTTGAACTCCTTTCCACCGTGCTAACCTACACCATTTAAGAAAGGCTTACCATGGTCACAAGGCTTTAAGGACCTAGGCAATGTTGCTTCCTTCCTTCATGATCCCTGCTGTCATCCTACTAATGAGACTTTGCAAATCATGGTTTAGCAGTCCAAAAAAGAAAATGATATAATATGACCTATGGTTTTCTCTTTCTCTGTTCATGAGCAAATTCTACAGTTGAAGAAATCATCCACAGTTTATTATTTAAACATAACTATAAATGATGTATGTACATATGCTTCTGTATGTGTGTGTCTCTGTGTATGTACACACTTTTTCTTAACAAAGACTACTTAGCAATTTAAGACCTCAGAAGCTATGATGTTCATTTTATGGAGTGTTTTATTTCATTATTCTCAAATGAGAGCCCATTGAGACTTGATATTTTGTGTTGAAACTTTTGCAGTCTCTGGTGAACTTCAGAAGTATGTGAAAACCAACATGAATGCCACTGACCAAATTCCTACTCCCACATTTCCTCTTTATACTGCATGGTGTTTAAGAATGAATGATCTGAAGCTCATCTGAGGTTCGATTCCCATTTCCTAGTTCTCTGACCTAGGGCAAAGAATTTGGCCTGTCTATGCCTCAGCTTTTGCATCTGTAATTGGGGATGATAATAACAGTACCTACCTCATAATGTTGTGTTGACAATTAAATCAGTGTTTGTAAAGTATTTAGGGTCAGACCCAGCAATACTATAAAAGTATTTTGGAATAAGTATATAGGTATAAAGATAGGAAGGCTTTAGTCTACAGGGATTCCAGAGGCATTGGTCCACAAAGATTCAAACCCACCAAGCCCCAGCAGAGGACCCAAGTCACTGTCTCTTTGGCCTTTGGTGGGAGGCTCACCTTTTGACTGTGTTTATTCTAACATCAGCTTTTAGTATATTCTTTTTAACAAATTATAACCTATTTATTTTTAGTCTTGAGGCTATTCTTATTTTACCTGCTGCTTACTGTAAAATACATTACCCTGTTTATTTAACTTTGGGTATTTGACAATATTTTATCTTCTTTATAATTTCTTTAGCAAGGTCAAGGCATTGGTGATCACTGTTGGTCCTTTTCATCAAAACAAGAGGCCCCTGACACATGGTTTTACTGAGATCAAGCATCTCCCCAGGGCTGGCATTCAACTAAACCTCATCCCATTCTGGTTGTCTGAGGATAAGCCCCAGGGGAGCTAAGTCTTCCCACCTTGGCCAATCCTCGATGACTCAGGATGCAGATTGCCTTGGAAATTCCATGTGTTTTGATAATTAAGCTTTAATTTTATCATCACTCTAAACGAATTTCCAGAATCTAGTTTCTGCTCCTTGGTTGAATGTGGCTTTTCCAACACCCATCATATATAATTCAGCTTATATAACCAAATAGCATTCAGGCAAGGAATTTACAGTACATATATTCTAGAACAGTGTTTATTTTAAAGTCTAATCCATGGAATTTGGGGCTATTATTCTGTCAGTTTCCTCATTTGTAGAATGAAGACAATAATGATTCCTACCTCATATGGTGGTTTTGAAGATCTAATAAATATATGAAAAATGCTTAGCATAATGCCTAGGAAATAAGTACCCATGAAATGTTAACTACTTATTATTATAACCACTTTTTATTAAAACTACTATTTATATTCTGCTTAATATTTATTTAGATTAGGTTGTTGGAGTGCAGATCTCAAGATGAAGGCTTATAACCATTTTCATTTATTTAAATAAATGTCTTTTTACATGTCTTTTTTTTTTTTTTTAAACATATGTCTTATTGATTAACTAGGTTGTAGTGTCTAAAACACGAGGCCTATTCATGTCTGGTCTGACTGAAATGTACCAGCAAGTATACTGTTAGGTATATGCTTAATTTAATGCCAGACAAAGCCCACCTGAATCTTTTTCATCTTGGTCTAAGTTCATTATCAGATAAAATGCTAATCCATATTACGAGATGCCATTATTGTTTTGTAAGATGGTGTAACACTACGGTTACTTGAGTTCTCTTTGTCTAACTTTTCATTGCTAAGATACTAAGAAATTTGAAAAGTGGTCAGATAGTGCTCATGAGCAACTTTGAAATTTGCCAATTCTTCTGTGTAAATTTATTTTGAGAGATTTCAAGGCAAGCTATTGAAAGTTGTAATAGTGACAGGCTTCAAACTTTGAACATCATAGTATTTGAGATATGATCCAAAGAATAATGAGAAAAAGAAAGAAGTAAAAAATTTGTAGGGCACAGAGACAGATACAAAACTGGATCAGGAAAAACTCAATTTCAGGTTTTTGAGTTCATCAAAATACTCTCATCATTACTACTGCTGTCCTTAGAAGTAAATACTACACAAATGAACTCACAATATATTTATACTAATGAATTACCAGCTTTATCTGTAAAAATACTATATTAGAATAAGAGTTCTAGGACTATTTGATGGTGTCAAACCACTGATGTAAGAGATTATTAACTCATGACCCATGCTGTAAATTCACTGTTAGTTCTCTTTTCTAGATAGGCTATGTGAAAGACTTACTTTTCCACTGTTGGTGCATTCACCCATGTACTGGTTCTGCATTTTCCTGAGATACTACCAAATGCCTGCACTGGCCCAAACACTAAGTACACCACTGTGAAGATGATAGACATTCTCCCTCCATCAGGGAGCCATACTCTAGTGGCAGGAGGAAGGCAATCAAGAATGAACTAAGTCTTCATGCATCAACTAACTGTTCATCAAGTCCTTTTTCCCACAATGTATATTGGCCCCCATTTCTCCCTCCTTTGCTGACCTGTTGTGCCTCTGACACCTTGTTTATATTTGATGCTTCATCCAGTGGCCCCTTCTACATAAAGCCTTCCCTATGTCCCCAGTCAGGGCAATTCCCCTGTTGGCCCCTGTCATAGGTATAGCTCCAAAGAACACTTAACCTGGTCTGCTCAGGAGAGTATAGCCAGTTAGTTGTGCTTTAACCTTTGCTTTGAAAATGCAAATGCATCCCTAGCAGATGGATGTGTTAGGGAACAATTTGAGTGCAACACACAAAATGCACACACACACACACACACCTCAAACATCTGCCTTTGTCCCCCTTGCACAATTTTATAATAAATCACAAGCAGCAACACTCCTGGCACCTCCTTCCATGAGCAAACTTTACCTCCTTTTTCTTAAGGTAAAATGCCATATTTATTGTAACATTTATGCACTGCCTAGTCATTTAACTTGTGTAAAACCATGCCACCATTTTTATTAGATTTTTTTTTAAATGTCACTGGTGATGTTTTTGAGTGTTATGTCCCTAACCCAATTTTCCCATAAATCTTGTGTTTTTATTGCACAATTTTGCATAGCATGGTGATTTTTAAGAACACATATGTCACATTAGAGCAGAACCAACTGGATAATAAACACAATGTCTGCTAAAAAGTGTACACTTATTAAATTCTGGTTGAATAAAAAGTTCTACACTCTAAGCAGGTATTAGGTACCATAAACATCCTTGGCATTCAACATTGTTTTGGGAAAAGCTATTATTTATAGTCTGTTAGTATTATCACTATTATTTTTGTTATTATTTTGTACCTCTGTTTCCTTATTTCTAGAGTAGAGATAATAATAGTACCTCTCTTAGCAGGTTGTTGGGACCAAATGGGTTGACCATGGTGGCATGCAGCAACCATTCAGTCAAGTGTATTAGTACCCCTGATTTATTAATTGGCTATAACACTATGCCACTTTTCTTCATATTAGTACATTTCATAATGACAATCTTTCTTATGAAATCTGAATCATAGCCTTTTTGAGGAACAGGCATTTCATTAAGTTTGCTTCTCTTTTGTTTGAAAGCATTCTCAAACCCCTATTTTATCTGTCATTGACTCTTTTATGAGAAATAGTAAATTCTGTGCATTCCCATGTGACAGTTGAGAATTGGGACAAGAAGGCCTTAATGGAGTCTTCAGGTGGGAAGAGAGAAGTTTTATAATCCTCAGGACATCCCAAAGTCTGTGTAATGAAAATGAAAAATGTGTCTGATGGAGTCCCAGAAAAGAAGTGTTCATTATTACCTGACAGATGCCTGGAACATTCATATGACTGAATTAAATGGAAGTTCCTGGCAGTTAAGACCAGTGTTTACCATCCTCACCACCTGCACCCCTTGCTTCCTAATTAGAGTAGCCACGTTTTTGAGAAGAAAAAATAATGACATATATTTGTGGATAGGACAGGATATTTGCAATTGGGACTTCCTCAGTCATCTGGAGGGTCAAACATACTGAGAACTCTTGGCTTAGTTATCAAATAATGCATGATGATAAAAGGATTCAGTATAATTATGGGGGAGAAACAATTGTTTTTCGGGGTAGAGTTGCATCTTCTAGAAGAATGGCGTAATGGAAAGAGTAAGGTCTTTGTTATTAGAACTGATTTCAAATGTTGGCCTCAGACTGTTGGTGACATTGCACAAACTACTTCATCTCTGGCAAGTGACAGACTCAAAGTTCAGACCCTAGCAATTTGTTACCAGAGTCTCTGATATATGACCCCACCTCACTCTACCACTACCATGGGGATCTTCTCACCATTTGTAGTTTAAAGGGTATCATGTGTGAAAAGTAGTGCACAGTGCCTAGAATATGGTGGGTGCTCAGGAAATGCAATTGTATTTATTACAGTTGATGGCCCCATCATCTGTAGATAATTTTCATACTATTCTATTTAGACCTCCTATCTTTGATTAGGTAATAAAGAGGGAGGGAGGGATGGAGAAAGGGAAGTGGGACATATATAAAGAGATACACACACCAAATATTATAGGCCACACTTTGTGGATAGGTGTCTGAAATAGAATTATAAATAATGAAGGCAACCAGATGACTATTGGACAAGACCTAGTTTTACTGTGTTTTGTTTTTGTCATTTAGTATTTCTAGGCAGACATGATATTACATCTATACACAATTACATTCTTTATTTGGATGGACATAAGACAAGCACTCCAGGTGAATGTAAATCAGTTTCTAGAGTATGAGATAACTGAATGTGTCATGCTTGAAATCATCTACATCTCAGTTCTTTGCTCTCCTGAGCAGAAGCCTGGTGCTCTGTCTATTCCAGTGAGATGCTATTAGTACAACTGACCATATACGTGGGAAATTCAGTGTTTTGCTCCCCACGACACCCTCAAGAGCTCTAGGCCACCTCAATAGCCAGTTCTTCCAGGTCGTCACTTCTGATTTTGCTGGGCATAGGAATTTATTTCCTCCACCAGCCATCTGACTCAATTTTGATTTCAAGATATTTTCCCCCTATAACCACAAGGCAGATTTGCTCTTTTATATTTGGCCAGTACTGGCACTGTTTGCCCTGTTGTGTTATCTAAAAGGATATTTACCATTCCTGCTGGGTTGAGAGCCCCACAACTGTTAGGTCACTGCCTTGCAGTGATTTAACACACAAAGGCAAAGCATCTCTCCACAGTCAGCCTGGAGAGACACACTTCTGCCAGATTCCATTGGCTCCCTTTGAACCTCTGGCCACATTCATCAAGAGTACACCTAAGACCCTTTTGTAGGGAGCAAACTCAAATTCTTTCTCATAATATGAAAATACTTGTTAGTACCTTGCTAGGGAATATATTAGGTAATAGACGATTATGTTCTATATTACTTTGCAAATAAAGCAAGTGGATTTTAAAAAAAGTTGTCTGACTTAACGTATTCTTGTTTCTTTAAGAAAGAAATATTTATTCTGAGGGGGGGGAGGAGTATAGGAAGAGGGAGAGGAGAATCTCAAGCAGACTCCCCACTGAGCACAGAGCCCAAGGACGGGCTCGATCTCAAGACCCTGAGATCATGACCTGAGCCAAAATCAAGAGTCGGATGCTCAAGTGACCCAGCTAGCCCCAAAGTATTCTATTTCTAAAGTTGTCATTTGGAATACTCCATTTCTGTAAGTGCAAAGCTGTCTAATCTTGCCAACTTTTAAAGTCAGCTTTATAGTTCTAATGAACATAGATAGAAATCAAATGAAAAAATTGATGTCAAATTAATAGCTAAAAGAAAGAGATAATCATTGCATTTCTTAGGCATAGTCAATGTGTTTTCAGTTGGACTTGTGAAGTGTTCATTGAAATTGGACCCCAGAGTGTCATTGACAAGAAGACAAAGTCAGGCTCTTACTAAAATAAAGTGCATTCTTATCTCAGTTTTCAAAGTCATTGGCAATGGCTTTCTGTTGAACTTTGACAAGCTTTGATCATCATAATCATACAGCTTTCTCCTTTCTCTTTTTCGTTCTGGCTGTTATTTTTGTTGATCTTCCTCTCTTCCTTTTGGACCCTCTCTTTCCCATCTTCCCGCTGAGCTGCGATACCTTTCTTTCTGCCCTTGAAATTCATTTCCCCTTCCATTAACTTATAGTTTTCCATATATCATCTTTACTCCCCTGCTTTTGCACTGCCCGCAGTGTGGTGGTGTGCATGTGGGTGGATGCAGGACCCCCCTCCCCGCTGCGAACCGCTGCGATGCTGGGTAGTGTGCTGTGGCACCCATTAGTGATTGTGCCAAGTGCTGCCCCTGGCTGATGGGCAAAACACTTCAACAGCTAGAACCCAGTCCAGCTGAATTGCCCATCCAGGGGTAACTTAGGCTCTGAACTCCTCATTAAGGCCCTTAGCTGTTTAAGCCCATGGTTTAAGCCCCAAAGGAGCAAATAATTGCAATGAAACTTTACTCAGAAAATTGTCCACAAATAGGTGCTCAGCCTATGGCCCTCACTGTTCCCAGGGTGGGCTCTGAGATTGAGCAGGAAAATAATACCTATCCTGCCAAGAGAAATTTAGTGAAAGGGAGGGAGCTTGGCTAAGGAGTAGGGGCTGAGTGGTTCATGATTTTAATCCTGACTTCACAGGATCCCTTTGGCTTTGCTCTTGTTTGCAAGGTCTTATGTCAGGGATCTCAAAACTGATATTTCCTACCCACTCAGTCTCTGAGCCTGTAGTCTGGCCTCCATCATCACCATCACCTGCTCTGAGTGTGTCCTCTAAACCTTCCTAGACTCCTTGTCAGACATAAGAGGTTTTTTGTTTTTTTTTTTTTTCCTTCCAGGTATCATTTCTTTTTACAACTCAATGCTGAGGACAGTACTTTTGGGAGCTTCTGCTATCCTGCTGCATTTGCTCAATTTCCCATCACACTTGGAATGAAGATAAAATCCCAACATGGCCCAAGGAACTCTGCAGGTACCCCTTCTGTCTTCCCTCATTTTCTCTAAGTCCTTCAAATGTGCAATGCTCTGCCCATCGTCAAAGATTCTGTACATGCTATTCCCTCTGCCTCAGATCCTATTCCCACTTACCTTTACCTAACTACCCCCTACCTGCCTTTCAGGTCTCAGTCTTACTTCTCTGACTCTCAAATGTAAATTGTGACCTCCTTCTCTTGCTTGCTTGTAGAACGCATCATGCCCTTCATTATATTAATCACGATTTGTGATATTTCATTCAAGTATTTATTTCATAAGTATCCTGTCACTAGACTGCCCCCCACCACCGTGACAGCATGAACCATACCTTTCAATTTACTGTCTGTAGGTCCTGGGATATAGCAAATGCCTAATTCATAGCAGCTGAACAAAGGAATGAATACAGTCCAGGAGATAGATACTGTGCAGCCAAGAGCAGTAAAATGTATGACCAGTGTGCTGGAATTGCAGTCAGGAATTCTGCATTTGGATATAGGCTCTGCTGCTTATTAACAATGGGGGGGGGGATCTTGAGTACCTCACTTAGCCTTTCTAAGCTTGAATATTGCTACTTATAATATGAGGTAAGTAATGGCATCTACCACTGCTGTGACAAGGAAGAAATGACTTGTAAGTGGTCATACTTCTTCAACTCTAAAGCCCTGGTCAAAGTGCTTGCTGGTAAAATTTATGTCTGTATAGCACGGGATAATGTAACCATGTCCTGAGGCTCTTTGTCTTTGAACAATCATAATTGCTTCCGATTTTTTCAAGTACTTTTTCCTCTAGCAATTTCAGTGGCTTCACTTCTTTCTCTACTCCTGGACCTGGGGCACTTCTGTGGCCCAGGCATGGCATTCAGAGCTAATAAATAGAGGAGATAAAACATAGAGATAAATTGTCTCATATAATAGGGAGAGAACAAGAATATTTTGTGGAAGTCAGGGAGGAAGAGAAAAGTTAGAAGTGAGAAAATCAAAGGCAGGGACCATGTTTAATTTACCTTTGTACCCTCATGCCTGGCATAGGGAACAAGTTCAATACATGTTTGATGAATGGGATGGTCTTCACTCATTTCACAAATCAAGGCCAAATTCAAAGGCATTTATTCATCTTTATTTTACAACTCATCATATCTCCCTGTCCCCTGGCCTCTTTCATATCTCTGAATATGGCATGCTCTAGTCTGCCACAGGGCCTTTGCACATGCTTTCCCCTCTTCCTGGAAAGTTTCCCCACCCCACCTACCTTGTTTTCTTTATTCTTTAAATCTCTATGCAAGCATCACTTCTTCAGCCAAGACTTTTCTAACCAAAACTAGGTAATACCACCCTGTTAAAAACTCTCAAAGCAATCATAAGATTCATACTTAAGTGTGTGTGTGTGTGTGTGTGTGTGTGTGTGTATGATAAATATCTTTCTCCCCTACCAGGAAGCATGTCTGTTTATCTCATATTGTATCCCTGTCTAGTACTGTGGTGTGTGTGGGGGCCAATACAGATGACTTAATTGATACTGATATTGTTAGGGAAGTAAGTCTTAGTGATACGGAGGTAGACAGTACATTTGCAGTCTTTGGCTCCATCCTTGTCCTCCTTCTTCAGAGCAGTCAAAAGGGTACCTGGTGGGAAGGAGTAAATGTGATGTTCTCATGGACTTACACTGCCTGTAAAAAGTACTTTCCAAACTGGCCCAAGGGAGGATAGGACTGTATTGTCCTGGGCGTTGCCACCTATATTTCTTAAATCCTCTCCCATGTGTTCACCAATAAATAAGTAAGTAAAATAATTACCAATAATGACTCCTTTGGAGCCCGAAGTAACAATGAAAATCAACAACACTGCCCCTTTTGGAAGAATGAGATTTTTTCTTTGAAAAAGCTTGCACTGGGCGCCTGGGTGGCTCAGTTGTTAAGCGTCTGCCTTGGGCTCAGGTCATGATCCCAGGGTTCTGGGATCGAGCCCTGGGTCAGGCTCCCTGCTCGCCGGGAAGCCTGCTTCTCCCTCTCCCACTCCCCCTGCTTGTGTTCCCTCTCTTGCTGTGTCTCTCTCTCTGTCAAATAAATAAAATCTTAAAAAAAAAAAAAAAAAAGCTTGCACTAACACCCAGGTTAGCACCTAATCATCTCTTTACAAGGAAAAATGAAATGGTTGCTATGACAATGCAATGAAGAGTGCATTTTGTTTTTGTTTTTATTTGACAAAAAGCTGCTGACTTTGACTTAACTGAGGCCATATATGCATTTTGGTTTTGCAATTCTGATCCTTCCTGGAAATTTTCAGAAGCATCACTAAAGATAACTTAATGAATCCACCTTCTTTATACAGCGTAAAAGCAATGAAGAGGAAAAAAAAAAGAACAGGTGAGAAATAATATTAGGAAGGAGAAATGAAAGGACACAGATGGGTTGGGTGGGAGGAAGTAAGAGGAAGTATGGAACCAAGGGATCATTTTTTTTATATTCTACCTCATTTTATGCAAACCTCAGGAGAGTACTATCCTAAATCGGATCAACTCACTCAAACCCTACAGTGAGTTTGAGCTCTCCTAAAAATGTCTCCCTCCCTAAGTAAGAGTGGACTGGCTAAAAATTTTTCCAAAAAATTTTTTTTAATTTTTTTAAGGATTTTATTTATTTATTTGACAGAGAGAGAGAGAGAGCGCACAGGCAGGGGGAGCAGCAGAGGGAGAGGGAGAAGCTGATCCCCCACTGGGCAGACAGCTGGATTTAAGCTTGATCCCAGGACCCCTGGATCATGACCTCAGCCGACCTGGGTCAAAGGCAGACACTCAACCGACGGAGCCACCCAGGTGCCCCTCCAAGAGATTTGAAGTGATATTAGCCTAGTGAGATCCTGGGCCCCCTTTGGGAGTGCTGGGACCCAGGCTTTTATACCAGCTTCATCTCTCCCAATACCAGTGAGCTCTGATCCTAATCTAGTTGACCATGCAAAGCCAGTCCTTCACCCTCATTTATTTTTATGGTTAAAATTTCCTCTCCAAACCTCTACCCTGCATTTATTCTTGCTTGGAATTCCTAAACCACCCATTAAAAAAAAAAAAATCTACTTGTTTAGAAAGTACAAAAGAGGTCCATAGAAGGGTAAGCAACCAGCATGTGAGTAGATTGCTGTCTCTCTACACCCAAAAAATATCTAGGTTCATGTATAATAATTTAAGAAAAAAATAATTCTTAAAGGTCTATTGTCTCATCTGAGTCTCGAAACCATTCCACAGTTGGATTATAATTCTAAGAAAAATGGATGAATGAGTCTTAAAACATAATTTTAAAGGCAAATTCTCTATTCAGTCTTGGCTTCTGGAATCACCATATGCTATTTATGGGAGGGAAGATAAGACATGGAAGGTCTTCTCCATAGTTTATTCAATGATGTCTACAGAGATTTCAGGCCCGCATGTCAGAGTACCCTGCAGCAGAAGGTTCGGAGAAGGTTATTCTCATTTATATGCAACTAGATGTTTATTATCTTTAGTGTAGGGATCATCACCTTTGCCATCTTTTTAGGGCTGCTGACACAATCAAACAGACATCCCAAATAACATTAAAAATGGAGATTTCCCTGCAACCTGTCTCTGCACTAATTTTCCTCATCTCAGGAAGTGTTACCCCCATTGACCTGGTTGCACAAACTGGAACTTTAAAGGTTATATCTTGAATACTTGCATTTCCCTCATACTGTATCCTTTATATTCACGCCATTAGCCAGTTAGCTAATATTATCTGTAAGGTATTTCTTAAATCTTTTCCCTTCTCTTCCCCCTGCACTCCCCCCACACACCTAAGTACAGAGAACAGTAGCTAACATTTGTAAGTTCTCAAATTTAGCGACGATAATGATGATAATGAGGATATGATGCACTTTTACATTGTTCCTGGGGTGCTACAATAGCATCCCAACCGGTTTTACTACACCCATTTTTTAAGCTCCCTTTAAGCGGCTCTGTGCAGACTAACCAGAATGATCTTTATAAAAACTGCAAATCAGCTCACATGGGCCCCCCTAAAACATCTTTCAAAGACTTTCCATTGCCTTATGGTATGGTATCTGGCCTGGCTTATTCCAACTTATTAGCTAGTCTTTCTTGAATATGATTAATCTACACTGGCATTCTTGAGTGCTCCAAGCTTATGTCCAGCAAAGGGACTTAACACATACCATTCTCCCTACCCAGAATTTTTTTTTTTTTTTGTCTGAATTCTTCACCCAGATAACTCTTAACCCATCTTTTAGGTTCAACTTCCCTGCATTTTTCTCTGACAAACTTTCTATGACTACCTGCTGCTCCACGAACTTGAGTTTTCTCCTTCCGTGATTTTCTCTGACTGCAGTTTGTTCTTTTTATTCATTGTATGTATTATAATCAGTAATGATCAACATAATCATGGATTCATTGATCCCAACTCTTAATCTCCTACAGAATTTAATCTTTATGATGGCAGGAATACACCTGTCACACAAAAAAGGATTTCACAAATATATTTTTTTAATTAATGAAGAAGGATAGCAGTTAAAATAATTCCAGGGGTGCCTGGGTGGCTCAGTCATTAAGTGTCTGCCTTTGGCTCAGGTCATGATCTCAGGGTCCTGGGATCGAGCCCCGCATCAGGCCCCCTGCTCTGCAGGAAGCCTGCTTCTCCCTCTCCCACTCCCCCAGCTTGTGTTCCCCCTCTCACTGTGTCTCTGTCAAATAAATAAATACAATCTTTAAAAATAATAATTCCAAAGTAAGGTATAAATATAAGCACCCAAATGAGTAAAACTGTTTTGGAGCTATAGATATATTTTGGGTAGATATTTGTTCTTAGAGTGAATATTCTCAGAGAATATTAAGTCAAAATCCTGAGTTTCCAGAGAGGTCATATGTATAGGGTATCACAGTAAGGAGGAACAAAGCTAAGATGTAAGTTGAGGTCTTTTGACTCTAAAGCTCACTCTACTACATTCACATTCAACTAAAAAGTCTGCTTAATAAAAGAATGGATCATAGAACTGTTTAATTTTTTATTCCCCAAGGTTTTAATTGTTAATGCTTAGAAAAACAAACAACTCTATTTCTAAAGGGAACTGACAGAAGCCTTCCATTCTTTACCACAGATTGCATATTTGTGTGTGTTTTATATTTAAGTCCATATTCCCTACCAAGAATAATGTGTAAATATCCCCTGCATGTGATTGAAACTGTGTCCAATTTCCTTGCCAAATCCAGCTTCTTGTCAAGAGGATGCAGCATTGCTGTCTTTTCCCCAACTGTGCAGACACTTACACCCAGGGAGATGCCCCAAATGATAAAAGGTTTGCTTGAGCAGGCAGAAAAACAGGATGAAGAATAAGTAATATGCAAATGGCATGTAAATATTATCTGAAGCAGGAACAGGTTGCAATGTCTGATGATTCTGCTGACATGTGTTTATTATGTGATTGGCTGATTTGAGAAGGTCTAGAGTAGACCAAGGAAACTGCACAGAAGAGAGGAAGGGAATTATCAGGAAGGTAAACTGGAATTATTTGGTTTTCAGGCAAACACTGAATGTCCCAGTGTCTTTGTTTTTTCCTTTAGTGGTAGGACAGGACTCCTTCTCCCTCCCTTCACTTTCTAACTGTTTAGCATATCATAGGGTGGAATAAATAAAGGGCAGTTAGGGATTCCCCTAAGGGCAGGGGCCCTGTGAGTAATAACACAAAGAGATAATGCTAAAAGGAGACCCAGCCCTGCAGTGGGAAAGGTGTGATCCCTTTAGGGACACATGGCAAGGATCTGAAACATGGAGTACCCATACCAGAGGATAGGAACCAAGAAGTAACACCTTGGTGAAAATGAGCCAAGGAATTAGGAAGGGGACAAAAGGGGATTTATTCCCCAATGACCACAAGAAAGAGGCAGTCTTCTGGGTGACCTCCAATGGAAAGACCTACCCCTGTCAAGAAGTTGAGGGGATTAGTTGACTAGGAGAGAGGAGACTTTGCTTGGGTGAAATACGGCTAGAACCTTAAGGTATGGGCTATGTATACATCTCTCTGGACTCTGGGATATTTGGCTGGCTGAATATATGGTGTCTCTCTCTGTCAAATAAATAAAATCTTTAAAAAATAATAATTCCAAAGTAAGGTACAAAGATAAGCTGAATATATGGTGTTTAACAATGAACTATCCCACCTGTTCCTTCCATTATGAGCTATATTATGGGTCTTACATACACTGGAGATATTTTGGGACAAAGTATCTTGTGCTTGCGGTTAGAAAAGTGATATTCTTTGTGCTAAGACTTAGGGCTACCAGGTTTATTAATGGTGTAGGGATGAGGTCATTGGACTCAGGTGTCAGCAAACCTGGATTCTAGTTTCTGCTCTGCCACTTAGTAGTTAACAGATATGGACAAGGCCATTTGTAAATATATTTGTGACAGTGTATTGTTATCTTTACCTCTGAACCTCAGAAACATGTGTCTACCCTCTTTAACTACATTAAAAAAACAAAAACATAGTCTCTATACCATGCCATGAACTGAGGAAAGTTAAGCCATAATTTGAACAAAGTTAGAATTTGGAAATCATTTGTATACTCACAATGTATAAAAGTGATGAATGATTATGTGCCAGTTACTTTATAAGCATTATAAACAACTAGTTCATGTATGACTTGTACAAAAAGTATGAAGAACTTTGAAAAGAATCACAAGAAGCAGGTTGTTGTGCATATCATGCCGCACTACCCAAAAGGATTCCCCTTTAGGACTGAGGGATTTATTCCCCTAGATGCTGGCTGAAGAGGCTCCCATTGGCTAAGGTTCTGTGCCGCAACCACTGGGAGATGCTGGGGTGTGAAAGCTCATCTCCCTTGCCCCAGGAGGGGACAGTTCTGAAGGGCAGCTTCAGAGCTTCTCAAAAGGCATCAGCTGAGACCTTGTTGATTCTGCATCATGGCCCAATTTTTCCCTTATTCCAGTGTTTCTTTTCCTCTACCTATGGTTGTTGATACCAGGCATACTCTGGGATAAACCTGCACTTGGGCTCCCAAGGAGGTCAACTTGAGAATTGTCACACCAGTTAGAATTCTTCTGGGTATCTCAGTTCCAATCACAATCAAGAATTGTCTCAAAAAAATTTGTTCCATAGCCCCTTTTGCAGCATAGACCTCAAAGTCTGACCGAGCAGCTTACTGCATTTATAGCATGCACTAAGAGAAGCTAGCGGATCTCAGAAAAAATGTATCCCCATGCCCCAGAACTTGTTCCTCCACTTTTATTGTGTATCCATGAACTGAAAATTTTCCCTCTCTCACTTTTCACATCCAGATACATGTAATTACATGCACTACCTACGTTGTCCCCAAAATTTTATTTTAAAAACTTCAAAATTTTCAGAAACTTTGATACAGGACAGACTATCTGTACAGTTCTCACTGAGGTCCACCACTTGTTAATATCCCACCCAATGTTTCCTTTTTCTCTTTGTGCCAAACACTTACTTCTGTATGTATCACCTAAGGAAATGAACATTTACTACATAACCACAATAAGGTTATCACACCTAAGAAATTTAACAATTACATTGTATCACATAATACATGATAACAGAATCAAGTTCCCCCATTTTTCCCCCAAAAAATCTCCTATGATTTTTCTCCAATACAAAATTCAATCAAGGTTCATGCACTGCATTTGGTTATGTTTCTTCAGATTCTTACAAATTAGAGCAGTGTCTCTGCCTTTGTTTTTTAAATAGCTTTATTGATGTAAACAGTAAACTGCACATATTTAAAGAGTAAAATTGGATGTTTTGACACATGTAAAAACCAGTGAAATCACTACTACAATCAAGGTAGTAAACACAGGCACCAGCTCCAAAAGTTTCCTCCCGCACCTTAATCCTTCCCCTTCACTCTTCCCCATCTCGAAGCAACCACTGATTTGCTTTTTGTCATTGTAAATTAATTTTCATTTTATAGTTTTATATAAATAGGATCATATAGTATGTACTCCTCTGTCAGGCTTTTTAAATTCAACATAATTATTTTCAGATTCAACCAAATTATTAAATGTATCAAGAGTTCATTCCTTTAATTGCTAAGTAGTACTCCACTGTATGGTTACATCACTGTTATTTAATCATTCATCTGTAAGTGGACAACTGGGTTATTTCCACTTTTGGCTATTACAAATAAGGCTGTTAGGAATATCATACCAAAAACTTTGTTGAATACTCTGGTTTCTCTTCAAAACGCATAAATCTTTCGCCTTTTACAAAAAACTTGAACACATTTTCCACTTTATTTTGGGTATATAACTGAGGAATGTGTGCCACATATAGTAAGTATATGATTAACTTTTTAAAAAATTTCCAAAGTACTTTCTAAAATGGTAGTATCATTTTACTTTATTGCCAGCAGTGTATGAGAGTTCTAGTTCTCAAAATCCTCTCCAACACCTAGTGTGGTCAGTGTTTTTTAATTGTAGCCATTCTAATAAGTGTGTAGTAGAATCTCATGGTCAATTTAACTTGCATTTACCTAGCAGCCAGTAATATTCACTAGATTTCATAGTTATTTCCTATTTGTATATTTCTTTGGTGACATGTTTGTTCAAATCTTTTGCCTATTTGTTTTAATGGGTTGTTTTCCTTTTTTTAAAAAAAATTTTTATTATTATGTTAATCACCATACATTACATCATTAGTTTTTGATGTAGTGTTCCA
The DNA here is from genome assembly GCF_002201575.2 of Neomonachus schauinslandi. Taxonomy (NCBI): domain Eukaryota; kingdom Metazoa; phylum Chordata; class Mammalia; order Carnivora; family Phocidae; genus Neomonachus; species Neomonachus schauinslandi. The sequence goes on from NC_058403.1 coordinate 165,692,021, forward strand.
TGATTCATTGTTTGCGTATAACACCCAGTGCTCCATGCAGTATGTGCCCTCTTTAATACCCATCACCAGGCTAACCCATCCCCCCACCCCCCTCCCCTCTAGAACCCTCAGTTTGTTTCTCAGAGTCCACAGTCTCTCATGGTTAGTCTCCCCCTCCGATATCCCTAGCCCTTTATCTGATATGTCCTTTGCAAATATCTTCTCCCACTCTGTTGGTAGTCTTTTGGTTTTGTTGACTGTTTCTTTTGCTATGCAAAAGCTTTTTATCTTGATGAAGTCCCAATAGTTCATTTTTGCCCTTGCTTCCCTTGCCTTTGGCGATGTTTCTAGGAAGAAGTTGCTGCGGCTGAGGTCGAAGAGGTTGCTGCCTGTGTTCTCCTTTAGGATTTTGATGGACTCCTGTCTCACATTGAGGTCTTTCAACCACTTGGAGTCTATTTTTGTGTGTGGTGCAAGGAAATGGTCCCGTTTCATTCTTCTGCATGTGGCTATCCAATTTTCCCAACACCATTTGTTGAAGAGACTGTCTTTTTTCCATTGGACATTCTTTCCTGCTTTGTCGAAGATTAGTTGACCATAGAGTTGAGGGTCCATTTCTGGGCTCTCTATTCCATTCCATTGATCTATGTGTCTGTTTTTGTGCCAGTACCATACTGTCTTGATGATGACAGCTTTGTAATAGAGCCTGTAGTCTGGAATTGTGATGCCGCCAGCTTTGCTTTTCTTTTTCAACATTCCTCTGGCTATGCGGGGTCTTTTCTGGTTCCATACAAATTTTAGGATTATTTGTTCCATTTCTTTGAAAAAGGTGGATGGTATTTTGACGGGGATTGCATTGAATGTGTAGATTGCTCTACTAGGTAGCATTAACATCTTCACCATATTTGTTCTTCCAATCCATGAGCATGGAACGTTTTTCCATTTCTTTGTGTCTTCCTCAATTTCTTTCATGAGTATTTTATAGTTTTCTGAGTACAGATCCTTTGCCTCTTTGGTTAGATTTATTCCTAGGTATCTTATGGTTTTGGGTGCAGTTGTAAATGGGATCGACTCCTTAATTTCTCTTTCTTCTGTCTTGGTGTATAGGAATGCCACTGATTTCTGTGCATCGATTTTATATCCTGCCACTTTACTGAATTCCTATATGAGTTCTAGCAATTTTGGGGTGGAGTCTTTCGGGTTTTCCACATAAAATATCATATCATCTGCAAAGAGTGAGAGTTTGACTTCTTCTTTGCCAATTTGGATGCCTTTTGTTTCTTTTTGTTGTCTGATTGCCTGTGGCTAGGACTTCCAATACTATGTTGAATAGCAGTGGTGATAGTGGACATCCCTGTGGTGTTCCTGACCTTAGGGGGAAAGCTCTCAGTTTTTCCCCATGGAGAATGATATTCGCTGTGGGTTTTTCATAGATGGCTTTTATGATATTGAGGTATGTACCCTCTATGCCTATACTCTGAAGAGTTTTGATCAAGAAAGGATGCTGTACTTTGTCAAATGCTTTTTCTGCATCTATTGAGAGGATCATATGGTTCTTGTTCTTTCTTTTGTTAATGTATTGTATCACATTGATTGATTTGTGGATGTTGAACCAACCTTGCAGCCCAGGGATAAATCCCACTTGGTCATGGTGAATAATCCTTTTAATGTGCTGTTGGATCCTACTGGCTAGTATTTTGGTGAGAATTTTTGCATCCATGTTCATCAAGGATATTGGTCTGTAATTCTCCTTTTTGATGGGGTCTTTGTCTGGTTTGGGGATCACGGTAATGGTGGCCTCATAAAACGAGTCTGGAAGTTTTCCTTCCATTTCTATGTTTTGGAACAGTTTCAGAAGAATACGTATTCTTTAAGTGTTAGGTAGAATTGCCCTGGGAAGCCATCTGGCCCTGGGTTTTTGTTTTTTGGGAGATTTTTGATGACTGCTTCAATTTCCTTAGTGGTTATAGGTCCTTTCAGGTTTTCTATTTCTTCCTGGTTTAGCTTGGTAGTTTATACATCTCTAGGAATGCATCCATTTCTTCCAGATTATCTAATTTGCTGGCATAGAGTTGCTCCTAGTATGTTCTTATAATTGTTTTTCTTTGGTGTTGGTTGTGATCTCTCCTCTTTCATTCATGATTGTTATTTATTTGGGTCATTTCTCTTTTCTCTTTGATAAGTCTGGCCAGGGGTTTATCAATCTTGTTAATTCTTTCAAAGAACTAGCTCCTAGTTTTGTTGAACTGTTCTACTGTTCTCTTAGTTTCTATTTCATTGATTTCTGCTCTGATCTTTATTATTTCTCTTCTCCTGCTGGGTTAAGGCTTTATTTGCTGTTCTTTCTCCAGCTCCTTTAGGTGTAGGGTTAGGTTGTGTACTTGAGACCTTTCTTGTTTCTTGAGAAAGGCTTGTATTGTTATATACTTTCCTCTTAGGACTGCCTTTGCTGCATCCCAAAGATTTTGAATAGTTGTGTTTTCATTTTCATTGGTTTCCATGAATTTTTTTAAATTCTTCTTTAATTTCCTGGTTGACCCATTCATTCTTCAGTAGGATGCTCTTTAGCCTCCATGTATTTGAGTTCTTTCCGACTTTCCTCTTGTGATTGAGTTCTAGTTTCAAAGCATTGTGGTCTGAAAATAGGCAGGGAATGATCCCCATCTTTTGGTACCAGTTGAGACCTGATTTGTGACCTAGGATGTGATCGATTCTGGAGAATGTTCCATGGGCACTAGAGAAGAATGTGTGTTCTGTTGCTTTGGGATGGAATGTTCTGAATATGTCTGTGAAGTCCATTTGGTCCATTGTGTCATTTAAAGTCTTTATTTCCTTGTTGATCTTTTGCTTAGACGATCTGTCCATTTCAGTGAGGGGGGTGTTAAAGTCCCCCACTATTATTGTATTGTTGTCGATGTGTTTCTTTGCTTTTGTTATTAATTGCCTTATATAATTGGCTGCTCCCATGTTAGGGGCCTAGATATTTACAATTGTTAGATCTTCTTGTTGGATAGACCCTTTAAGTAGGATATAGTGTCCTTCCTCATCTCTTATTACAGCCTTTGGTTTAAAATCTAATTTGTCTGATATAAGGATTGCCACCCCAGGTTTCTTTTGCTGTCCATTAACATGGTAAATGGTTTTCCACCCCCTCACTTTCAATCTGGGGCTGTCTTTGGGTCTAAAATGAGTCTGTTTCAGACAGCATATCAATGGGTCTTGTTTTTTCATCCAATCTGATAGCCTGTGTCTTTTGATTGGGGCATTGAGCCCATTTACATTCAGGGTAACTATTGAAAGATAGGAATTTAGTGCCATTGTATTGCTGTAAGGTGACTGTTACTGTATATTGTCTGTGTTCCTTTCTGGTCTATGTTACTTTTAGGCTCTCTCTTTGCTTAGAGGACCCCTTTCAATATTTCTTGTAGGGCTGGTTTCGTGTTTGCAAATTCCTTTAGTTTTTGTTTGTCCTGGAAGCCTTTTATCTCTCCTTCTATTTTCAGTGACAGCCTAGCTGGATAGAGTATTCTTGGCTCCATATTTTTCTCATTTAGTGCTCTGAATATATCCTGCCAGTCCTTTCTGGCCTGCCAGGTCTCTCTGGATAGGTCTGTTGCCAATCTAATGTTTCTACCCTTGTAGGTTACAGATCTCTTCTCCCAAGCTGCTTTCAGGATTTTCTCTTTGTCTCTGAGACTTGTAAGTTTTACTATTAGATATTGGGGTGTTAACCTATTTTTATTGATTTTGAGGGGGGTTCTCTGTGCCTCCTGGATTTTGATGCCTGTTTCCTTCCCCAAATTAGGGAAGTTCTCTGCTATAATTTGCTCCAATATACTTTCTGCCCCCCTCTCTCTTCTTCTGGGATCACAATTATTCTAATGTTGTTTCATTTTATGGTATCACTTATCACTTGAATTCTGCCCTCGTGATCCAGTAGTTGTTTATCTCTCTTTTTCTCAGCTTCTTTATTTTCCATCTTTTGGTCTTCTATATCACAAATTCTCTCTTCTGCCTCATTTATCCTAGCAGTTAGACCCTCCATTTTTTATTGCACCTCATTAATAGACTTTTTGATTTTGACTTGGTTAGATTTTAGTTCTTTTATTTCTCTAGAAAGGGTTTCTCTAATATCTTCCATGCTTTTTTCAAGCCCAGCCAGTATCTTTAAAATTGTCATTCTGAACTCTATTTCCAACATCTTACTAATGTCCATATTGATTAGGTGCCTGGCAGTCAATACTGCCTCTTGTTCTTCTTTTTTGAGGTGATTTTTTCTGTCTTGTCATTTTGTCCAGAGGAGAATAGATGAATGAGAGAACAAAATGCTAACAGGGTAACAACGTCCCCAGAAAATATAAACTAAACAAATCAGAAGAGACCTTCCAGAAAGTGGTTGCTTTTCTGTTCAGAGTTGCTGCTATTCTTTTCTTCAATCTCCTGTTGAGGTCGTAGGTGTTCAGAATGGTTTGATCCCTATCTTGCTGAATTCCTGGGACCAGATGAAATTTAGGTCTCCTACTTCTCTGCCATCTTGCTCCTCCCACTGGGTTGTTTTCCTATCCTTAAAATTTGAGAGTTTTGGATTCTAGATACAGGAACTTTGTCAGATATATGTTTTGCAAAGATTTTTCTACTAGTCTGTGGCTTGTCTTTTCATTCTCTTAATACTATCTTTTGAAGAGTAGAAGTTTTTAATTTTGGTGAAGTATAATTTTTAATTTGTTCTTTTATAGAATGTGCTTTTGGTGTGATATCTAAGAAATCTTAGCCTAATCCAAGGCCACAGAGACTTTCTCCCTATTCTAGAAGTTTGAGAGTTTTGGGTTTTACATTTAGATCTTTAATCCATTTTTCATTAACTTTAAAATATGGTACTATGTATAGATCTAAGTTCATTTTTGGGGGGGATATGAATATCATTCTAGCACAATTTGTTTAAAAGGCTATCCTTTCTCCTACATTACCTTTGTACCTTGTCAGAAATTAGTTGTCTATATATGTATGGTTTTGTGTTTTTTTTTAATGGACTCTCTATTCAGTATCATTGATCTATTTGCTTTTCTTTACACTAATATTATACTATACCTTTATAATAACTAACTCTTAACATCATATGGTGCCACCCCTTCAATTTTGTTCTGTTTCAGAGTTATTTTAGCAGTTGTAGGTTCTTTTGTATTTCCATATGGATTTTAGAATCAATTTGTCAACTTCTATAAGAAGCCTTTTAGGATTTTGACTGACATTGGATTGAATGTATAGAATAATTTGTGGAGAACTGACATCTTAAAAATTTGAGTTTTCCAGCACATCAGCAACATATATCGCTCCATGTTTTAGGTCTATTTTAATTTCTTTCAGCAATATTGTATAGTTTTCAATAGATATGTCTGTCAAATTTTGTTTTTCAAGACATTGACTTTTTGGAAGATCCCGCTCCCAGGCCAACATCTTATAAAATGCCCCACATTCTGATTTATCTTTTTTCTCATAATTCAATTGAGGTCAGAATGTCAGGGTGTTCTACTGGTGATGTTGTTTGATCATGTGGTTAAGATGGTGACCACCCAATCTCACCATCATAAAAGTACAATTTACCTTTGTCATTGGAAAATCATTTATGAGTAGTACATGGAGACAAAATTGTTTAGAAAAGTTAAATCATAAGGTTTTATTTAATAGTTATGCTCTGACATGTGATAGTTTCTTTTTAAAAGATCTTATTTGAGAGAGAGAGAGAGCAGGGGCAGAGGGAGATGGAGAAGTAGGCTCCCTGCTGAGCAGGGAAGCCTGACAGGTCATAGGGCTTGATCCCAGGGTTCTGAGATCATGACCTAAGCTGAAGCCAGAAGCTTATTAACTGACTGAGCCACCCAGGCACCCCTGACATGTAATAGTTTTTATTTAATATTCCTTCTCAGTGAATGAACTCCAGTTTTCTCTCTAGGAAAAGTATTAGAAAGGAGGCACTAATACGTTCCTTATCCTCACTCTCCTAAAATAATTTACTACCAGAAATAATAGGCCACTAGGAAAGGTTTGCCTGGCCCCAGTACCAAAAGCCCAATAATGGATCAGGGGTGGGGTTAGTCTGTATGAAATCTGAGATAAGACCTCAAGACTTGAGGATACCACAGAAGAAAATCTTTCTCGAAGTGTTGACAATACAAGTTCAGTTCCTAGCTTGGTGAGATCTTGTCACTATGGAGCCAGCCAGGTTTTGATCAATTCTGTCGGTTTATAAGCCCTGAACCAATTATATAGGTCCTCAAGTGTCTTGCATAATGGTGTGCACTACGTGTGAACAGCTGGGGTTTCCAGTAGGTGATCCCTTTCTTTTCAGACAGGGTGTATCTTATATTCTGTGAGGAGAATTCATCTTATTGATATTCTACTTTACATCAGGCTTGGTGCTATGGGACATTACATGTGTGATTGCTTTAAAATAGTCACAAACTAACCATTATTGGAGTCACAGAAATGGACATGGCCTTTAAATGGACGTTGGACTCTGCTTTCATCCAATGCACTTCTCTCCTTCCTCCTCAAAAGACCTCATTTCCCACAGCTGGAAAGTATATTTCTGTAAAATACACAGTATATTCTACTGTGCAATGTTTCTGCACTCCTTTGCATCCATGAAAACCTGAGTAAACAGGTGTACTGAGATTTATGGGGAAGCAGCAATATTTAATTTGCTCATGGGGAAAATTGCCAAGATTCAGCAAGTTACAGTTAATGTTCACCTCATTTGGCTTGGATCAGAGCAGGTCTTGAAGGGAGATGGCTAGACAGAAATATGAACAATTCAGACAAAAGAGCATCCAGTTACTGGGTTGGAAAATAGTAATTACTTTTACTATTTTAAAAGCCAGTTTGTAAATGCAAAGACACATTTGACATGGAATACCCTCAATACTGTATTTATTTAAAATGTGAGTGCTAACCCTTATAAAACTTTCATGCCTTCCTTTCATAAATTAAAAATGTAGCAAAACGAAAAAGCTGAAATGCCTATAAACAAAAAAATGGATGGGAAATTGTTAGAATTGAAAGACGCCCTAAATTACTTTGCTAATTTATTTGGGGTTTGCTATTCTGCGCACTATATTATAAACAATGATAGGGATCATTCTAAGATATGTATTACTGTTAACAAAATACCCCCCCCCTAAAAAATATTCTTTTTAAACTGTTTGTTTATACAGCATTTATCACCAAGGGCATCATTAACTTACTTTACATCAGCCAGCTCTCTAAAAATTGACTGTGGGTCAATTTCACTGGATTACAGACATTTTTGTTGTTGAGACCCCTTGCTATGCCTAGCTTTTATTGAATGTCATAGACCAAATGACTTGGCAAGATAAGCAACTTCTGTCTAGACAAAAGGATACAAAATAATGACAAAAGAACCAGTCTTCATTTCCCAAAACCAAACAGTTCAAGTTTCACACAACCAAATGGTTTTCATCCCCTATTTAAATGATGTATTGTGAGTGTTTCTTGGGGATTTTGCTACTGTATTCTCTAAATTCATTAGAAATTTATTGAACTACATTTATAAAATTCACCATAAAACCCAGCAAGGTTTAACACCTCAAAGATTCATTTAAATTTTAGGGTGTGTTTATATGGATATGTACACACATACTCATTCTTCCTGCATGCATTCATAAGGAATGCCTTTTGATGCACATGAACCTGGGAATTGTAGAGAAATGTAAGTCATGTTTTTCATCCTTAACAACTCTGGCTCTGTCATCATTTTTTGGTTAAAGTCCTTAGTGATCTAGCAGAGACATGTATCTGGGAGCAGAATATTTTCCCTAAGCCTCACTTAGTTGTGTAGTTGGAGGAATGAGTATTTGCTGTAACTTCCAGCCTCATCTCTATATTGAGACCAGTGCTCCTGCTCTCATTGAGTGTGTCCCTCAAGGTTTCCTAACATTCCCTGGCAGAGTAAGGTGCTCCTTCTACTATAATTAGTATAATTAATAGTTTATGTATTGGGCTTTGAGGTTTTCTGAAGTAGGTATTATTCACTCTGCTAGCCATTAATGTAAGGGGATGGACTTTAAAAGTGATGGAGAGAGAGCATGAGTTGGGGGCAGAGGGAGAAGACACTCCTTGCTGAGCTGGGAGACATGCTAGACTTGATCCCAGGACTCTGGGATCATGACCTGAGCTGAAGGCAGATGCCCAACTGACTGAGCCACCCAGGCACCACTGGAATGAAATTCTTATGACTGTTTTCTTTGTCTTGATAGTCACAAACTCTGCCTCAATGGAAATTAACATCAAATGAAACCTTTTCTTCTCTTCAAAAGCACGTTCTAGCTGCTTTAGTACTTTTCTTCTTCTGTGGACTGGGTACATAGCAACACAAACCCATCACAAATGAGCCCTGCCTAGACGTTTATATCTGATAAAAGATATACCATTTCCATTAGTTTGTACCCAAAATGTTCTGACACCAAAAGGTATGGCCAGAGTAAGCACTATTCCTTGAATAGTATAATTCCCTCCAATTCTGTTTTTGTTTTTTTTTTTCCTATTTTAACATTTTTCTTATTTGTGGGACTCCAGACTAGCACTGTTCACACAAGGGAATTGTGAACTCTACAACCGCATATTCTGGTCATTGTTTCTGTTGACATATGCAGAGAGCATGGAAAACAGGCCTTACATTCCTGAGCACAAATGTGCTGTCCTTTGGCACACGTTACCTCATTTGTTCTTATAAAAACACTGAAGATTTTCCCCTGTTGATTTCAAAAGATCTTCACCCAAAGTAAACGCTTATTATGTTTTCAGTTGCCTAAGTGTTCAAGTGGCATTAGGTAATGTGAATTCACTTACCAGCTCAATTGGTAGGGAATTATGCCCATTTTAGGTGACCTAATACTTCAGTTGATAGGGATGTCCTGATATTTTAAGGCATAGTCTGAAAGCCCCAATTATTTCATTTGTTTTTCTAGGACCTCTTCTTGACCATCTTTTTTTGGATGCTGTAATTTGCACTTTTAAGTGTAGGCATCAAAGAGCTTGACTCAAGTATAAATGAATGCTGATGCTCAGAGAGACAGAGTTTAACCTGGCTGTCCCAGAGTATCCTGCTTCTTCTCTATCACCATACACTCAGTATATGTCATTTTGTATGTTCTAGGAAATGCACAATCACACACACATTTTATCCTGTCCGTAAATGGACAGGATACAAAGAAAACCTAAAGCAAAAACATGTACCCATCACTGGACAACCACCAATAGGCTAGGAGCTTTTACGTTATTGTCATATTATAGATTGTAAGTCAAGTACTTTATGTAACATAAATATGATCATATCACACATAAGTGTTGGAACCCAGATCTGTCTTGCATATGGTTCCTTTATAAAGAAACCCTGAAAACGGATGTATTTATTTTTGGATTTTTCCACATGTCCAAAATTTTCGAAGAGGGCAAGGATGAGCAGATTTCTATTCAGGGTGAGAAGTTGTTCCCACTCTTAGAATCCATATGCTGCAATGGGAAAGGAGAAGTACATTCCTAGTCTCTTTCTCATTCTGAAATCTTCAGTATCTAACAGTCATGACAACTAGCAAACCTAAACTGAGGTGATAGTAAGGGAGAAGTCTCACCCCTAAATCCCATTCAGTGGGTATTGACCTTTTTCAATGATTTCCAAAGTGACAAGAAGTCATTTGGAAGTTGGTCATTGTAGTGAATTGAATATGTAATATATATATATATATATGTGTGTGTGTGTGTGTGTATATATATGTGTGTGTGTATATATATACACACAAACACATACATATAATGTCTCTCTGGAGCTTGTGAAAGTGACCTTCTTTGGGATAAATGTCTTTGCAGAGGTTAACATTAAGGATCTTGAGTTGAGAATACCTCAGATCAGGGTGCCTCACATCCAATGACAAGTGTCCTCAGAAGTGAAGAGCAGACAAGACATAGAGGAGGTGCTGTGAACAGGACAGCAGAGACGGGAGTGATGTGTTTATGAGCCACAGAAGCCAAGGATTGCTGGCAGTCCCTAGAATTTTGGGGACAGGCTTGAAATAGACCCTAAGGAGCCAACCCTGCCCACACCTGCCTTTAGAACTTCTGGACTCCAGAACTGTGAGAGAATACATCCCTGTTGTTTGAAACCACCAAGTTTCTGATAATTTGGCAGCCCTCAGAAACTACTGCAGCCAGTCTGGGGGCCAATGGAAAACCAGTTTTATCTTCCCTCCTCTCACCCCCCCACCCCTTCCTTTTTTTTTTTTTTTTCTTTGTCAGTGATGGGGCTATCATAACAAAATTCCATAGCTTTAGTGGCTCAAACAACAGAAGCTTACTTTTCACAGTCTGGGAAGTCCAAGATCAAGGTGGCAGAAATGTAGGCTTTGTTCCTAGAACTCTTTTCTTGGCTTAGGTGGCCTCCCTCTCACTGTATGCTCACGTGAACTATTCTCTGCATGCAGGGAGAGGGAGTCAGCTCTCCATGCATCTTCTTATAGGACACTAATCCCATCAGGATGGCCCTACCCTGGTAACCTCATTTAACCCTTACTACCTCCCAAAGGCCCTGTCTTCAAATACCAACACATTGAGGGTTACAGCTTCAACATGTGAATTTGCGAGGAAGGCCCAAACATTCAATCCATAACCCATCCTTCCTTCTCTCCTGCTCCTCTAGGTCAACCTTACTGAGGTAGAACTATATACCATAAAATTCACCAATTTTAAATGCACGCAGTCCTGTAATTATTATGACAATCATGGTATAGAGTATTTCCATCATCCTACAAAGTTCCTCCATGCCCTTTTGCAGTCGAGTCTTTCTCCCTACATTCTGGCCAACACTGATTTGCTTATCTTAATCACTACAGTTTTGCCTTTTCTATAACTTCATAGAAATGGAATCATGCAGTATGTTGTTTTAGCATCTCCTTATTTAGCATGATGCTTTTGAGATTCATCCATGTTCTTGTATGTAGTCAATTCTAGATCAGTATTCCACTGTATGGATATCCAACCATCTGTTTATCCATTGAACAGTTGGGTTGTTTACAGTTTTTGGTGATTAGAGCTGCTATGAATATCTATGTACAACTCTGTGAGGACATATGTTTTCATTTCTCATGAATAAATACTTAGGGGTGGAATTGCTGTCACATAGTATTTAATTTTTATAAGAAACCACCAAACTCTTTAAGTGGCTCTGTATTAGTTGCTCCATGTTCTTGCCAACATGGGGATTGTCAGTGTTTTAAACTGTAGCCATTCTGGTGGGTGTGTAGTAGTGTCTCATTATGGTCTTATTTTGCATTTCTGGGACTGATTTTATACTTCTAATCCTGCATAGCTTCTCCCTCCAGTTATCTCAATGAGCTGAGCTACACGTTTCATTTCATTCTTAGATTAAGAGTTGATAACTTGGGACCCTCGGAGAAAACAGTGTAGGAAAATGGATGTACCAACCATCGCACATAAGGTCTGTGTGCTTAACAGTGCTTGCCCACACAGTCATCTTGGGAAAATTTTTTTCATATTTCAAGTTAACCTTAATGTATGCTTCTGATTCTCATGAATAAGGGATGTTAGGTAACAGGCCTTTCTCCTTCCTAGACCTTAGTGTCCCTAACATGAAAAGTGTGGTCCACAGTGGTGGTTCTTAAATCTGAATGCATACATTTCATCCATAAAATAAAAATGAAGATCTACTCTTGGCCTTCTTTAGTTGAGCAGGTCTGGAATGAGACTTGGAATTTTGTACTTTTAACTATCTAATTTCTAGACTGGTGGTTGTTTAACTGGTTTAACCGGTTGTTTAACCAGTGGTTGTACTTTGAAAGCTTGCCTAGATGCTCCCAGGTTTCTTCTAACTTTGACATCCGATACAGAACATGAGATAACCTTGACCTGTGACTCAGGCCTTTCCTCAAGGTTATAAAAAAAAATCTTTGTAAATAGTAGGTGCTTGATAAATAAAGGGGGAGAGAATTCAGTGATGGGAAATCAGTTTTAGTAATTCAATTATTGCTTCCCCTGGTTTGGAGCAGCCAACCCCAAGTGTCCAGAAAAGAGAGGTCTCCCATTTCTTTTCAGTCAGCCCTCTGATTTTCACCTGCTACCTTTTACCCTGCTCTACCACTGTCTTGCTGTTGGGCTGTGGCCAAGTGCTTTATTTCTCGGAGCCTGTTTCCTCATTGTAAATGGCTGTGGGGAGAACCTTCAAGGGTTGTTGGTTATGAAATAATACAGATGAAAGGCTGAATATAGCACTTGGCATTTAGAAAATGGTCAATAAATAATAGCTATTGTTGTTTTGGTTACTATTATTCAGAGAAAATGATGGTCTCTCCTCTGAGCTGTGAAAGCTGGCTTCCGCACTTCCCCTTATGCTCTCCTGGAAGGATTAGAAACAGAGAAAAGAGATGACCCAATTTAGTCTGCAGATGGCCAAGGCTTTGAGATGCAGAAGGGGAGGAAGCTAACACAGCTAGGGGTGAACTATGATGCCACAGACGTGGGGCTCTGAGATTCACTTCTTGGAAACAAACTTTCAGCAAACATTGGGCGATTCATTAGAGAAGCTGAAGGAAGAGACCCACTTTTCTCAGCTTTGGCGATGTTACATAAAATTTCCTGCTCTTCTGTATCCAACTGAGGCAAGGCAAAGCAAAGCTACTATATTTTTTTGTGACAACAATCTAACAAAAAGTCCACCTGCTTTTCTATTTTACTGTGAAATAATGTAACCTGAATCACCTTTTAGTTGGAGGGTTACAAGCTGGGTTTTAGCCAACTTATTTTGTTTAATAAAGCTGATAAGAGGTTCCCTATGCACGTTCATTGATATCCTGCTACACCGTAAGAAGAAGAGAGAGAGACAAAGGTGGGAAAACAAGGCAAATTTCTGTGAGTAACAGTGATGACCATAAGTAGAAAACAATCCCACAGGGTTGCCCACATATATGTTCTAACACAGAATTAGGAGTCCAGATAGGAACAACAAATAATTCATGGCTACTGTGTTTGAGCATTTACTATGTGTGATTTATACAGTAGCTCATTTCAGCACCACGGTATCATCTCAGGTATTTCCTCAAATGAGACCCATAGACTCAGAAGGTGGGACCCATCTCACACAGCTGTCTGTCTAATGGAGGAACACAGATTGAAACCTGGGGCTTCCCCTTTCCAAAACCCAGGTCTCAACCTCTTCACCAACCTAAAAACAAGCCTAAATCATGAAATGGAAGTGTTCTTTATAAAACAGTGCCACTCCAGTAACTAATCCAGGAAAGACAGCTTCTGGTTCCATTAGATATCTTATTAATTTAAGAAGAAAATCCAGTAACTAATCCAGGAAAGACAGCTTCTGGTTCCATTAGATATCTTATTTAAGAAGAAAAAAAGTTTCTAGGGTGAGTCAAGTAGAAATCATGATTTAAGCTGATAATGCTTTGTCAAGATCACACAAGGGCTAAAGATGTCACCCAACAGATGTGGGAGTGATAGATGAAGCTCGTGCCACCTGCCTTTATTGAGTAGCCAGGTTTGTGCAAAGGACACACTGAAATTCAGGTTCTGGGGCATTCTCTGAGTATCAGTTACCTTGCAACTTATTTATGTGTCCCCTCTATTTCCACAAAGGTTTTTATCAAAGACATTTTTAAGGGGCTTACCATAAAACTAGATGAGCTCAGAGAAAAAAAAAAAAAGAACAGCAAACTCAAGGAAGGGAAGAGATGGTTTGAAGAGGTACCTAAGAGATAACCGCTACTAGCTATGGATTTTTTAGAGCATGATTCTGAGTTTCCTGGCAGGGAATGAAGGCAGACAGAAGCAATGTCACATCAGGATGATTTAAGGCAGAGGGATTGGGGAGCACTGTCAAAGCCAGCAGTACCTGGAGACCACACTGCTCTTGACAGCCCTGACCCTATCTTTTAGGTGCGTCATTTTGTCTACTTATATATAGTCAGAATAAGTTAGCTCCTAGGCACTGATTTGGTACTCTAACCTAGACCTCCACTGGCTCAGGTAAATGCGCTGCCCTCCAGGATTTTATATTCTTTTGCCCAAATGTTGGTCAAAATGTCCTATTAAGATCTGATCCAGTTCCAAAGGGATGAGGCAGATGTGATATTCAAACTATTTACCATTGTAGGCAGGGGCCCCATAGGTTCGACCGTATGCCATGTAGGTATGCTTGGGCAAAGGAACAGAATTCCTCCCCCTCCCTCTTCTCTTAGTTCTGTTGGCTGGAGCTTTGTTCTGCCATGAACTTAACAGAAGCTTCTTCCTGTCTCTGAGTTGCTGCTACTTCTGTAAAATAAAGAGTTGGACTCTTATCTCTAAACGCCACCGCACAGCATATCCGCATTTGGAGCCACACAGAATGAGCACATCTTTGGACCAAATGTCCTTGGTTGAAATTCCCCCCATGGAACCAAATAGTGATTCTCTGCACAGAGCCAGGACTGGGGATCCGTGCCCCAGAAGGTCTAATGAGATGTATGTAAATAGCTCTCCCTGCCACCAGCCTCCTCAATTACAGAACCGGAGCTTTGCCAATTCACCCGACTTCTAGAAATTCACCTCTCCAGTCCAGCAAAACAGGCATTAAGAAGCCTATAAATAATCATCTTATTCCCACATCTCTGCGATAGCAGAGAGGCTGGTGCCGCAAACAAATTGGCAGTTCATAGACAATGCAAATGAATACTGAAGGGTGAAGCTTGCATAATGTATTTGAAAGCAAGCAGCAGGTTGGGGAACAAAAGACAACCTCCTTCCCTCTGCCCGTCCTGTTTCAGTCATGGCTTTAATTCCTTCCCCAGCATAAGGTCCATGGCTAGGGTCTCCATTTCACATGTTGAAGCTAAACTTTAGGAAGAAGAAAGAAACCCTCTGGATCCCTGAACTGGGGGACCCTGTCATTTATCAGGAGCAGATGTGAGCACCCTGTGCTATGAAGTTGCATGTGTTGAATGATAAAGAAGTTCCCCTCGGTTTTCTTTTTTTTTTTTTAAAGATTTTATATATCTGACACAGAGAGAAGAGCAGGGGGAGAGGGAGAAACAGGCTCTCCGCAGAGCAGAGAGCCCGATGCGGAACTCGATCCCAGGGCCCCGGGATCATGACCTGGGCCACCCAGGCGCCCCCGCCTCAGTTTTCTTTTAAAAGACAGGACCTACAGCCAGATTTGGTGGCTGGGGTGAGATCAGGAGACTGTTTTCATGAATTTTCATTAGCACCCTTGCTGTAATGTTTTAAGGACCCTCTGACTCTGTCCTTTTGATGAGGAGGAATTACTGTGCGCTTGGAGTTTTCGCATTCCCTTCTAAGAAAATGACCTCTGCTTGCTCTCAGTAAGACAGGAATGAATGCCACACTTCACACTCAGTGCTACAGTAATTAATAATCTTACACATCTGAAACCAAATTAGGGCCAGAGCCTTCACAGGTGACAAGCAGGATGCCTTCTGCAAGGTGAAAGGGATACTTTCTTTGCCAGCAGAAAGAATTATTTAGAAATTTCCATAGGGACTGATGTGAAGGAGTGTCATCTTTTTGGTATAATAGCCAATGGTAGGCACAGTGCTTTATATACAGTGTCTCACTTAGTCCCTGCATACCTTAGGTGCTGGGCAGATGGGTACCATCATTCTCACCAGATGTCCAATAAGAAAGGAAGGCTCAGAGAACTCATTTCCTTATTCAAGGTCATATAGCCAGGGAATGGCAGAGTCAGAATCCATACCTGAGAGTATCTTCACTTCATAGCTCATGTATTTATAGCAATAAGGTCTTGAGAAACACTAATGTTACTTAATGTCACGGGCTTCAAAATATCATAAAATCATTTTTCAAATTGCCCTCTTTTCCTTATGCAGTATAAAAGGTTCCCTCCCCTTACTGAATAAACTGGATTGGCAGACATAAGCATTCAAATCAAAATAATGAAGGAAAGAACATAAAAACAAATAATTCACCCTCTAATTAAGTCCTCGAATTTTCCATTTGAAGTCTAGATAATGATGTGGTGTAATTATTATAAAAATAACAATCTATTATCACTGCTATGAAATTACCAATTATTACAGAATTCATATTGGCTTGGGAATATTCCCCATTTTTTTTTTTACCTGTAGTAGAAATAAATTTGTGTGGAAAATTACATAGGCCGTATTATATAATGAGAAAGAGTTTTGAGAAGGAGGATGGTAAACACTTGGATTTACTCAACAATCATTTTTCACCTAAATGTCAATGCTGCTTATCTTCCCAAAAGAAAGACACATAAATCTGTTAAAAATGGAGTGCTGTTAAAATCCTCTCATGCAAGTAAGGCAGGTGGGGGTGGGGGAGATATATGAACAAAGTGGGTGAAGGGGCCTTGTAGTATCTCTGCTACCTTGAACCACTTAGCAAAACAAAAACACCTGCCTCTTAACCAGAAGGCAGGAAATGTGTCTTTGGTTTTACCATCCTGGACCAAATGAAATATATAGTAACTTGAAAAGAATCTTAATTTCAACAGAGGCAGTCCCTTTCCTTGCAGGGTCAGCTTGGCCCAGTCAACCAGATACGCAGTACCCCGTGGCTGGGGTGAGAAGTGCCTCCTTTGGTTTGTTCCATTAACCAAAGAGCAAACTTTGAATTGTACCTCTACTTTGAATTGTAGGGGACTCTGGCATGAGGCTGAGCAAACCCTATAAACACCACCACTGACTCTTACCAACTCCCAGAAGACCTACTTTTTTCTAATATCACTAAGGCTGTCACCTTGCAGGAAAGCACATTTTATATGAAGTTTAGCTTAACCAAACCTGAAGAACTGTTACCTTGGCAGCATGAAACTTCTGTGCTTTGGCTATTATGGGAAATCAGCTTCTTCTTGATCCTCATTGTGTCCCAAATCTCTACGTCTTTCTTTACTTTATTAAGCATTTTCCTTCCTTTTTATCCCTCCACCACAAAACCCCAACTATTTTCCTATTACAAACATCAAAAGTAAACAATGGGACACCTGGGTGGCTCAGTCGGTTAAGTGTCTGCCTTCGGCTCAGGTCATGATCCCA
Source organism: Neomonachus schauinslandi (assembly GCF_002201575.2). NCBI lineage: Eukaryota > Metazoa > Chordata > Mammalia > Carnivora > Phocidae > Neomonachus > Neomonachus schauinslandi. The sequence goes on from NC_058403.1 coordinate 165,709,105, forward strand.
GGGTCCTGGGATCGAGTCCCACACCAGGCTCCTTGCTCAGCCTGCTTCTTCTCCCTCTGCCTGCCACTCCCCCTGCTTGTGTTCACTTGTTCTCTCTCTGACAAATGAATAAATAAAATCTTTAAAAAAAAACTAGACATAGTAATTTAAAATCATAGCCACATTAAAAAAGGATTCTCATTTCTTTCTTTCTCAAAACCTCCTTTGGGAGTCCAAAAACACTTATACTCAAAGAATACAGGAAGATCATACATTGCTTTGGAGATCCTGCCATACAATTAAGCTTTGTCCCAGTTTATTTCTAGGTTGGTTAGTGAACTACCAGGGCAGTATTATAAAATGGCAGTTATGCCCAGTGAGCTTCAAGGGCCAAATAACTCCCATTGTGCTGAAATTCTCTTTTTGTAGAGATAAATAAACAAAAAGCAACACAGAATAATAATCTCAAGTAGACTTGAGTACTTTTAATTTGTCCTCTTTCCTGCTACCTCCCAAATCCATTTCTTCCTTGATCTACCCCATCTCCTTCAATAGCAAGGTCAACTCCTGAAGCCAGTGATGGTCTTTCCACTCACCCTTTCTCCCCTTCCCCACCTCTAACCTGTAGCATGGCATGGCTGTTGATTCCAAATCTATGTCTACCCATTAACTCTATCTCAGTGGCCATCATCATCTCTCACCTAGAGAATTCTTAAGTGGTCTTCATTTTCACTCTTGCTCCTACTATAAAGCAAAGAGGATTTTTTTTTAAAACTTTAAATGAAGTTATGTAACTCTCACGCTTAGAATCTTCTATCTGCAATAAACTCCAGACTCTTCAGCATAGTCTACGCTGCTTCTGCACAATCTGGCCCTAGCCTCCTTGCAGTTTCTTCAAAAATTCAGTCTTTCTTCTGGTTGAATTAGTTGGGCAAGGAGGTTCAGTTGGATGTGTTGTGAAAAAACTGTTTTCGAGACATGGGGGGGAGAAAGACAAGAGACGAGGATGCACCTGTTCTTCCTAAGAGCAAGGAAGGCGCTGGTTCAAAGCTGACCAAGTCGGAGGTCATAGGCAGAGACACTCTGATTTGGAAACGAGAGAGGGGAAAATAAAGAGGTTTTCTAGGCTGATTATTATAGGTATCCACATTCATTTCATCATACCTACTTGGGGGTTTTCTTTTAGTCCATCTATGTAACCACACTTCTACCCACTTAGCAAAATCTCATGGAGCACAAACTATAGTCAGACAGAATAAAAAGCCAAGGAAACATTAGGACAAAAGAAGAACGCAGGTGGACAGCACTTTAGCTGGACCCCGCTTATCTAAAAGTACATGCTGGGGATGCAGCACCGAGACTTAGGCCCTTTCCCAGCCCTTGAAAATGAACTCGAGAATACAGACTTCCCATGACTCCTTGATTAAAACTTCTTTAGCCTAGTAAAGGGTCTTTTTTGACTAAAAAAAAAGGGGGGTTTCCAATCTCGAACCATTTGCTATCATCAGAGATTCTAAGCCCCCTCCCACTTATAATATATGCACTCATATACACACACCTTACCCCCGCCCCCCAAAATCATGAAGCAGCGAGAGATACGCAGCTGGTTTTGTTGGGCCTGGTTCCCCAGGCCCAGGCTGTTGACAAAAACAAATTACAAGCATGTCTTTGGCCCCATGTGTACTGTGTGACACTAACAAGGCCCTTCAAAAAGTTGGATATTGGGTCTGACAGGACCAAGTGGCCTGTGATGGCTTGAAAAGAGACTGTGGCCCACCCAAGCACACACACTGGGAGAAGGAAAAAAGCAACCAGTGTGACAGCTGCGGAACACGGACCCTGCACTGACACAAAGACTTTTCTTTTTTCATTAGATTGGGAAACCGGTCATTAGATTTAAGTCAAATCCAAGAGAGAAAGAGAAAAAAAGAGATGTGATGTTCTGATAGATTTTTGAACATGTTTAGGAGAGCTCAGCAAAAAGACCTTCTCATTTAAAACAACCAACCAGATGCTCCCCAGACAATAACAAAATAAAATAGCTTATTTATGCAAGGACGGGGTGTGATAAATCCTGTCTCCACGTACTCCTAAATAGCAGGAGGCTTTGGACACCGAAAGGAAAATTGGGGTCAGATTGGGGAAGATTACCACCTGCACAGGCCAAATGCAAAGTCTGATGGCTCAGTCATAAACAGGGCCATGGGGCTCATTTTCAATTCTCCTTCCCAGCAGCACACACAGTCACGGCTGCTTTTTCCAGCATTGCACTTAGGGGAGCCAAGTTAAGATTGCCTATCTTAAGCCTTGAAGCCTTGTAGAGACCGGCTGATCAATTGGCCTTCATGGGTCTAGAAGACAGAGAATGTAGACTTCCTAATGATTCTTTCATCTCTTTAGGGGTTGGCAGCAAGGACTTCACTTTCTATAGACTCTTTGATCCATCTATCTCAGTTCAGGAAGTAGACCAGTTCTCGAGGCAAGGTCTGAGTTATTCCTCTCACCTAATGCTATACAAGATTCATTTGGGAGAAACTCGACACGGAGAGCCAGCCTTGGGGAGGATGCAACCTCAGGGACATGAAACCTTGCTCCTTTTCATCCTCCTCTTCCTGGCTGAATCCATAGATGAACAGGGCTTCTGCAAAAAGGTGCATCTGGTGATAATGAGGCTGAGGACAGCCACGGGGGAATGGAAATCCAGGCAGGACGTGGATCAGTGAGAAACTGAGCAAGGACCAAGAGGAGGTTTCTACCCTCTAGATCTGACCCAGAAGGGAGAGTTAAGTCCATGTGAAGTCCTCTGGAATAAAAAAGTAATTTTCCTTGCAAGCCAACAAAACTATACAGACTGCTTGTAGAATGCTAAGTGGTGGGAGCAATTTTCTACATTACATGGGTCTTTATCAGAGTCCACACTGTACTCACATGGTTAATACATTCCTATGACCCTGCCCCTTTTGTAGTGGCCCTCAAATATTCAGATTCACTTAACTAAAAGTCGTCTTTTTCAAAAGCAACTCCAGGATTTCATTTTCCAGACAATACATTAAAAAAGTAGGCAACTGCTCAAATGCCAACTTTTAACTGTAAATATTTCACTTGTTTGCATGAGATTGAGAATAGCTATAATATTTGTTCTTGTCTATGAGTATATAAAGATGTGTATACCTAAATTATGTTTTACATACCCCTGACCATTTTTTTTTTGAGATCCTTAGAGAAACTAAAGATGAATATAAGCTCTAGCCCTCTTTAGAATTCTGAAAGTTGACTAAGTCCTTGTTACTGAAAATGTGGTCCCAGAACCCACTGTATTAGTACCTACTGGGATTTTACTCCAAATGTAGTTTCTTAGGCCTAAATTTACATTTAATAAGATCCCCAGATTACTTCTATGTACATTAAAGTCTGGCAACTGCTGAGTTAGATTCCTTGTTAACATGAGATACCGTGTTGCAGTCTTTAGCATGGTGAGGAATAAAGAATTGTTCCTCCGTTTTTGTACCTTTTAATATTCTGGGAACTTGTCTGGAAGGCAATTGAATTATTTAAATAACTTGACAAAAGGAATAAAGAAAATTCATGTTACACTCTGACATAACGTATATCAAATGGCGACCAGGAGATAACTGAGGGATTAGGTCTGTGCTATTAAAACTAACCATTTCTGCAAATTACATTATTGGAAGATCTGTAGTCATAGAAACGTGTTTCAGCATGTCTATAGCTTCATCTGTATTCTTTCTTGTGTTCTATCAGTATCCTGGCCCTCATACATACTTAACTGTACTTTAGAACCATAATAAGGGTCATAATTGGCCTATTTAAAATCTGCCAATTTTCTCTTAAAGGCCACATATAGCAAGACAAGACCATAGAATGACCCTGCCCCTTTGATCTCCATCCAGTCACTTCTCACATAGGAAGGATGGATCTACTGCATCTACTGTCAGTGGGTAAATGGACTTTAAAAAGAAATAGCCCTCTCTCAATTCTTAATCTCAGAAAACAAACTGAGGGTTGCTGGAGTGGGAGGTGGGGTGGGAGGGATGGGGTGACTGCGTGATAGACACTGGGGAGGGTATGTGCTCTGTTAAGCGCTGTGAATTGTGCAAGACTGTTGAATCTCAGATCTGTACCTCTGAAACAAATAATGCAATATATGTTAAGAAATAAAAAGGTAGCAGGAGGGGAAGAATGAAGGGGGGGAAATCGGAGGGGGAGACGAACCATGAGAGATGATGGACTCTGAAAAACAAACTGAGGGTTCTAGAGGGGAGGGGGGTGGGAGGATGGGTTAGCCTGGTGGTGGGTATTGAGGAGGGCACATTCTGCATGGAGCACTGGGTGTTATGCACAAACAATGAATCATGGAACACTAAAACTAATGATGTAATGTATGGGGATTAACATAACAATAAAAAAATTAAAAAAAAAAAGAAATAGCCCTCTCTCTCTCCTCATCAACATGTAAAACACTTAGGCACTGGAGTACAATGCTTAGGATGATGATAATGATATTAATAACCTCTTACTTCTATGCTTTATGATTTATAAAGTGCTTTTCACTTATATTATCTCTGACCCCTGCCACACAATCCTGCATAAGTGTCATTAGCCTCATTTGACAGTTAAAAAAAAAAAAAAAAGACAAGTCTTTAAGACAGAGTCCATAACCTGGTAGCCACTGGACAGCTCCCAACCCATGTGGCAGAATGGTTAAAACTCATGACGGAATCACATTTAAAAGTCACAGATTTTCACGTAAAACTCTGGATTTCCAATTTCTCTTTAAAAATCTCAAGATCTGGCCACTATTTTTTGATACAGCTTGGTGGGGATGACCGTCCTTAAGCAAAACATGAGTGCTTTCAATTGTCACAGTCCCCACTGTGCCCTGTGGCCCACGACTGCCCTGTTTCTTCATTAGGGTCTTCACACAGTTCCTTTAGACACTAGAGTTGGCAACCAGTTCTCCAGAAGGCTAAGAAATGTGTTCAAGAGCAAATGATCAATAAATGGTAAAAGTGAAGACTGAAATCAGAGTTCTGATACTAAGCCTATCTCTACTTCTGTTTCTATGGAGTTCCTCTCAAGCAGAATGACCTGATTTAGATTTTGGAATCCCAGGTATGGGGTCCAAGAATCTGAATTTTGAAAAATCATCCAAGATGTGATGTGACTGAATGCAAGGAGCAACTTCCTAAGGAGTCTGAAGACCTAGGGATCCCCCTTGGTCCTTAGACTAAACTAATCTGCCTCTCTGTCCTTGAATCATTAAGTCTTTGGACACCCACAGAGCGCTGTGCTCTCTGGCTCTGGATGATGTCATTTTTTTAGGACCTTAGCTTCATTAATACTTATAAAATGGGTTGATAATATTTGCCTTCTCGCTGCCATCAAATATTTACTAAATGCCTACCTTGTGATATGAACTGTGCTTGGCTGTGGGGATCCAACATCACAGTGTAGAAGTGGTTATTTAGTTGAGCTGTCCAACTGTTAAACCCAATGAGACTGAGCTGTGGGTGTGGATTATACAAATGGCACTTCAGTATTTAACTCATGTTAGTAGGCAGAGTCTTTATCAGAGTCCACATTGAACTCACGTGGCTAATACATTCCTATGACCCTGCCCCTTTTGTAGTGGCCCTCAAATATTCAGATTCACTTAACTAAAAGTCGTCTTTTTCAAAAGCAACTCCAGGATTTCATTTTCCAGACAATGTATTAAAAAGGTAGGCAACTGCTCAAATGCCAACTTTTAATTGTAAATATTTCACTTGTTTGCATGAGATTGAGAATAGCTATAATATTTGCTCTTGTCTATGAGTATATAAAAATGTGTATACCTAAGTTATGTTTACATACCCCTCACCATTTTTTTTGAGATCCTTAGAGAAACTAAAGATGAATATAAGCTCTAGCGCTCTTTAAAATTCTGAAAGTTGACTAAGTCCTTGTTACTGAAAATGTGGTCCCAGAACCCACTGTATTAGTACCTACTGGGATTTTACTCCAAATGTAGTTTCTTAGGCCTAAATTTACATTTAATAAGATCACCAGATTACTTCTATGTACATTCAAGTCTGGCAACTGCTGAGTTAGATTCCTTGTTAACAGTTCCAATTAACCTCATTGTGATCATCATTTCCATATATACATATATCAAATCATATACTTTATATATGAATTATATATATATACACACACATGGAATATATTTGATATACATGTATCAAAACATATACATATATTGAATCATCACATTGTACACCTTAATGTTACACAATGTTGTAGGTCAGTTGTATCTCCAGAAAGCTGGAAGAAAAAAAATAACAAACACTTCCCAAGATGGAGATGTTTTGGTATGTGCATTTATATAAGGACCTTTTAGATACAGAAAGCTAGGCAGTAAGTAGAAAGTGTTACGAGGTATCTACACACTGCCCTTTCTAGAAAATGTACACGTTTTTAAGGACTTTTTTTTATCATACTGACTTTAAGTTAACATTTTGGGGAGAGTGTGCGCACATAGAAAATTAAAAGGACAATGTGGAAAACTGTTCCTTATAAATTTGTATTCCGTATGCATTGAGGATATTAATATGGTATGTTTATCAAAATTTTTCTTTTATGTAGTCAAATAATTAGACATTATTATTTTTATTATGTTGAAAACAGTGGATCTCAACTTTGGTTGCATAGTGGAATCACCAGGGAAGCGTTGAAAACTACCTTAACTTGTATTCTACCCCTTCTCTCTTACCCCTGATGTCTTGATCTGATGGGCATCAAGATTTTCAAAACCTTCCCACGTGCTTCTGTTATGCAGTCAGGCTTGAGAACTATTGCCTACAAGTCCTTCCATATAGCAAGGTCAGATAACATTCAGCTATGTCTTATTGTTTCATGGTATTATTCTTTCCTTGTTCCTCTCTTTAGTTAGTCATATGGTGTGATTTTGGGCTCAAGCCAGGGCATATTTGCACTCTTTGAACACTCTCAGTTCTCCTCTTTGTCTATAATTCCTCTTATATTTTTTTCCTTTTCATTTCAACATATAATTGGCCTCACAATCAAACTGGAGAGGACTTAATACTGCAGTAGTAAAGGGTCAGAAAGTATAATCAATCACACCAATATCCTTGATGAACATGGATGCAAAAATTCTCACCAAAATACTAGCTAGTAGGATCCAACAGTACATTAAAAGGATTATTCACCACGACCAAGTGGGATTTATCCTTGGGCTGAAGGTTGGTGCAACATCCACAAATCAATCATTGTGATACAATACATTAATACAAGAACATTTCCAAAGAACAAGAACCATATGATCCTCTCAATAGATGCAGAAAAAGCATTTGACAAAGTACAGCATCCTTTCTTGATCAAAACTCTTCAGAGTATAGGGATAGAGGGTACATACCTCAATATCATAAAAGCCATCTATGAAAAACCCACAGCGAATATCATTCTCCATGGGGAAAAACTGAGAGCTTTCCCCCTAAGGTCAGGAACGCGGCAGGGATGTCCACTATCACCACTGCTATTCAACATAGTATTAGAAGTCCTAGCCACAGCAATCAGACAACAAAAAGAAATCAAAGGCATCCAAATCGGCAAAGAAGAAGTCAAACTCTCACTCTTTGCAGATGATATGATACTTTATGTGGAAAACCCCAAAGACTCCACCCCAAAACTGCTAGAACTCATACAGGAATTCAGTCAAGTGGCAGGATATAAAAATCAATGCACAGAAGTCAGTGGCATTCCTATACACCAACAACAAGACAGAAGAAAGAGAAATTAAGGAGTCGATCCCATTTACAACTGCACCCAAAACCATAAGATACCTAGGAATAAATCTAACCAAAGAGGCAAAGAATCTGTACTCAGAAAACGATAAAATACTCATGAAAGAAATTGAGGAAGACACAAAGAAATGGAAAAACGTTCCATGCTCATGGATTGGAAGAACAAATATTGTGAAGATGTCCATGCTACCTAGAGCAATCTACACATTCAATGCAATCCCCATCAAAATACCATCCACTTTTTTCAAAGAAATGGAACAAATAATCCTAAAATTTGTATGGAACCAGAAAAGACCCTGCATAGCCAGAGGAATGTTGAAAAAGAAAAGCAAAGCTGGCGGCATCACAATTCCAGACTACAGGCTCTATTACAAAGCTGTCATCATCAAGACAGTATGGTACTGGCACAAAAACAGACACATAGATCAATGGAATGGAATAGAGAGACCAGAAATGGACCCTCAACTCTATGGTCAACTAATCTTCGACAAAGCAGGAAAGAATGTCCAATGGAAAAAAGACAGTCTCTTCAACAAATGGTGTTGGGAAAATTGGACAGCCACATGCAGAAGAATGAAACGGGACCATTTCCTTGCACCACACACAAAAATAGACTCCAAATGGTTGAAAGACGTCAATGTGAAACAGGAGTCCATCAAAATCCTAAAGGAGAACACAGGCAGCAACCTCTTCGACCTCAGCCGCAGCAACTTCTTCCTAGAAACATCGCCAAAGGCAAGGGAAGCAAGGGCAAAAATGAACTATTGGGACTTCATCAAGATAAGAAGCTTTTGCATAGCAAAAGAAACCGTCAACAAAACCAAAAGACAACCGACAGAATGGGAGAAGATATTTGCAAAGGACATATCAGATAAAGGGCTAGTATCCAAAATCTATAAAGAACTTATCAAACTCAACACCCAAAGAACAAATGATCCAATCAAGAAATGGGCAGAAGACATGAACAGACATTTTTCCAAAGAAGGCATCCAAATGGCCAACAGACACATGAAAAAGTGCTCAACATCGCTCGGCATCAGGGAAATCTAAATCAAAACCTCAATGAGATACCACCTCACACCAGTCAGAATGGCTAAAATTAACAAGTCAGGGAACGACAGATGTTGGCGGGGATGCGGAGAAAGGGAAACCCTCCTACACTGTTGGTGGGAATGCAAGCTGGTGCAGCCACTCTGGAAAACAGTATGGAGGTTCCTCTAAAAGTTGAAAATAGAGCTACCCTATGACCCAGCAATTGCACTACTGCGTATTTCCCCCAAAGATACAAATGTAGGGATCCGAAGGGGTACGTGCACCCCGATGTTTATAGCAGCAATGTCCACAATAGCCAAAGATGTCCATCGACAGATGAATGGATAAAGAAGATGTGGTATATATATACAATGGAATACTATGCAGCCATCAAAAGGAATGAAATCTTGCCATTTGCAACAATGTGGATGGAACTGGAGGGTACAATGCTGAGCGAAATAAGTCAATCAGAGAAAGACATGTATCATATGACCTCACTGATATGAGGAATTCTTAATCTCAGGAAACAAACTGAGGGTTGCTGGAGTGGTGGGGCGTGGGAGGGATGGGGTGCTGGGTGATAGACACTGGAGAGGGTATGTGCTATGGTGAGTGCTGTGAATTGTGTAAGAGTGTTGAATCACAGACCTGTACCTCTGAAACAAATAATACATTATATGTTAAAAAAAAAAAACAACATAGCAGGAAGGGAAAAATGATGGGGGGGAAATCAGATGGGGAGACGAACCATGAGACACTATGGACTTTGAAAAACAAACTGAGGGGGGTGGGGGGATGGGTTAGCCTGGTGATGGGTATTAAAGAGGGCACATTCTGCATGGAGCACTGGGTGTTATACGCAAACAATGAGTCATGGAACACTACATCAAAAACTAATGATGTAATGTATGGTGATTAACATAACATAATTAAAAAAAAGTATAATCACAGAAGTAATACATCCAAGAAAGTTCTGGTCTCAAAGAGTTTTAGGAAGAAGCAGGAAGGAATTAGGGTTATTGCTTCATTTATGAATAGTCACCAATGGAAACTTAGGTCTTCACTGACTAAATTGGTTAATGATTGAGTGATTCAGCTACAGTCTTGTCATGATCACCAGAAAGGCCCAGAAGCTACTTCCTTTTCTGTCATTCCAGAGGCTCTAAAACTTACTCTTGAACAGTTTCTCTATAATTAGGATTCCTCTACTGAGTCTAAGATGGTTTTTGAATGGACAAAGAGGCTATCAGAGGCAGACACATCTCGTGATAGTCATTGTCATGGCTTAAAGTCAAAGGTCTTAACATTGTATTGGATCATCCTCACTTCAGCTTAGAGACAAAATTATATGCCTTTTTTCTCCATAAAAGCAGCTGACATCACTGCAGAAGGCTTTACTGCCTCAGCATAATATCCCCCTGTTCCATAATTTTTTTTTCCCTGCCCCATTAAATTGGCACTCAGTCCTAAGACTTTAGGAGCTTGAAGTACCAGGCTCTAGTCATTGCTATAAATAATATCTCTCTCTTTAGATTCACTTTATACATAAACTAAAAGGGCAAACAGAATATGTATTCTCTCAAAATATTTGCTTGTCTGACATTCAGACTTTGAATTCTTCGACTTCATCACATTCCATTATTTGAGAACAAGCAAAATTTTTGACATTTTCATCTGAAATTTGTGGTTATAAAGTCCACGGAATCCAGGGCATGGTAACCTGTCCCAGGCATATGGTCATGTCAAAATGCAGAATTTCACTTCCCAACACATTGCATATTTGATCAATTCTCACAGAATATCATAAGGTGCTGTATGTATTGCTCTACCTCCTGCTTTACATCATGCCCCATAAAACCATCCTGCTTACATTTGACCTTTTCTGCTGAAGTCATCTCATGACCCAAGGAAGGAATTGATCATTTGCTCAATTTAATTCAACAAATATGTATCCTGTATCAAATATACTTCAAATCCTGTGTGGGGTATTGTGGGAGTGGGACAAAAAAAAAAAAAGATAAAGGCAAGGATTTTTTATAAGATGTGGCAACAAAGTGCTCTAGGAGTTCAGAACTGCATATATACAAAATTGAATTTTAAGGAAAGTTTTGAGTAAAACAATGTATACACAAAAGAGCCCATACTGTATAAATTTATCTATGTGATGTTCAAGAGCAGGCAGAACTAATCTATGATGACTGAGTCAGAATAATGGTTATTTGGAAATTGGTATTAACTGGAAAGAGACAAAGGGAACTTTCTGGGCAATGGAAATCTTTATCTTGATGTGAGTGATGGTTATACAAGTGTCCACATTTGTCAAAATTAGTCACAAATACACATAAGACCTGTGTATTTCACTTTGTTATTGAACAGTCATATATTTGTGTGTGTATAATTAAAAATAGAAATACTGTTGTACCAGAATATCAGAAAAACCAAGATATCCAAACACTAGGTCCATTTCTTACTCAGAAAGAAAAGGAGGTTATTTCCCTGGGAGGCCTCCCTGCACTGGGGTGGGTTGTGGGGGACAGTAAGTATTTGAAGAACTGGTGGGAATCCCACCTCTATTATCTTCAAGTTGTGATCCTGAGGCAATCTTTTAATCTGGGCTTTAGCTTCCTCTTCTGAAAAAGATAATGATGTCTACCTTAGAGAGTTATTTTGAGTATCAACTCAATTAATTGGTGTCAAAATGCATTACAGACTGCAAATCATTGAAGAAAATTGAGTAGCTGTCATTCCATTTCATAATGGTGAAGCGCCTCTATTTGGTGGAGCCTCTCCTTCCTCCATCATTGAATGAATGCGTTCCCAGGATACTTTAAAGTCACATTAATCTTTGTAAAGATTAATTTGTGATTCTGGAACTTGACCTTACCCCCTGCCAAAAGGGTGTGGGTCTGTTAGAGTGAGGATGTGTGGAACTCATAACTGCATATGCTTTCAGGGCAATCTTCTTTTTCTTGGTTTCTTATCCTGTGTCTCCATTCTCTCAGATATGCCAGAGAGAAGTTATCAAGTTTGCTCAAGCGGACACCCAGTCCCTGGACACTACAGTGCCGATGGTGGACAGCTTTTGGACTCTTAGGAGGCCCATGTCAGAATTGTCAGAGCAGGTTCTGTGACGGTGACCCACCACAGAAGAGTGCCGCGAAGCCTCCCACGGGAGAGGATGCGCAGCACCCCAGCCTGTCAGTCTGTGCCTCCAAGTTTCACTGCTGAGTTTGCATTAGCTGTTGCTGTCACTGCAGTGACAGAGCAACACCACCATTCAGCTTGACAACCCTGTCGCCACAGCGAGTGCTCTGCCATGAGGGCTTCCCCAGTTAGGTGCCTTTGTGTCACAGGACTTCAAGCCCTGTTTCAAATCCCCGTGTGCCTCCTTTCTAACCAATGGGTGACAATGTTCTGCCAAGCCCCAGCAGAGAGAATTTCTGCAAAGCAAGTGCTACTTCCCCACTCACTGAGAGGCTTGTGTCTGATTTTTTTTTATTGGGGGGTGGCACCTGGCATGTCAGATTGCCATTTAAAGGAAAACCATGTATTTTTTTTTTTTTTTTTTTTTACTAAATGGCTGGCTGAATGCGATCAAGTCTTTTGCAAAAGAACATATCCTGACAAAGAAACCTAATACATCTCTTCTAGAAGTTGAGATCCTCTTGTTTGGAGGAGTCATGTCTGCAACTGTTCCTCTTCCTAAACTCTGCATCCTCCCCACCCCCAACACATGCATTTCTGCTAAACATTCTTTTGAAACCATCTGAAAAAAAATGGAGCAAAAGTTTGGGATGTCTCAATTTATCTGGAAAATTGTCATGCCATGACCACTAAGTTACAGGCTGCTTCCATAATTAAGGGAAAAGATCATTTTGGAGTATGGTCCTTGAGGAAATTATCATGTCTTCTAGAAACCACTGCTTTTAGTAGATAGAATGTTTAATGTTTTCATGATTTGCCAGAAACTCTGACAGGTTTGCAACTTGGAGTAGGGTTTGGCATTTTGCCACAGTACACTGGTGAATCTTGGGCATTTGGATGTTTGTACATGATCCCGTCCATTTGTACATGAGTGAAGTGATTAACTGGCACTCCTATCACCATGAATCTGGGCTTCTCTCTGCATCTACAATATGTGTGGAAATATTCTTTCTATACATTAGACTCGTGGCATTTAGGTCCAGATGCAATCACACATACCCTTTTAGCAATTAGACTATACAGGTTCTTATAAAAACTATGTCTCCAGTTGCTGTCCTGATATAGACAAGCATTACCTTCACTGAGACCTGACCCTTGGAGTTGTTCTACCATACTTCATGGAAATGCTCTCATACCTTTTAGAATGAATATGTATTTATCAAATATTTGCAGTGTCTCTACTATGCCCAGGCCTCATGAGACATTCAGAAAAATAAAGGTGAATGGGACAGAGTCTCTGTATTCATTTGGTTGAAGTCCAGTGGCAGAGAAAGATGAGAACACTCACTCCTACAATCTCTGTTAATGTGACTGAAGTAAAGCGTAGGACCTGGGAGGTGGGGCAAGAAAAAACATTGTAAAGTAAGTGAGGCTCAAGCTAATCTTGAAGGATGAATAGGAGTTACCCAAGTAGACAAGATAAGAAAGGCTATTTCTGGCAAAAGTTAAGGACACATGAAGATAAACCATCTATAGTTAAAATTTGCCATAAACCAATTTTGAAGAAATCCCCTTCCTAAAATTTGCTCGTTGTAATAACAGCATATTTTTAGAATGATGAATAAGTCAGATGTACTTTTTGTGGCAGGATGAATTAGCTTATACAGGTTTGCACCAAATTTGGCTTTGGATCACGATAGTGTTACACAGAGGACTCTGGGCCTTGGATCAGTGTAACTCCCAACAAGGATCAAAGTAATTATCTACTAAAGATGCTACATGCAAACGCAGCAGGGCAGTCTATAGCATTCAGCTGAGAAATAATGAATTTCCTCTTAGACACTAGTGACGATATCATCTAGAAAAGTTAATTAAAGATGCCATTTCATTAAAGAATTAGGCTGGTGTGACAGCCCCATGCCTCAAAGTTCTTGATGAAACAGACACAGTGTTTAACATCCCTCAAGTTCTGCTTGACTTCAGCCAAAGTTTTCTTAAGTCACTGGAGAGATTTAGTCCATGTACATCTGCTGGGTCCACTTTTCAGGATTTTCGAGTCCCATCTACTCACTAACAGTTGTTGTTTTAGGAGTTACAAATTCCTGGCTTCTTCCTCTTTTATTGCAGGAAAATCTCTATAGTTGTGCTATGCTACATGGTAGCTAGGAGCCAGATGTGCTATTTACATTTAATTAAAATTAAGTATTTCATTCCTCAGTCACACCAATCACATTTCAAGTGTTCAATTACACCTGAGGCTCTGGTTACCATACTCAGCAATGCTCATATAGAACTTTTCCATCATCACAGAAAACTCTTTTGGGCAGTGCTGATCAATGAATACCCATGATTAATCCAACTTAGCCATATTACAAGAATATTAGGTAATGCTCTTCAAGAGATCTTTTAATGAAGTTAATGTTATTGCTCTTGATAACAGTAATTAAAATAATTATGTTCATATAGAATAAGGCTTTAGTTAATTATCTCATCTTCATTAATAGATGTTTAATCCATTCTATTTTGATCCCCATCTTACAGATTGGAAAATAGTCTTCAACACATTTCCACACATCTTATCACTTAGCCATTTTGATTTTGTACCATCATCATTTCTTTTTAAATAAAATAGATCAGATTTGGCTGCAAATTAATTTTGCCATATTGATGGGGTTCTTGCCATATTGTCCATAGGACTCTGTCCCTTTACTTTGTATCCCTTATAAGCACAAGTCAAACATGCAGAGGGCCTTCACACAATAGAATGACTAAAAATGCTGATTTATCCTCTATTCTACTCCATCACCACCAAATACATTTTAGGAACAACAGATTTCCCCCTATAGTACAGACAATGTAAGTAAAATAATGTTATCTTCCATGCTTGAAATTCTCCAAAGCCTTCCCACAACACTTACAATAAAATCCATTACTCCTATCACTGCCCCCACGGCCCTCTATGATGTGACTTGTTCCCCATCTAGTCCCTCCACTCACACTGGCCTGCTTACGTTCCATGAATAGATCAACATTTGCTCCAACGAAGGCCTGGGGATTGCTCTTTGCTCTTTCTGGAACACTCCAGTATACACTATGATTCTTCTTTAGGTCTGATCTTAAATATCACCCCCTTAAAGATATACACATATATTTTATTTCTTACAATTGGAGGGACAAGGGCAATTTTGTCCCTCCATTTACCTTGGGGTAAAAAGGTCTGGAAACCTTTTTTATTGTTCCAACCAGGTAAGGGGGCAGCTACTGGCATCTGGGGGTAGAGGCCAGGGATATTGTTAAATATCCTATAATGCACAGGACAGTTTTACTCCTCCCCACACCCCAAAAGAATTATCCAGCATGAAATGTCAGTATTACTGAAGTTGAAAAACCCAGATCTAGTTCCACCATTATCCTGAAAGCTTCATGAAGGCTGTCTCTTCTCTGGCTTGTTCATCACTGTGGTCCCACAACCTAGCAAATCATCCTATTGAATGAATTAGTGAGTAATATAAAGAAAGGGGCAAAATAGGTCAAGTTTCAAACATCTAGAGGCTATCCAAATGCAGAGAGCTCAGATTCCACCAGGAGTCCCATTCCATTGGGATGGTTTCATTGAAATAAGTATCCTCAGCTGGATCCTCCAGTAATCATCATTGTAGATTACTTCTACCGGAGACACAAGTATTCCTCTGTTGGCTCAACATCACACAGCATCAGGGAAATCCAAATCAAAACCTTAATGAGATATCACCTCACACCAGTCAGAATGGCTAAAATTAACAAGTCAGGAAACAACAGATGTTGGCGGGGATGCGGAGAAAGGGGAACCCTCCTACACTGTTGGTGGGAATGCAAGCTGGTGCAGCCACTCTGGAAAACAGTATGGAGGTTCCTCAAAAAGTAGAAAATAGAGATACCATACAACAATTGCACTACTGGGTATTTACCCCAAAGATACAAATGTAGGGATCTGAAGGGGTACGTGCACCCCGATGTTTATAGCAGCAATGTCCACAAGAGCCAAACTATGAAAAGAGCCAAGATGTCCAACAACAGATGAATGGATAAAGAAGATGTGGTATATACACACACACACACACACACACATATACATACACACACACAATGGAATATTATGCAGCCATCAAAAAAATGAAATCTTGCCATTTGCAATGACGTGGATGGAACTAGAGGGTATTATGCTAAGTGAAATAAGTCAATCAGAGAAAGACATGTATCATATGACCTCACTGATATGAGGAATTCTTAATCTCAGGAAACAAACTGAGGGTTGCTGGAGTGGTGTGGGGTGGGAAGGATGGGGTGGCTGTGTGATAGACATTGGGGAGGGTATGTGGTATGGTGAGTGCTGTGAAGTGTGCAAGACTGTTGAATCACAGATCTGTACCTCTGAAACAAATAATACATTATATGTTTAAAAAAAAGAAGAAGAAGAAGATAGCAGGAGGGGAAGAATGAATGGGGGGATTTCGGAGGGGGAGATGAACCATGAGAGACGATGGACTCTGAAAAACAAACTAAGGGTTCTAGAGGGGAGGGGGTGGGAGGATGTGTTAGCCTGGTGATGGGTATTAAAGAGGGCACGTACTTCATGGAGCACTGGGTGTTATACACAAACAATGAATCATGGAACACTACATCAAAAATTAATTAATTAAAAAAAAGAGTGAAATCCGCCTGATGATGGGTATTAAAAAGGGCACGTACTGAATGGAGCACTGGGTGTTATACGCAAACAATGAATCATGGAACACTACATCAAAAACTAATGATGTAATGTATGGTGATTAACATAACATAATAAAGTGAAATCCCATAAAAGGTTGAGAAATCAGTTACATAATATATGATTATTTGTTTAAAAAAAAACAAGTATTCCTCTGTTGGAATCTTTGTCATGTATAAAGCCAGGGATTTGTAGCAGAAACAGATTTTCCAATGGTCAGGTTCACAGGGAACAAAGAGAAAGCACAATGGGTCCAAGCCAGCTGATTGCCCACTGGTGGTCTGGTGCAGCAGAGCATCATCCACCTTCTACACTGTATGGGTCATTGGAGGGGCCAACTGTATTCCTGTGGCCTACTCCCCACAGCTGAAAAAATAAATGGTCTCTGACCCAGAGGTCTGAATGTTTGGTAAGCAGTCAGCTATGAAACAGACCACTGATCCACAGGGGACTAAAATGAGGACTTCACAGTAATTTCCCCTTTTTTAACATCTAAGTGTTACAATGATGATCATATTTGACATTTCTGGAAAAGTCACATCATTATTAAATAAGAATTCCTCCTTCACCTATTGGATTAGACACTTGGTGGCAACATGGATAATCAGACAAAAATTTAAAAGCATGCAACGTACATCAAATGCCACAGAATCCCAAATAATGTCAAATATGCAGCTACTCCCTGAGGGTCAGCAGTTTCATCCCCAAATCATATGTCTATGAAACTGGAAAATATGACATAAACTTAACTGTTCTCAGCAAACTGCTATGCTTTTCTCCTATAAAGGAATTGCTTGACTTCACTCACTGATAATGTCAAATGTCACTGGAAACAGAGGTCAGCTCATCAAAGCACAGAGGTAGGATGAGGATATGAATGAATTGTAAGGGACCAGCCAAACCTGGTCCTTCCAGTTCCAAGTGATTTCTAAAAGCCTTCGTGAAGTGAGAGAATACATTTTTGGATAGTAACCATCCACCCCTTTCCCATCATTATCTTCCTTCCATCTGGTCAGGAGGATGTATATCTGGCAATGAGGTCTGTGTGGCGGGTGAGCTCAACAGAGATGCAGGTCACCACCAAAATCTGATTTGGCAACAGACGGTCTTCTGTAAATTTGCACAGCAGTGGCCATGTGCTAAAAATATGAGGTAGCTCAGTGATTCTATTGTCATACTTGTTTGTGGCTGATCAAACATCTCAGGAAAGATGACATAGTCTGATAGAGAAGGTGAAAATTCTTATTCCCCTACCATGTAATCTGTGTTCCTAAAGGGACTTTCTTTCATGAGTCTTCTCCCACCCTCAAATTACTGAACATTGATATTGGAAATCATCCTAGTCATTAAAGATTTGGGGGCAAAAAAAAGTACAGATTATCAAGTATACATACAACTGACTGCACCTCAGGCTAAACTTTAAGGTGTCAGATTATACTAACAATGTAACTTGCTTTAAATACCACCTCATTTCTAACTCTGAAGAGAGTCTAATGTTAATTCAAATTAAACTACTCCACAGCCAAAGTGGTATGTGTTATAAAACACGAAAGCGAGCTGGTGAAAATTTTTAATTTTCCCTACTTATTAGCTATCTGTTCTGGGAATAAATTGAAGGTGTTAATTTCCTGGGTTTCAAATCTATTTTAAAATGTGCTAGGCTGAAAAAGAGAAAAAAAAATGGAATGTAGAATAATCTTATCTTTGAGACAGAATTAAGAAACTTAGTTATCTTTTCAGAATTGTGCTGGCTTTTGAGATACTATTTTAGAGTTTGGATGACAAGCTTGGGTTGCCTGGTCCCCATGATGCTTAGCATAAGATAATACTTAAAGCTCTTTATCAACTTGTTATGGATTGAATTGTGTACCCCCAAATTCACACGTTGAAGCCTTAACCCCCCACTGTGACTCTATTTGCAGATAGGGCCTTTGAGGAGGTAATTAAGGTTAAGTGAAGTTATCAAGGTGGGTCCTAATCGGATGGAACTGGTGTTTGTTTTTTGTTTTTTTTATAAAGAGACACTGAACAGTTCTCTTTCTTTCTAGGCACATTCAGACTTAAGTCTGCATGAGGACCACGGCAAGAAGATGGCACCTGCAAACCAGGAAGAGAGAGACTGCACCAAAACCCATTGCTGCTGGCATCTTGATCTTGGAATCCTAGCCTCCAGAACTGTGAGAAAATAAATGTCTGTTGTTTAAGCCACCCAAACTATGGTATTTTGTTATGGAAGCCTGAGCTTCTCCACAACTCTACCTAATTCTCTGCTTTGGTCATATAGTACTATGTGTTACTGTAAAGTCTCACAAGGAGATCTGTTTCTTGTGTAATTTCATCTAACTGGTGAACCCAGTATTAAGTAATGAAATCAGCTATCCCAACGTCCATGCATTTTGAATTATGATAGGTCACTTGCTTCCTTAACAGAAACTTTATAAATAATATCCACTGGCTACTAGGATCATCCTGCTTTTTCCAGATCATTGCAAGTTTTAGGTACAGGATAGGTGGAGATGCAGATATATATCCCCATGCCTACTCTAAACAGGATAGCATTTGAAGGGGAATAAACAGAAAGTACAACCACTACTTAAAGGCCAGTGATCTAAGAGGTCAATGGTGACACACAGCCAATTAATCACTGTATAGTCTAAATAACGTCTCTGCGGGGCGCCTGGGTGGCTCAGTAATTAAGCGTCTGCCTTCGGCTCGGGTCATGATCTCGGAGCCCTGGGATCGAGCCCCGCATTGGGCTCCCTGCTCCGAGGGAAGCCTGCTTCTCCCTCTCCCACTCCCCCTGCTTGTGTTCCTGCTCGTGCTCTCTCTCTGTGTCAAATGAATGGATAGAATCTTTAAAAAAAAAAAAAAAAAGTTTCTGCATGTTTCTAGAGGTTCAGACTTGGGTTCAGCTACCCACGTGGCATCCAGAGGAGCACTCTAGGATTGCTGTCACATCCGTTCCTTTCACTGCCCAAAATGCTCCTCCACCAACTCTCATTTATACTTCACGATGAAACTCAAATGCCCCCTCTTCCAAGATGGCCTGACTCCCCACACCTGAGTTAGACATAGAATTATTGAACTGGAAGTGCCCTTAGAGATTTCTGTTCCAAAACACATTATTTTACAATTATAGAAATGAAGGCGGGTGAGGTTGTTGGCATAGGACCAGGACTCCTAGACAACCCTTCTTTTACATAACACATTAAAATACTTATGTCTAAAATAGTTTTTAAAAGGTAATTGAAAGAAGGAAGGGGAGTAGTTTGTAACTAAGTGCCAAGCACTGAAGATACGGAGATGAAGGAGAAATGGCTCCAGCGATTTTTAAAGTCATGGCCTGGGCAGGTTGTGAACGAATATACAGGGGGCTGTTACAATAAGAACTTGATCTGAAGATGCTGCCACAGCCCCTGGATTGGCACACAGTAGGCCTTCCAGAGAAGGGTGGTGAGCGAATTAGCTAATATCTATAATTTAACTGAAGTATACACCACCTATTTTAAAGCAAAGGAAAAATAACCCTAATATCTTATTATTTCAAGGAAAAAATGCCTCAGTTTTAGTAAAAATCTTGGGAGCTATGCTTTAGAGTTCTAAAGTAAAATGGTAGATCTACATTGCCCGTGAGCAGGACATGAATATGGTGTGATCAAAGGGCAGAATGTTATGGGCTGAATTGTGTCCCCCCCCCAAATTCATATGTAGAAGCCCCACCCTCAGTGCCTTAGAATATGTGACTGTATTTGAAGATAACGTCTCTAAAGAGTTAATTAAGTTGAAATTAGGTCATTAGGTGAGCCTCATCTGTTATGACTGGTATCTTCATTAGAGGAGGAAATTTGGGCAGGACATGTGCTGCATAGGAGGAAGACCATGTAAAGACAAAAGGAGCAGATGACTATCTGCAAGCCAAGGAGGGAGGCCTCAAAAGAAATCAAGCCAGCACCTTGATCTTGGACTTCTAGCTTCCAGAACTGTGAGACGGTACATTTCTGTTGTTTAAACCCCCCAGTCTGTGGTACTTACTTTATGGCAACCTAGCCAACTCCTAGAGTAGAAAACACATACCTTGAGATACAAGGATCTTCCAGCAAGCTACAGTGACAAGTTTTCAACTCTGACTATTGAGATTTTGTGGTTCTAATGCTATGCAAATATCTGTCATGCTGACCTTTCTACACCTATAAAGGAAAATTTCTTATTGTCTTTATGAATATGAGATGCTACTCTTCCAATGGGGAATAATTATTTCTGAGATATCTAACCTTAATAAGCTAACAAGAACATCTGAAACAGGGACATGATCTCTGTTCTACATCCACAGAAAGCTGGAGTGTTAATTTGTACTCCAGGTAAGGTTTTTGAGACTAATTTGCCACCTAAGGCCATGTGCTTAATTTCAGACATTTGTTGATCAATAAGAGGAAAAACAAAAATGACTAGGTTTCTTCTTGGTTTTGTATTTATAAACTTGAAATGATAAAAATAATGTTGAGTGTACTTTATAGCTCTTCTAATCTCTTTGTGCATTTTATTTGATTTGAACCACAATACCTTGACTTGGAAAGATGAATTTCTAATTTATAGACAAGCAAGCTGAGGCTCAAAGACTTATCACAAGATGAACACAGCCTGATAAGAGTTGAGGTGGGACTGCAGTCCAAGGATCCTTCCTCCCTACCCAACTACTGATAATTTAAAGGCAGCCAAAGGAACATAGCTGTTATTTCAGAGTTTGTAAAAAGTACAAAGGAAAGGAGGTGCTTGTGTAGGTTTCTGGACCTGAACTACTGTAAATAAGATCATGGTAATGGCAGATTCTGACATAAAGCCTTTGGTACTTCTGAACTGTGTCTCCCTCACCACAGATTCACATATGGAAGTCCTAAACCCCACTACTTCAGAATGTGACTATATTTGGAAATAAGGTCTTTGTAGATCTAATAATTAGTTAAGATGAAGTCCTACTGGAGTAGGGTGGGCCCCAATCCAATGTAACTAGTGTCCTTACAAGAAAGGGAAATTTGGGGGTGCCTGGTTGGCTGTTGGTTAAGCAGCTGCCTTCAGCTCAGGTCATGATCCCAGGGTCTTGGGATTGAGCCCCTCATCGGGGCTTGTCCCTCTCCCTCTGCTGCTCCCCTTGCTTGTAATCAATCTGTCAAATAATTAAATTAAAAAAAGGGAAATTTGGACACAGATATGCATACAGAGGAAATGCCATGTGAAGATGAAGGCAGAGGTTGGAGTAATGTTTCAACAAGGAATGTCCGGGATTGCCAGCAAACCACCAGAAGCTTTGGAAGAGGCATGGAAAAGGTCATTCCTCACAGCCTTCAAAAGGAACCAACCCTGATGACACCTTGATTTCGGACTTCTAGCCTCCAGAAATGTGAGACAATAAATTTCTGTTGTTTAAGTCACCCAGTCTGTGGGCCTTTGTTACAGCAGCCCTGGCAAACTAATACATTCCTGTTACCACTGCTGCCCATGTGATGATTTTAGAGCCAAGAGAGGATCTGCCAGTGTCTGGCCCAGGAAATCCAGTGGCTTTCTGGACATTTTATCTTCAAGGATCCAATATATTCATTTATCCCATAAAGCTGTTATTTCCTACCAAGTAGAATGGTTAGCTTCTATCAACCACCAATTTGTGAGCTATACTGTCAAAGTAAGACCCTGGGAGGAAGGGACCAGGGCTCAGACTAGAGGAGCCTCATTCAAAGTAGGCTGCCTAGGAAACAAGCTCCTGATTTGGGCCCTCCTTTACCTCTTGTGGTCTAGCCTCTGGACCTTCCATTGCCCTAAAACAGCTCACCTTCTCCTTAAAAAATAGCTGCATGATGCTTAATAACACGCCTTCCATGTTGTTGAAACCTTCCCTTTTCTCAGCTGTGAGGACAGTATGTAACCAGCATGTCTTCTCCCTTCTTGGGCCACTCCTTGTTCTCTTTTAACCCTGTGTCTTTGCTCATCTTTTTCTCTACTTTTTCCCTTTGCTGATATTATCAGCAAAATGCTCAGATGTAAATGCCTCTGTCCAGCCTGGGCCTCTCTTTGATAGTCTTAATATTTGAACTATCTACATCACATTTCCATTTGGATGTCCAATCATTACTTCAATCTGAACCTTTTATAAAGGCAGGCTGTACAGAAGACAGAACAGACAGAGGGTATCTTCCTGCTCTTATTTCTTTACCACATGAGTTGTGTAACCCTTAACCATTTCTGAGCCTCAGTTTTCCCATCTGAAAAAGAAGCAAAAGATTTATAAGGGCTTGTTCAGGTATAAATATCAGAGATTAAAAAAAAAAATCTATCTCCTGTACAAGTTGCCTTGCTTTTTGCTAGAGTTCCATTATTTTTTTTCTTCGTCTCCAGACTATTGGCTTTGGATTCTTTTCATTCCTGCTTTCTCCAGCAAATCTTATTTGTTATTTATTTGCTAGGTCCCTTACAGACATCTGACTCAACATTCCAAATGCACCATCTCAGAGCTGGTCCTTATCACAGTATGATAGCTATAAGAAACCTCTACAGAATTTCTCTGTCCTGGAAACTTGTTTCTATTGCCCACTGTATCCAATGTTGTGTATAAACTGGCCTTGCTAAAGCTTTGCTTTCCTTTTCTGCTCAAATCCTCCCAAATGGCTAGGCAAGTGAAGTTCAAACTTGGGAAAGACAAAGTAGAGCCACCAAGAGATTATCACTAATCTCATCTATTGTGAGATTTCTAAGACAAATTAATGTTTGTTGAACATCTAAAACTCCTTAGACCCTGAGTTAGGTATTTCCAGTACATTATCTCATTAAATATAACAACTCAGAAACAGTAGATTGTATCATAGTTAATAGAGATAATGGTTAATAGCTAAATTCATAGAACCCACTGTGAAAATTAGTTAAGGGAAACCTCACTAACACAGAGTTGGAAGGCTTACCATGCAATTTCAATTATAGGAAGAACTGTCAATTACATACCCAACAGAACAATCAAGAGGGAAAAATCATCTATTAATTATAGGTCCCAGCAGGGAGAGATGTACCTTGCATCTCTTGAAAGAAACTGACTATCCCTACAACTCAGCCAGTGAGAAACTGCCATCCATCCTGAACTCTTGCTTTTCTCTAGTGGACTTTCATTCAAAACAACCCTTCCCTGGACACCTGGGTTGCGCAGTAGGTTAAGTGTCTGCCTTCGGCTCGGGTAGTGATCCCAGGGTCCTGGAATGAAGTCCCGAGTCAGGCTCCTTGCTTGGAGGGGAGGCTGCTTCCCTCCCTCTGCCTGCCACTCCCCCTGCTTGTGCTCAGTTTCTCTCTCTCTCTCACCGACAAATTTTTTAAAAATCTCAAAAAAAAAAAAGAAAAAAAGAAAAAACAAAAAAACAACTCTCCCAACTTTGTCTTTCTCCTCCATAAAATAATGTCCCTCTCCTTTGTTTGCTGGACTGGTCTATAGTTTTTCTAGTCCTTGCATGTGGCTCAATTACAATTCTATTATTTTCAAATGAACCCACTTTTGCTGGTAAAATAATTGACGGTTTTAATTTAAAGGTTCATAAACTGTTCTAGCACTTTCTATACATTAGGATTTCATAGTGTTTGACAAACATTATATAAACTGAACTCAGTTAAACGTCTGACTTCAGCTCTGGTCATGATCTCAGGGTATTGGAATCAAGCCAAGCACTGGGCTCTATGCTTAGTGGGGAGGCTGCTTCTCCCTCTGTCCCTCTCCTCACTTGTATGCTCTCCCTCTGTCTCTCTCTCTCTCTCTCAAATTCTTTTTTAAAAAGTGTCACTAGAAATTCCGGTGTTATCAGATACTACAGGGCTAATATCCAAATGTAACTGCATAGTTATTCCAAAGCCAAATGTAAATGATCTGTAGGTTTGCAGTTCCTGAGTGTATTAAATTTGTACAATTATGATTTCCTATGTAGAGTCCTACTTCAAATCCTTAATTCCTGAAGTCCACATGGTATCTCTCCTGCTAAGATGGCTTCTTCTGGGAGAGGTTTTCCTCATCCCATATATGAGACACCAACAACCCCACTCTGATCCCCCAACTTGCTTTATTTCTCTTCTTACCAATCATCATCAGTTTACTTTCTATATCTTTGTTTAAAAGTAACCTCTGAGACTAGTTACTTTGTTTAGTTCATCATTATACCTAGTCCTCAAAACAACCTGTCAGGTAGACAGTATTACTGATAGAATAGGCGGTTAGCTAGATACGAGCTGGAGGCAAGGGTGGTGGTAAACAGTTGTTTTGTGGTTTCGTACCTGCGGCTATCAGACCAAGAACAACAGGTGCCAAGCATGCACTGTCCTTTCCAGCCTGTGTCCTACAGTAACCTATAACTTCATTATAATATATTTACACTGCAGTTTCAACCCCTACCCCGGCCCCCCCCAGGGAGGAAGATGGCTAAGACAGGTCTGGCAAGAACCTCCTAAGGCCCAAACTCCCCCTCCCAACTGGTAGGAGGAGTCCCTTAAATGATTGGGAACAACCTCAGTTGGAGTCAACCCTGGCTATGACCCATAACCTATGCAAACATAAAAAGAAAAAACATCCCTAACCCTGGTGCAGTTGCCACCTCTGGGCCTGCCTGCTCTGCCACCTTGAGAGTGTACTGTTCTTGATGAAATGCTTTGTGCTTGAATACTTTCCTTCTGACTGCCTTTACTGGAGCACAGATCCTCATGTAAATCTTTCGTGGGGAATCCAAGAAAGAGCACTCCATTCAAACAACTCAGACTCTCCCACTAGTAACATTACCTCTATATTATAAAGGGCTGAAGCCCAAAGGGCTGTAGTGACTTGTGGCAAGATTCTAACCCCAATTTGATAAACTGGACCCATGGATGCTCCTTCTGCTGTCCCTTAAGACAGTCTGACAAAGTCAACATGTTCCGTTCCCAAAATTCTAGCCAAACCAGTCTCGACTGAAGTTGATTAGCTTCCTAGGTGGGAAATTATACATCAGCTCTGACAGACAGAAGTGAATCAGCACTATTTCTTAGTTCCTGTCCACAGTTATCTTCTGAACTTACACCCGCCCCCCTTTTTCCTGGGTCCTCCTTCAGCTTCTTTGACTCATGGGCAGGTATGTGTGTGCTTTTAGCTCCAGGGATGCATTGTCAGGTTTCAGTTGGCCTTTCAAGGCTCCAGGTTTCCTTGTTCTCCCCCATTTTACATCCTTCTTCCCTCCTCAAGTGCCTGCCTTGCGGGCTCCAAGTTCCAGCATCAAACGCCAGGATGATAGTCTTACAGGCTCTGCCACCAGCTCCCACAGCACCCTAGTAGTTCTGCCTGTCATACTGAACCCTGGCTAAGTCTTCAGATATCAGCTCCATTCCTGCTTGAAACTGGATCAGTTTCACCCTAGTCTGTGCCCCATAGCACAATATCCTTTCTGGAAGCACTTACCATTGTTGCAATTTCCCACTTACTTGTGGGATTGCATAAAGGATCCCAGGAGGCCTGGGTGTCTCAGTCAGTTAAACGTCTGACTCTTGATTTCAGCTCAAGTCATGATCTCAGGGTTCTGGGATCGAGCCCCACCTGGGCTCCATGCTCAGTGGGGAGTCTGCTTGAGGATTCTCTCCCTCTCCCTTTGCCCCTCCCCCTGCCTCTCTCTCTAAAATAAATCATCTTAAAAAAAAAAAAGGAATGGCTACCTCCCCTACCTGACCACAGTTCTTAAAAAACAAGGGCCATGTCTGTTTCATTCATTGCTATATCCTTTGCACAATGTATATTCATTCAGCTGGTATTTCTGTAATGTATAGACATTGAACACATTTGTTTAAAGCCAAGGTGGCCTGTTGCAATTTGAAAGAAAGGGCAACTTGGCATAGGCAGGAAGTTTCATGGAAAGATTTTACTCACTTTTTTTTTTATCCCACATGCCTACTACAGAGTGGGTGCCTAATAATTAAGTTCATTGAATGTTTCAACAAACTGACACCCTAAAATCCATCCCTGAGCTATTTGTGAAGCTCTCTTCTACAGTCTTCAGGATAAGAATGGCCCTGGCTTAGTGATTTGGGGAAAATCATCTTACCTCTCCAAGCTTTAATTCTCTCTAACTGAAAAATGGAGATTACATCACTTTCTTTCCAGGTGAGAGAATATTAAGAGTGATATGAACAAACATTTACAATGTCTGATGAGGAGAGAGCCATTGTTCTAGCATTTCCCCAGATTCATAAGCAGAATTTAACAACCCCATCCTACTTTATTTCAATCCAATCTATCATGTTCTTGCTTCTCTGCGTGAAGAGCCCACCAGGATTGCAATGATGTCAAAATATAGCTGGGTTGCCACAGTTATTCCTATGTCAGCGTTTTCCATTACAAACTCCTATTTTCAGGAGCTCAGTGTGTTAGTGGAGACTCTGTGGTTTCATCATTTTCTGTAATTGCTGTGAGCTAGTGCCTCCCTCCATGTGACATTTCACATATTTTCCTGTTATGAACAGCAACAAAAAAAACCATGTTTCATTGATCAGTGCTGTTGTATTTCATTTGAGAACATATTTTAAAAATAAATTACAGGTCTTGTAATGGGATAAGGCTAAGAAAGACATATTTAGAATACACAAGCACCTCAGCTGACAGGACTTATGCAATACACATTTTACAGGTGCATTCCAATGGATGCTAATTTCATCCATAATTCTTTTGGCAAAATCCAAGTTTCTGTTTAATTAACTAAATGACTTGAACCATCCAATTCTTGTTGCTACTAATGTATCACAATTAGAGCAAACAGTAGCCATGGAAACCGATGGCTTCATCATAATTCCTAAAACAAGGATGGCTTTCCTTTGAGCCCATCAAATTCACAGCTCTCTGCAGCATACGTTTATGGTTATCGCTAAATGGGGATGTGGTCACTCTGGAATGCAATGTGGAGCTTCTCGTTACAAACTAATGTCATTATAAGGAGTCTGTCATTTCACTTATATTTGCCAAGTTCCAATCATTCCCAGATCCCTCATATTTATGTTCAATTAGGGAGATGTTGCGGTCCGTAAAAATAGATATGAATTCACTGTGGGGGTGGGGAAACACAGCCCTTGTTCTACAGTATAAAAAAGGCAAAGATAAAAATGTGTGTTGGGCTAAAACTGTGACAGTCTTGAAATTAATCGTTCACCTCCTCCTCTAAGATGGGTTGTTCTCCCCACTCCACATTACTTTCCATAATTTTAGCACCAGAGTCTGCTCCACCACTAGAAAAATAATAAACAAAACACCAGAGGTATGCCACTGAAATTCTGGACAACGCTGCTCCAACCTAACAGGCAAGGACATGGAATCTGCTATTGCCGAATAGGAGTTGCTAAATGGTAGTTTACGATTTGGGTCATCTTAAAGCTATTTCTGTACTCTGTAACTGGCTATAAAAACGAAGAGAAAAGTAACATGCCACATTCCTCCACCAGAATATAAAAGTCATTTTTGAAATAGAGCCACATATGTATATTTATGGGTAGCACGAGTGCCTAAGTGCCACTGTATTGCTTGCTGTGCTGTAAATATAAACCAAGAGGACGTGCTGTTCTATTCATTTCCTGCAGTTCTGTTTCTGAAAATAAACTGTGGTTTTAAGTCATCATAGTTCATTGAGACAGTCACTTAATACTTTATGTCTCAATTCCTGAAACATCACCTTCTTTCTCCCGAAGATGTTGTATTTAGCTGGGCAAATAGAGTTGTCAGATAAAATAGAGGATACCTACTTTGATTTAAATTCCAGATAAACAACAAGAGGTGTTGTTAGTATGAGTATGTCCCCAATAGTACATGTTTTATACCAAAAATGATTCAGTTTAACTAATATTCAAATTTAACTGGGCATCATGTATTTTTATTTGCTAAATATTACAACTCTAGAAGCAACATGTTTGTAATTTTTTTTTTCAGTCCTGAAACACTATTAATGATGTCAAAGGTCTCTCTCCTTTTCCACTTCTTCAGACTAGTGATGAATACTCAGCTCCCTGCAGAGGCCAGGGGAGTAGGTAATGAGATTAGGTGAAGAGAAAGCCTCAAGAGCAGAGAGGGTCCTTGTGGTTTATATTCAGTTGGCTGCCATTTCTAAAAGAGGGCAAAGACAGAATTTTTTAAAAATGGCATTGGATGGCTGAGACATTTTGCCAACAGCTGTCTCACTCATTATGGACAACCAAGGCCAGAAGTGATGAATGCTGAGGAAGGTGAACTTTTAGAGCAGAAGACATAAAATGTCATGACACTGCTTACAAAACACAAGGTTTTGTTGAGCATTAGTCTAGGACTCCAGGCCACCTGTTCTGAGGGAGAACTTTCTGATGAGAAGTTGTGTTCTTTAAATCTAGCTTGAGTAAGCCCTCTACACTCTGAATCCTGCCATAAGTAGACACGTGTTTCATGGATAGAATTGCTTCCATAAAAAGAAATCCCTGGATAATGCCCATGTTTTACTGTGCTTCTCAGAAGACATATGGGCAACACAGCAGCTGACAACGATCCCTGCAGGATGGACCCTCTCTCAGCAACTTTTGAAGCCATCTCTGAATCTTTTACTTTGTTCCGAAAATGAACTAATTCAAGTCAGATTGTTTAGTACATAGGCCCTTCATGTCTTGCTTTTGGTCTTCACTCAACCTACTGAGACCAGGCAGATCTTTCTATGTAAAGGCCAGTTTTTTCCTGAAATCCATGCATTTCTCTCTTCTAGGGGCCCACCTGATGACTCAGAGCCATTGCACTGTCCAGTGTAGACTTTTATTGACACCTGACATTTGAGTAATATCCCAATTCCTCAATTTCATCATTTAGGGCCAATTTAGTGTTCACATTACGTTGATAACCTAAGTTATTAGCAGAAGCTGTGCCACCACTAGTGAGGAGAAACTTGTCTTTAAATTACATTTAATTGCCTTCATTAAGGACGACAGCATTCAGTGACACATATTTGCAAAATGGGCAGACTAAAATAAGCCTGGTGCATCTCATTTCCTGAACATCCCAGGCTTTTTTCCACCTCTGTCCCTTGGTGTCTAGTCATTGTCCTCTCTAGCATTATGGTCAAGGGCAAAATTGCCCACACACTCTCCAAAGATATGGCCATTTTCTGAAAATGATTCCTTCTTTTGATCCCTGGACCTCTGCTGATAAAGACTTTGATAGGGCAATACTCACTACAGATTGGCATTTTCCTAAGGGATTGGAAGTGAACAATTTCTGCTTGCATATGGGTGCCTATGGTTAAGAGAATTATATCTTCAAATGGCTTTTTTGCATTATTATCAGGAAGTCACTGTTGCCATGTCCAGCCCACTGTAATTAGCACCCTTCAAGGTATGTTCTCTTAAATGAGTATGTAGATTGAGCAGTTGTCTGACATCTTCTGTGAAGGAGATGTGGCTTTGTGCTAGTGAGTTATGTAGGGGATTCTGGGTTACATATATCAAAATTGACTTTTTAAAACAATGTTCATCCAGACTCAATTCAATAGAGTCTGCTCTTATTCTATTTGTGATATTTAATTGGGCTCTTTAAAGTCACAGTTGGCAAGAGAAAATAAACTACCTAGGCCTACAGGAACTAAAGGAAAAGAAAACAAAAAACACCTTTGCTCCCCTTTCCCATGTTTTGAAAGTTGGCTTTAAAAGTTCCCACTTTAAAAGTCAGCTAATTGAATTAAAAAAAGAAGAAGAAAACTGTGAGAAGAGAAAAAAAAAAAGTGGTCACATTTCCCAAATGTTCCTTCTGACATTTAAGCACACTGTTGATTGCTACAGGTATTTTTGGCTAGGTAGACCCAATAGTGCTCTTTTAACAAACACTTAAATGGCATTTAATGTATGCCTCACAAGGTCCATGGGCAAATGTGCGTTCTAAGTATTAATTCACTGAATGGCCTTACCAACCCTACAAGTACTATTATTTCTCCAATTTACAAATGAAGAAACTGAGGCCAGAAATGTTAAGTGATTTACTCAAGATCACCCCCAGCTCCTTGATATGCGTTTTTGTTTTGTTTTGTTTTTGGAGAAATACCATCATCCTTTATTTTCTTAAAAGCAACATCCAAGTGCCTTACAGAACTTAAGGAAGTAAACCATGAGCCAATGACCCTGTTACATTTTTGCATTTTTGTTACTGAGATACATGTAAGATACTGCCTATCACATGCTGTATTAATTTCCTATGGCTGCTGTAACAATGACCACATACTTAGTGCCTTGGTACAAGAGAAACTTATTCTTTCTTAGTTGGTGGCCAGAAGCTCAACATCAGTTTCACTGGGTTGAAATCAAGGTGGGCCCTTCTTAGAAGTTTTGGGTTCTAGAATCTGGAGATTCTAGAAGAGAATCCATTCCTTGCCTCTTCCAGCCTCTGGTGGCTACATCACTCTGATCTCTACCTCTGTCTTCACATCACCTTCCCTCTTCCCTGTATCAAATCTTCCTCTCCCATTCTCTTTTTTAAAATTTTTTATTGTTATGTTAATTATCATTCATAACATCATTAGTTTTTGATGTAGTGTTCCATGATTCATTGTTTGTGCATAACACCCAGGGCTCCATGCAGAATGTGCCCTCTTTAATACCCATCACCAGGCTAACCCATCCCCCCACACCCCTCCCCTCTAGAACTCTCAGTTTGCTTTTCAGAGTCCATCGTCTCTCATGGTTCGTCTCCCCCTCCGATTTTCCCCCCTTCATTCTTCCCCTCCTGCTATCTTCTTCTTTTTTTTTTTTAACATATATTGTTTGATACGGGTTTTGATTCCTGACTCAAAATGAAGGAATGGAAGTAAAAACTTATTATGCACTTGCTGTGTGCCTGCCACTGAGCTAAGCGTTACCTATTTTCTCTTCAACAATTCTGTGCTATAGGTATTCCTACCCTGCCACCCCCACTTTGCATATAAGAATAAAAGGTACAAGATGGGTTAAACGATTTGCCCAGGAGTTATATCCAGGGACAAGAGCACAGGACAGAGAAACTTATTGGAACCCTGCTCTCCCCCTGCATCCAATCTACTGTCCTAAGGTGTTTATCACGGGACTGAAATAGTTTGATTTACTGAAAAACAAATCCTTATTCTCTAATCAAGGGTCAACATTTGGAATTGTTTGCCATGGAGACTCCCCAGAATCTTTTCCAAACATTTTCCTATCTCTGGTAAGATAGTACCTTGCTGTTTTTCTCTGTCATTTGTTTACATGACTTTATCAACCCTGTCTACTCCAAGTTGTGGAAATTGTTTTCTGTTTTATTTTTTTTCTTTCTCCTTGGTTTGTTTTCCTTACTTGCAGGAATCCTTTATATCTTCTTATGTCTTTTGTTTGCTAATAATGTTTGTGTCCATTCTGTCATTCTTTTGCTTTATTGTTTATGGGTTACTGTTCTTCTTAGAAAACTCTTCCCATTCTAAAATTTTTCAAATTTGTATTATATTTATAGATGTTTTTCTTTTTAGTTTTAGCTATTTTATTTATATACAGTTTCTTTTTTGTGCAAGATGTGAAATATGGGTTGAAATATTTTTTCCTTTCATGAAGAATATCCACTTCATTTCATATTATGTACTGAGCAGAACACCTTAAGTTCATGATTTGTAATGACACTTGCATTATAAAGCAAATTCCCATATACATGGGTTTGTTTCTATACCCTCTATTATGTCCCACTGAGTTATTTATCCACCCTTATAACAATACCACAACACTTTAATTATGTTAGCCTTGATAGATATCTTGCCATGTGATAGGGTAAGCCACCACCACTTTTCCAAACTTGTCTTTATTATTTATTTTTCTCCCCTTTAGAATTGGTTTAAACATTCTTACCAGAATTACACTGAATCCATATATTAATTAGGGACTGATAATCTTCTTCCTCTCCAAAGCCTATCTCTCAATTCATTCAGGCATCCTTTAAGTTTTTCTTTTTGAAGTCACGAATTACAGCAATAAAACTGAAGTAAACCTATTGCTTCTGGCAGGGTTTCTAAATTAATCAGTGCTTATCCTTTGTAACTTCAGGGTTTTCCATTGTTAGGATCCAAAGATTTGGAGGTCCTTTCATATGTCTTACCTACTGCTTAAGCAGTTTATTATAAATACATAGGAGAAACCGACTGTACACATGTGGTAAGGAAAGCCTATCATACAGAAAATAAACACACGGCCCAGCACCTAATGAGCACTGGAGCATGGTTGCAGGAAAGTTCAATATGGCTGGAGTCATGGAGGGAATCTGCATAGAGGATGGGGACATCTGCTGAGTCCTGATACAAAGTTTTGTTCAGTGAGTGATATGATTGCACTATGTGCTTAACCAACTGCAACATACATTCTGGATTCAAAGTTTCAAGGACAGTCTGTGTTAGGTGTAACAAGCACATGGATCACTTAGCTTTATGTATTTGAAAATACTCTAAGTTGTAAACTTTTTTTTTGGTGCTGAGGGACGGGGAGCACTTAGTGTTGAAAGAGCCCTGCGCTTTTCATTTTAGAAGCTTCAAATATTTGTGCAAATGCTGCCAACAGTAAAGTCTGTTAGCATAAGACCTTGCATTTCACCATAGTAAACATTTTTTGTTTGACTTTTAAGTAAAATAGTATCTAAATAAAACATCATTAAAAATTGGATTTTAGGACACTTCTGCTAATGGCATAGTAGGTATTTCAGATCAAACTTCCAATAAGGACTAGAAAAACTGAGCAAAGTTGAAAATCTCTCTCTCACTCGCTCTCTCTCGCTCTTTCTCTCTATCTAATCTGTTCCAATGTCTTAAAGAGGAGAACTGTAGGGAGAAGATCCTAAGAAAGAAGATAAAAAATAAGTAATCCTCGTATTTTCAAGGGTTTTATTTTTTCCCCTTCTCTTCTATTTTGCATTTCCCCAAGAGCCATCTGCTTATTCTATAAAATTCATCCAGGCTTTGGTTTGAGACCTTAAATGGTCATAAGCTAGGAATAAGGACTATCTAGAAATATGCCAGTCCTCACAGAGATCCGCTTAGACTTGCTTAGAAGCAAAAGTCAATCTTTTCTACTACCTCAAATTATCTGTACAGTTTCTCCTATATAATATTCAGCAGGTATTCATTATTAGGTATTCGAGGTAACAAGATTGAAAATGATGGTAAAAATGTAACTCAGAATTTAGGGCATAGATTTAATGGCAGATTAGAACAGAGCTCAAAAGACTAGAAGATGTGTCAGAAGAAAATAATCAAAAAGAAAAGATTAAAAATAAGAGATTCATTAAGACATTCTAAGTTATTTAAACTCCAAGTCTCAGTATAAACTGAAAGTGAGAATGGGGAAGAAGTAATATTCCTTTTGAATTTGGCCATTCACACTAAATCCATTTGAGGAATGGACCAAAATTGTGGATTTGCAGTTCTTACCTTCAACTAGATTCTTCTGTTTCTGCCATTACTATACTAAGGTGTTAGTGACAGGAAGGTGAGGGGGGAGGGAGACCTGGGATGTTAGGAATACTCTGATTATGAACTTGGGTGCTGCTTACCTGGATGTGTTCATTTTGTGAAAATTCACTGAGATGCCCTTGTATTATTCAGGTACTTTATTTAAATTAATTCATCAACTAGTTAATTTTTTAATTCATGTTTTCTACAAGTTGAACAGCAATATTATCATAACTTCTAATAAAATAATAAGTTTCCCCGAACTTTCCCTATACCAGGACTTAGTTATGTGCACTAGGAAGATCAGTCAAAATATCAAACATGGGCACCCCTGGGTGGCTCATTGGTTAATCATCTGCCTTTGGCTTGGGTCATGATCCCAGGGGTCCTGGGATCGAGTCCTGCATCAGGTTCCTTGCTCAACTGGGAGCCTGCTTCTCCCTCTGCCTGCTGCTCCCCCTGCTGTGCTCTAATTAATTAATGAAATAAAAACAACAACAAAATGTCAATCTCCAGGCCCTGATATTGGAAGTTGAGACCTACTATTACTGTCTTCTGAATTAGCTTAGATCATGCTACCACACGATAGCTCATTTAGAAGTGGTCATAGAAAGGAAACCAAGGCCCTGATCACCTGTTTTCCCAAAAACAGGACATCCGTGTTTAGGGGAATGCTGAAAGATGTTCTTTCTTGTTAAAATGTAAATATTCTTCAACTTCAAGGGAAAAACAGCAACTCTGTTTGTACATTCGAAAGATGTGGACATTTCCTTCTCCACTTCTCCGCCCCGGGAGAGGTGGTTGCCTTATGTTTATAATCTGAGTGTCATGGATGAATAATGCCACATATTTATAGTGTTCCTCAAATGCCCAATCACCATCTGGGCTGAAATCTAGCAGCTTTTACAAATGTTTTGTCAGCTATAATTGAATCTTGTTGAAATATGCTGGACATATGTATGTTATGATTGGAATGCTGAATGCACAGACTGAGCCCTATCCAGCAGTTGGAGGGCAATAGTGGAAACAAATCTTTTACTGGTCAACCCAACAGTACCGTTATCTCTACCTTTACTATCTAAGCAAAATCTCATTAATCTGGTAGTCACTGATTCCAAATCCCCATTCATTCAGACTAAGTGAAACTGGCAGAATTTAACTCAGCAGATGAAAAATATTTCCCAGGCAAACTGAGAGGGTAAATACACTGGGAGATTGTTTTTAAGGTCTTTACATCACATAAATATGTTAAAGACTTAGAAACACTAATTACATATTCATGTTGCTGATAATTATATGTTCATATTATCTGTTCATTAAAGCAGCTCAATAATTTACTCTGAAAGAGTAACTGGTTCAAGTTACTGTGCATATTTGAAAGAAATGAAATTCTGCTTCCTTAAAGATAAGCAATGGATCTTTTACTGAATCTAATTGGTCCTCTCCATAAACTAATTCAAATTCATGCAGTTTTATAGAAGTTCTTTAAGAATTCTTCCTTGGTGTCCAAATAAATTAATCTCTCCTCTAAACCCAAGCCTTCCCAGATATTTCCAAATATGAATGGTTATTTCCCCAATCTTTAGTAGTCATCTCTCCAAAATCCCTTCTGACCTCCATCTTAATTCTGCCCTTTGATGCCACATTGGAGACATCTGAGCCTTTACTCCACGATAGCTCACTACATATTTTAAGATGGCTATTATGTCCAATGTAACTGTCTTATCTTCTCCATGTTAAATAGATCCCATTTCCACCGTAAGTTAGAGCTTAGTTTTTCCATGATCCTCACGTAAATCCAGACCTATCCTGATTCCAACAGTTGCCAGCCGTTTCAAACCAGAGTTCCTGCCTCAAAAGCAGGGATTCTTCTTTGCTGCATGTCTTAGCCCAGGGCCTGACATATCAAATGCCTATTGTTCAATGGTTTTAAATGTTTTATAAATATTATCTCAATTTAATTCTAAAAATAAACTCAAGAAAGTAGCGCCTGTTGTTTTCATGCCCATTTTAGAGATGAGGAAACTGAGACACAGAGGTTAAAGAAACCTGACTAAGGGCATATAACACAAAGGTGGTGAGCTAGCTAGGGCCTGTGAAGTCTGGTTCTGGAGTCCAGGCTCTTTAATGCTACTCTTTAACCATTCTACCAGGCTGTATTATTAATGCCATCAA
This sequence comes from Neomonachus schauinslandi, assembly GCF_002201575.2. Taxonomy (NCBI): domain Eukaryota; kingdom Metazoa; phylum Chordata; class Mammalia; order Carnivora; family Phocidae; genus Neomonachus; species Neomonachus schauinslandi. The sequence goes on from NC_058403.1 coordinate 165,745,458, forward strand.
TACAGAACTGCAATCCAAGATTTTCAGAAGGGTCTAAGACAGTGTCTAGCAAAGCCACACAGAAAAAGGAGTACATCCAAAATAGGGCAAGGAACTTTAAGGTGACAAAATGAGGATTAAAATTCCAGACTACTGCCTTTCAGTCCAAAGCTCTTCCCACAATATTCTTCATGAACACTGAATTTCTTTTAAAAAAATTGTCCATAGTTTTTTTGTTTGTTTTTATTTATGACAATGTACCATCAAACTGTGAATCAACTTCAATGACCCACATCTCCAGACTTCTCTTTGCAAGAGTAACCTCATCATGCTATGGTTTTCTACCTTTAAGGGGCATATGCATATCACCAGGGTATCCTGTTAGTATGCAGATTCTGATTCAGTAGGTCTGGGGTCAGGCCTGAGATTCTACATTTCTATAGTGCTCCACAGGATGCCAGTGCTTTCAGTCCATGGGTGTGAATTTACAAGCAAGAACGCAGCTGTTCCAGTCCTCTGAGATCCAGTTTCCATTTCCAGTCATTGGAAGGTTTGGCCTTGATAATCACAAAGACCGCTTCCAGCTCCAGTAAGTCTATGGCAATTTTTGTTTCTCTCTGGCCTCTCCTAATTTCTCTATCCTCTTGACTGACTTTCCAGCTTGTTAGCTGTGATTAGAATATGTAGGTTAGGGTTGAGAAATCCTTCTAAACAAACCTGTTTCTCCCAATCCTGGCTTTGGAATTTTGTAACTCCTCCCTAAGGCTCAGTTTCTTCATCTGCAAAATGCACATGACCCCTTTACCCACAGAAGAGTTAAAAGCAGTGCTGAGGGGTGGGTGTTGTTGTTTACAATGCCCTAACGTGGCAATTAACAGACCTTTTTTTCTTTTCCTCTCCACCACCACCACCACCACTCTCAAGGACATTACAGATTCGATCATATCACCTGCCTTCTCAAAAACATCAACTATAGGTTATCAGCATTTTCAAAAAGTTCATCATACCCATTATCATCATCTGGGGGGATATAGAGTCCTCTCTCACTACTATACCTAATAATAAGGTGCTTATCTTTCATCTGCAAGTCAACAATAGGGGATCAGAATATGCAAAGCCACCTAAATTTAGAGACAATGGCCCTTGCCCAGAAGATTAAAGCCAAAGAAGACTTACAAGGCTATAAGATCTAAAGCCAGAATTTGGGAATGAGAGAGGGGTTTGGTCAGGCAAAGAACTTAGGCAAAGTACCTTCTAAGAGCCTGATGCTGATGTATCTGGTTCTCCTGGCAAAAGCATCCTGAGGAGAGAAACAGTTACTAAATTAACTTGCCTGAAGCCCTTAACCACTCATCCATTTGATTCCCACCATTATTTACATAACCATAGGAGAGAGGACATACTAATTACGTTGAACTAGATATGCTGGTTCCAGTGGCAGTTCTGTTTGACATAGTAGTTTGCTATTCCATTTTTTGTACATCAGTCTCCTGAGCTCGGATAATTCAAGTGGGCCCATTATATAGGTGGTAATTGAGTCTGATGGTCAGAGTCCACATAAGCAAACACAATTTCATCCAATGATGAAACCTATGCAACTGAATAAGCAGAACAATGTGATCTACAGTGACCTGGGAGGCAATGGCCATGGAAGAAGGAGAGCCATTCTCCGAGCATAATCATGGAGGGCTTCTCTGAGGAGGTGTGGCTTTTGTGCTCAGACCAGAGGTATGAGAGGTGAAGAAAGAGACTGATCAGGAAATCATACAGAAGTAAAGTACAATAAGGGTTGAGCATCATGTGTTCCAAGAATAGAAAGAGGAAGCTTGGTAAGGAAGACAATACAATGAATGAGCTTGGTTAGAATAGAGGCAAGGACCATACCATGCAGTCCTTTTAAATTTTAGAGTTCCTACAGAGTAGTGGGTGCAAACTGTTAGAAGTTTCAATTGGGTAAAACATAATCCCTCACATTAAAAAAGAATGGAAGTAAAGAGCCCAGTCCAGAGACTGTCATCGTGGCAAGGAATGATGGAGGTTTGTTTTCAGGTGATAGCAATGGAGACCAGAAGGAAAGAGGGATTAAAAACATTTTTTGGGGGGGGCCATTTCCTCTTCCCTGACAGTTTTTTTTTTTTTTTTTTTTTGCATCCCCATGTTTCCTTCCTAAATTCCATGTTTCCTCCTCACCACAGATAACTCATTTATCTTCATATCATAGCTCACTGTTACCATTCCCACCATTCTCTACCAAATGACAGGATCTTGATACAGTAAGGCAACAGGTTTGTTTTTTTTTATAATAATTATTGGTCACTATTGGTCAGGTACTGTTCCAAGGAATTTATGTGGATTCATTCACTTAATCCTCACAACAATCTAAGATTGGTACTACTAACATCTCTACTTCATAAATGACACACATGAGGCTCAGCAAATTTAAGTAGTGTGCACAAGGCTTGGGATGTTCATATACATTTGTAGAATTAAGTTGATTATGATCCATGAGGGAATGTACAAGTCAATCCTACATATTCTCTAAGACTGCTTTGCATGTAGATATTTGAGGCTTGATAGTATACTCCATTGGCTTAGCTCTATCTAGTGAACAAAAAAACTATTGCTACACATTAAATATCTTATTGATATTTGTTTTTTAGTGGGTCAGACAAGTATGGTCCATGTAAAGTTTAAGCTAACCATATCCCTTTGCTTTTAATCTTCCACTCCAATGCATAGAGTGACAACCACAGGAGAAATGAAAACACAAAAACAAAAAATCTTTAACCCCTAAGAAAATGTGGCCTTGGGGATTATCTGGAATCTGTGAAAGACTACAATTTCACCTGCTACAGGGACAACAGAATAGGCCAGATGTAATGACCTGAATCATGAAAATAAGAAACAAAATCCCAAGATGCTTCTTTTGGACATGCCCTGTACCTAATTCATTTTGCCACTTTTCCAATAGCTGACTTGTATTTTTATGGTGTACTTTTGTTAGGCCAATTACCCACTGAAAACCAAAAATTTCCTCCCAAATATATTGTAGGTCGTTTAATTCTTAGTAGTTGTTTCATGGCCATAGCCAGGTATTTTAATAGAAATGAGAACATAAATGAAAATGCCTTATGACATTGCAGAAATTAAAAAATCCTATCTGGTTGTTTCATCTGCAGGGTAATTGCTTCATTTGACTAGACTGAAGCCAATGTCAGCAGGGCTATTGGAAATTCCCGTAATGGACTGTCATGTCAACTGCTCTGTGTGTTGGAGGCAAGGGCGGGGGGGGTTCAAATTACTTTGAAAAGCATCTCTATTATGGCTAATTCTTTATTCAGTAGACAATTCATGAGTGGCTTTACACATTTTTAAAGGAATGATTCCTAGAGATAAGTACTGCTACTAGGGACTAAAATCCTACAGGAATTTAGACTTAAAATCCAAAAAACTTTTAGCACAACACAGTTAGCCAAGAATTCTTCCAAGTGCCTTATATTCAGTAAGACAAATGTTCACTCATACCATCCCTCTTTCCAAAAAATTAAAACGTAAGCATCAAGCATAGGACAGCAATAGTTGAGTCTGTTTTAAGTAAAACTAAGTCAGCCAAGAAAGAGTTAAAAGACTAGGAATCTATTTGATATGAATACCCAGGTAGAAGTGGGACAGCTACATTTAGAACCAACTCCTTCCTAGTAGTACTTGTTTGTTTTCTTGGTTAAGGTTCTTGAAGTGGGTTTTTCAAGTTGGCTGGTTTCACTTTACATTCACTTCTACTAATTTGAAGTGCCTTCCTGATGTCACCTAAACATCAGACTGTATTGCTAGTCCTACCTGTTCCAACTTCCTAGGTGACAGTGTCCTACATTGTCCCCTCCCCTTAAAATCTCAACATCTCTGCCCCCAATACTCATTTGATGCCCTTGCTTTCTATTTAAAAGAAAAGAAGCCAACAGAGAGAAGTTTCCACCAACTTCCAAGCCCATTTACCCAGCTACCCACACCTGTGTTATGCCCTCTGCCTCCTCCTGATGACACACAGATGAAATGTCCCTCTTCCGTTCAGTCAACTGATCCTCTAGAGCTCATCTACTCTCCCCTACTCAAGAACATCGTTCCAACAATCTCTGCCCTTCCCCACCACGCATCATCAGTTTCTCCTTATTTACTAAATCATCTTCATCTACATGCATGTGTGGTGTTATTTCTCCCAACATTCAATTTCATTTACCAACCCTACTTCCTTTACCAACTAAAATGACATTTCTTAGCTCCTCTGAAGTTTTGGGTATCTAGATCATTTTTAACTAAAGTACAATAGTATACTTTTAAGTACATTTGTTTCTTACTCAGAAGCACTATCTTTGGACTGTGTAAATGAACATATTCATTTTTGCCACTTTGAGAATTTGTATGAGGGGCAGGTGTGCTGGTAGAGTTAAGTTTGCTTGTGAGTTCTGTGAGTTTGTTGAAATGCTGGTGTTTGACATGATGTCCTCAATTATCCACCCCACCAGTTGTTGTTTTTTTTTTTTTTCCACGAAATAGTGGCTATTTATTTTCATTAAGAATTATAGCTAATATAAGTGTTTGAGATTATACTTAGGACCAACAGTTTCAGGGAAATAAAACCGTGTCATTGCTTCTGTGTTTTTTCAAGGAAAATAATATTTTATACTAAAGCAGTGGGCAATTAGGTTTCTTTTGTTCCTCTTGTATTTGTCTCCTTTCTGCCCTTTACACACCTTATACTCCTACATTCTTAAAACCTATTAAGGACTCCAAGGAGATTTTATTTGTAAGTTGTAACTATCAGTATTTACCATGGTGGAAATGTAAAGGGAACAATGCTTATGTAATGATTCATGTAAAGATAACAAAAATGAAAACACTGCATGTTAAAACATCTTATTAAGAGTATAAAGTTAATTCTGACCTTGTGTACCCCGAGATCTGTTCTAAAATAAAGCATCATTTTGTTCCAAAACATCAAAGAACATAATGACAGACACAACTTAGAGGATCAAATTTATTTGCCTTGGCTAGAAGAGCTGAATCTGAGAAACTATAAAATGTGTTCAAATATCAGAAAAGCTTCATCAATTTCGATTGACTTATTTTATTAATTTACTAATTAATGACCTCTGTTGCAATATGAAGAATTAAATTTTTCTGTGTAATCTGTCTAGGTAACAAAGGTATTGCTTTACCAGATAAACTTCTGTGCTTTATGTTGACTTTCTTATGCCCTTGATTAAGAACAACAAAGATTCCTCATATTAAAAAGCCAAAGTTCTTTACAATTGTATTACTTTGTATGCTTATTCCCATGTCCTATTATCAGATCTTAAGAGTCCAAATCACCTCTGACATTTTTTTAAAATTTTTTGCCTTCCCCAAAGGAGATTCTTAATAATAAAAAATAAATCATTCAGGATATCTTTTATCCCTAAAACTCTCTTTCAGATTTCATGGAGGGCAAATGGAATCATAGCTTTGTTCTTCCACCTTATACCAAGAGAGAAATTAGAAGTGATTAGGTTCATTTGCTATGTTACTCTTTATGGGGTTGCATGGGAAAAGTCAAAAAAGAAGAGGTGCTGAGCCTTCCATAGATTAAGTTTGTATAAGGTAGATGTTATAAATATTCAGAAATTGTATGCTTTATGAAAAGTTCCTAGAAATGTGTCAGTGTCCTCACTGTGCATGGTATGTTTCTATTTCTCAGAGTCCTGGTTATGCTCGCTCTGATGATAGTAGACAAGAATAGTATAGTGAAGCCATATGGTGAGCACACCAGCCCAATATGGCCCAATACCTGTTTCTATAAATAAAGCTTTACTGGAACACAGAAAAGCCCGTTTGATTATATATTGTCTATGGCTGCTTTTACACTGTAATAGCGGAGTTGAGTAGTTGTGGCAGAGACCTTACATCCTATCAGCCAAAAAGATTACTAACTGGCCTTTTACAAAATAAGTTCTCTGAAGCCTGGTGGAGTATTAGCCATAACTTTATTAAAATTTAAAGTGCTTCCTTGGCCAAAACCTCACTTCTTTTACTTAAATCTAGCATTTTCTAGGACAACGGATTTCAATTAGGGGTGCACATCAGCCTTACCTATGCAGTTTTATAAAGATGCAGATATTGAGGGCCTATTCTAGACTTAACACATTTTTGCCATATTCTTGGTATACCATTGGTATACTATGTGAGTTATGCCTCTAGATTATTAAAAGTTATACATCAAGATTATGTGCATCTGTAAAAACTGTGGTCACTAAGTTCTATAAATGATATGTAACATACCCTATCTTCTTTGAAAACAGTTAATCATTATTCTTAGAGATGTTTTGTCTAAAACATTTTTTGGATTGACTTTGTTATCTGGTTGTGTATGCCACAGAAACAACCAAATTTCCTTGTCATTGAATTACACTTGATGTGAACTCTCATCTGACATTTCACATTTGCAAATGGCCACTAATAAATGAAACACAGCCACCATAAATCTCTTTGACTCTTCCCTGAAGGCTTTGCAATCAGCTACAGACCCTTTCAGAGCCCTAAGGAAAAGGATTGTAGCAGACTTGGATGGCATGATTTGGACAACTTTCAGACCATACCAGGATTTCCAGAACTCTTTTTAGTCAGAAAACAGGCAGCTTCATGAGACTGCTACCCAAGAGTACAAATGGAACAAGAATTAATTACATAGGACTGAAGGAACTAATGAGGGACATTTTATTTATTTGTTAGCAGTACTGTTGATGCTGGCCTAAGATCCTAGTTTGAGTAGATAGGAGGCTCTTTTCCTTCTTCTTAAGCTATCTGTAACTCATAACAATTTGATAGGTTCTGCTTTTGTAAACTGAAATGAAACATTTGCAAATGCTATCTTTTTCATTGTTTTAACAGACTCTCCTGCCCCCAGCTCAGAAACGCTTTTTGAATCTCCTTACTTCACATGACTGTATAGTCACTTGCACAGATTCAGTTAAGAGTCTGTTCCCCCCCCACTTTTTTTTTTTACCAGAACAGGAAATATTGGTCATGCAACCAGAGACTTGCCTGGTGTACCATATTTGAGGATGATATTCATCTAATCAGGTATGGCAAACCACATTTAAGGAAGAATGACTTTTACAGAAAACTGGTCTGGCACCTATGGGGTCTCAGATATAAGGAATGCCGCTCTCCAGCAGGCCAAGAATACTGAAGTAATTTGGGAAACCTGAGAAGAGAGAAACTTAACCAAATATCTAGATACTGCAGGGGAAATCTGGTCTACCAGATTTTTTGGGCTTGACCTCCTAGCCTCAGAATGACAAATTATAGAGAGCCTTCAGAAGTCCAATCCAAGATTCCTGATGAAAATTTCCAGCAAAGCAAACTTAGGCTGTCCTAGATAATGAATTAACACTTGCTGCACCTCTATAAATAACTAGGCCAAGCCTCATGAGACCAGTCTTATTTTACAATCAAGAATAATTTTTTTTTGAGATTACTTATGGTCAAAAGGAGGGAGGATTATAAGAAAATTTGGAATAAGTACATAATTAATAAATGTCTCTGTTGGAAAACTGAGGTTTTTTTTTAGAGCAAGCCCTTCTAGATTATCTGATTGACCTTTCATTGCCTTTGAGCTATTTCACACTCCGTAACTTGTAGTTAATTCATAGTAATGCTAAATAATTCTTGTCTATAAACAGAACAATTTTGTCCAATATGTCCAGAAGTCAAACTGATTTCCCTGTCCCTACTCAGTAGTAAAAGCCAATTTTGTGTCTACTTGAACATCCATTTCAACTTTTTTTTATTCCATATAAATTTGTGCTTCTTTGATTTCTCCTCTGAATTGGTTGTAATATCTGCTTGATGGCCTCATTAATAACACTCTAAGTTCTACAAAAATAATCTTAAACATGTATTTATTAACATTTCTTTGAAATTACTTGCAAAGCTGGATATTTAAAAATAGTATCAAAATAACTTGCATCCTCCCTTCTGTCCTTGGCTGAAACCTATGATAAATATAATAATGAGGGTAAAGCAGACAAAAATCCTATCATCCTAGACCTGACACTCTAAAAGAATGGATACAAAATGAATACCAAAGGGGAGAACAACAAATAAAATGAATCTATAAACTAGTACATTTGAAAGTGACAGTGTTATGGAAAAAATACAAGACATCACTGGTATGAGCTGCTCTTCTGGAAATTTAACTCAGTGACACAGTTTTTCTCCAGGAGGTAACAAAATCTAGAAGGATAATTCTTGGGATTCTAGTGCTATTTGTGGCATATCGGGGTCTTGACTTCTGTGACATATACTATAAAATAGCAGAAATTTCTGGGCTGGGGGCACTTAGAAAAAAAAAACAAAACAAAAAATAACAGCTTCAAATAAGTGACACACTGTATTAACTAGTCATAACCTTCTTTTCCCTAGGTTACAAAAGGCAGCCTCAAGCATGTGAATTAGAGTACTGATTTGACAGAGAGATTGATTTTTGTTTCCATTAAATAAGATTTGCACTTGACCATGTGTATGTCAGGTCTTTGGGAAAGAAATCTAAGTTCTGTTGTACCAACTGAAAATGGACAAGTTTGACTGAAAGACACACGACTGGGCATTAGTGCAATATTCAATGGCAGCTCGAACTAGCCAGACTTTCTTTATGAGGTACAGTCTACACCACAGATTTGTACAAAATCAGACGGCTACAATTTTATGTCTGATCTCTCAATATAATGAGTTCACGAGATATCCCCATTTTTGACAGTAGATTCTTGGCTTACCCGTGGTCACCTACAACACTGAAAAACTGAACTTCCTAACTCATACCCAAAATACCAGCAAGCCTTTGGAAATAGTATAAGTGGCTAGAATACTTACTCATGGGTGGTAGTGATGGCAGAATACCCAGATTTTCTACCAGAACATTAAAGACCAAACTTGCAAGTCGTCAAAGAATTCTACATTGACTACCAGCCTACCTTAGAGAATTTTAACTTATAAAAAAGTAATTTCTTCTGAAATAACTTTCTTTATTATGAAACAGTAGCAGGCAAATTAACTGCAACTGCATCTTCATAAAGATTTCCATTCCAAGAGCTAACATTTCAGGAAATCAATGGAGGGTTAATTATGCACGAGTAGTCCCTGATGCTGAAAGTGGGGACCCAGGGGATGGTACTGGAGAGACGTAAATTGTTACCTCTCTGAGATAGTATCTCTCCTTCTGGTGGCAGGCATATGAATCTGTACGTAATTATAGGAGAAGATGACTTTCCATTCTTTCTTTTTTAATCTCTTCTGTAGATGATAATCAGAGAGACAGATACTGAATGAATATGAAGTATAAACTATGACAACGGAGAAGAACTGTGTTAAATTTTGGTGTTCATTTTGTATCCTTTCTTTCACAGTGTGTAAAGCCTGACTCAGAGTGTGCCACCTTATTTGGAGGAAGGAGGGGATTGATTATTCAGAAGAGTGAGATGCTTCTATTTCCCCTGCATATTCTTGTGTGAAATTCTACTCTAAAGGCATTAAAAAAAATGCTTATAAATATCATCCCTTTTAGACTTGCTCTCCCCATACCTTTTTTTTTGAGGATAAGTATTTAACAAACATAGAATGACATTTTTTTCCTGCTAACGTGACCTCTGATGAGCCTCCCTGAAGAGATGTGGGTCATTGACTCTGCTGGTTCCTCACCTTTCCTTTCTCCCCTCCTATTTCTAGCATGGCTTATTGTTTGTTTATTTTTCCATCAGCCCCTCCTCAGCTGCAGACAAGGATGCTCATCAATCTTATCCTGCCAATACATGATATTACTCTGGCAGCTCTTCTTGGTCTAGGAATGGCATTCATTCTAATTTGGTCCATGAGACTGAAGGGAAGACTGCATTTCCCACGGTTAGGGTGAGGGTCTCTTCCTTTCTACTACACAGAAACAAAGAAGCACATGGCCCCAGCTGCTACTAGCAGCATCCTGTAAGCTTGACTGCAGACAGCAGAATAGAAGCTTAGAAAGAGCCTGAGTTTTCCAGGTTTCAGAGACACTGACCATACTGAACCCTAAAACTGGCCACCTTTCGATTTCATGAACACACATCTTCTTGGTATTCAAGCCACCTTGAGTCAGGTTTCTGTTCTTTGCAGCCCAAATCATTTTAAACAGATAGAATTTTTATGCCCCTTTTCTCTAAGAATTAAACTTGAGCAGTCTATATCAAATAGCTAGATCCCTGAATGAAGGGTTATCTTCTCCAACTTCTATTTTTTCACTTATTCACTCAACATATATTTATTTAGCATCTACAGTCTGCCAAAAACCTTAATACACCAATCCAGCTGCAGCCCCTGCTCTAATTTATGGTCTAATATAGATTATCTTAAGCTCTTAGGTGCCCAAGACCTCTTGACAATCCAAGGAAACCTATGGGCCCCTTCTTGGCATATTGCCTTTAGATGCACAGGACAAAAAAAAAATCACACTACAAAGAAAACCACATATATTAATATACAGTTATCAAAATGCTTTTAAAAAATTGTGACACATTTGCACACACACACGCTTCTCTCTTGATACTTTAAATAACAAGATCAAGGCAGGGGGTTTAATAGCCAGCATAATTTAAAGTAATGATGAGCATAAAGGATATTTTGAGATAGCTACAAGTACAATATGATTTGAATATATGTGTGATTTTTAACATGTGCAAAGATCCTATGGCAGGACAAAGTATGGTAAGTATGGGGTATTAAGGCCAGTGTAGCTGGGTCACAGAGAGTTAGCAAAAATTGATATAAATAAGGTTGCTTAGGTGAAGATGGGTTGCTTTTCTCTTTCTCTTTCCTTTTCTCTCTCTTCTCCTGTCTCTTGCACACACACACACACACACACACACACAACTATAGTAAGGAAAGAGCACATGACTTGGCTGAAATAGCACACGAAATGGCAATGGAGTAACTATAGAAAGGACCCGCAGATATAGCTTTTGAAACGAATGGGTCCATCCATCAATTCAGTGAAATGTGAATTTTCCCAGAGACACTATAATCTATAGTCAATTATAATATAAAAAGAAAACCTTGGTTGAGATGATACGGGCAAATGAAAAGACATTTTTACATTTCACTTAGGAATCAGACTTAAGGTGACTTTAAAATCCATTTTATGGATAGGGAAACAGGACAAAGGGGCACATGCTCGAGGTTACACGGGTGGACAGTGGTAGAGCAGGATGCAAGCCCCCATCCTTTCACTCGAATTCACGCTACTCTGTTGCTTCGGAACACCCAGTTCAACACGACAGGCTTAACGAGGTCATTTGTGTTGCTTACCAAGAGCTTTTATTGACAACTAAGGGCTCTAAGGAGAAATTCAAACAGAATTATCAAAATCTAAACTTGTCCTCCTGCCAGCCCCATCTCCCCACCTCAACCCCTGGGATCGGGAATGAGAATTTTATTTGATGTGTCTCTCATCTAGCCGACATTTCTCTGTGAAAAAAGAAAATCCATTTCTCACTAAATTAAAATTGCTTTTTCATCCTAACAAACACTATACCCTTGATACACACCAGAATAAAAATAAATTGATTTTTAAGTATCCACTGGAAAAAAATAACAATAAGCATAAAAATCATCGTGCCATTGTATGCCTTTTGAACAATTCACCTATGGAAATGGATTCCTTTCCTGGAGACAGCCATTATATCTCTATGATGGCAACATTTCAGGGCAGTTCAGTAGTTTCAGTAAAAACTTCAGTCTTCAAGATAGCTTGCATGAATGATGCCAAATGAATTGTTTGCTTGACATGTTGCCAAGGTGATAAGACAGTTAATGGAATACACCATTCTATCACTCAATAAAAGAGAATGACTTTAAAAAAGCATCTCAACAACCTTTATGTCCTCACTAGAAACCCTCCAACCATGTATGTTGGAGTCTTAAGAGCCAGCACCCAATAGTGTGCTCCAGAAACAACAGCTGATACCTAGGGCTGTGTGGGTTCAGGTTGCCACTAATCCCTTGAACTCTGGGTGACCAAGATCCTTTGTTGGTTATTCTCATCTGTCCTTCTGACAACCCCTCCTCCATAATGACCCTGTAAAACACTTGCAGAATCACACAAAGACTGCTTCTCTATGCAGTGCTTTGTTAGGCACTGAGAATGTATCTTTCTTTTGATACTGAAGCAAGCATAGGTGTGTGCCCACCTTTGATCTAAGAGCACAGACTCCCAGTACTAAAACTCACACACCAGATGTCAGTGCAAAAACTGAAGCTAATGTTTTGAGGACCAGGATTTCTCATCACTCAGGATACAGGAACAAAAGTTTAAACAGACGTCCATAATATATCATTAAGTGATGCTCTGAACCTCTCTGGAGATGTACAATGACCAGTAGGAAGTGAATGTATTTTAGTTTCATGGTTTTTTAAAAAAAAGAAAGAGAGCACAAAAGAAAAATAAAAATTCCCAGTGTTTAATTTTGTATGGCAAACATTAATTTTATAATAAAAACATCAAGGACATCTCAGAATAACGAAAAAGTCCCTATGAAAAGATATTGTGGTACTCTTAGTGCATTGTGGGAAACATAATTTGCATGTGTCCCATTAAATGAAATCAATGCTGCCACTGATGATGGGCCCCTAGGCAGGTCCCTTCAAATCTGAGCCTCTGTTCTCAGATCTATAGAATAAAAGAGCCAGACTAGAACCCATCTATAGTTCCTCTGGGTCAAATATCTTGTGAGGGAGGGGGGTCTCTTCTAAGAGGCATATATAAAATTTAAGGAAAATAATTAAGTCCCTGCACCCTTGCCCTTTGCTCTGATTAACTCTTTCATTATATCCAAGCTTGGAGTCCTTCTGAAAAGACAAATTCATGTTTCAAGTCATCACTGCTCCATATTTAATCCACCAAAGTCAATTATTGATTATTTCACTATTGACGTGAATGCTTATTTTTTCATCATGGAGAAACCCTTCTGCTCTGTCAAGAATTATCTGTGTCTAGCCCACTTTGAAGTGTGCCTCATTAAATGCAGAATTGCCAACAGGATTTTCAGAAGCCTGAGTAAAAGGTCACAACTTTTAAGATTAATTTTACAATTGTTTCCAGGATTAAAAAGCCCTATTTAATTTAATATCATATGAAGGACAACTTCAAGACCCTTGTGATCAAAGCTCATGAGCATGAGACCCTTTCTATGTAACTGATAAAAATGTTTTAAAGAAAGTTTCTTTCCTCCACTGTAGCGGTTGGAGACATCGTGTTTTTACGAGGGAGAATGCTAGAAAAATGGGTGGGGAGTGCAAGCAGAGTGCGCCTGTGTCATCCAAGGACGCACTGTTGGTGACATCGCATGCTGTGGTAGAGATAGCGCTCACCTAATACCCATGTACTCCCTTCTATCTCAGGTATTCTCTCACTCCTCCCAAGCTGCTGTGACCTCGCAAGCTGTGGGTTACAGACAGCATCCTCTGGAAGACAGAGAAAGGCTGCCCATCCTTCATCACACTTTACCTCATCAACAGCCACTGGGATATGGAGATTCATCTTTTACTGCGTCATATCCTAGCCCATACTAATACAAGTCTTGACACTGACATTTAGCCAAGTGTTTTGTGGTCCCTGCTCCTCTCCCAGCCCCCCAGGTTTGTGTTCCTTATCTGTGATACATTAGATCCTGAGAACTGAAGAACAGACTCATGAGATTCGGAGAAGGTTCCAATTTGCAGGCAAATCTCATGGCTGAACAAGGTTCAAACTTCAAACACATGCATCCCACAGTTCAGGGGAATTTGTCCTCTAGTCTTCCTGAGAATGAAACTCTCCCTCACTCTGTTCAGAAGAGTAGGAGGTAGAAAGAGAAGGGAGAGCCTTGCTGTCTCAGATAGACTGTTGTCTATCCCGACGGCCCCAATCCTCATCTCTGATGTGTCCTGATCGACTGGAGACTATGCTGCTTCCTGTGCTAGCTTTCCTTCATTCCTGGAATCTGCCAGCACTATCAGATCTATTCGATGACAGTTGCAGTTCTAATTGCTCACGCCATCCATGGTTCCAGCAGATAACATACTTTAAAATCTCATCCTCATGGAAACAAACAACAACAACAAAAAATCAAGCTCCACCATAACACAAAGGAATCCTAGATCAGAAGCCTTGAGATATATTCCATTTAATGGATGGAGGCATCAGACCTCCACATACACAACAGTCCCAGGAATTGATGTGCTAAAAAACAATATATCCAATTCCAGTCAAGCAAGATAACCTAGCAGTCAGCTGGACTGCAGGGCTCAGCAAACTATGGCCCATGGGCCTTATCTACATATTTGTATATTGCCCACAAGCTAAGAATGGTTTTTACATTTTTGAAAGGTTGTATAAAACAAGTAAGCAAATGAACACATATCACTCTACTAATGATTAAGTTTTCTCTCTCTGAAAGATTGTCTTTGCCATCCAAACATTTGAAAACACTCTCCCTTAAACTTAAGCTTCTAACCTCTACCTATCACTTGGGTCTTTGCAGCTACATCTGGGTTGTTTATAGAATCCTTAGAGTCAACCCCTTGAAAGCCTTCACTACGCTTGCTGATGCAACTTTCTCCCTTCCCATCCTCTGTCGCATCTACTCTAACCAAACTTTCACCTCTGCCACTCCAGCAAACCACTCTCCAAGGTCTCCTGTGGTGACCTCATTGCCCAAGTCCATGTTTGGGTTCACATCTCAGTCTGCATCTTTCTCAACTTTTCAGTAGCATTTGGTCATTCCCTCCTCCTCCCAACACTTTCTTCTCTCGGTATCTGGGAAATGGTTCTCCTCTTCTCTATCTGCAGGTTCTTGTGAACCTTCTTTGCCACCTCTCCCTTCTTCTTCCCTACTTCTAAATATGGGAGCATCCTCAGGATCATTCCTCTGCCTTCCTTGCCTACCATCATGCCTAAATGATCTCACAGAGTCTCAAGGCTTAATGTATCATTTGTAATCTGCGAACTCCCAGCATCTCTCCTGAATTCCAGAATTGGATAGCCAACTCCTAACTAACAACTTCACCATCTTTCACAGCCATCTCAAAGTTACCGTGTCCAAAATCACACCATTCCTGCACCAATCTGCCCCTTCCATAGCCTCTTCCATTTTAGGAAATAACGTTGCTATCCGCTCAGCTGTTGACACCAACAACCGTGGGACTCATATGGATTTCTCTCCTTTGCTTATACCCTCTATAAAGGCAGTCACCAAATTCTGTCCAGGCCATCTTCTCATCTCCAAAATCAAGCCATGTTCAACATCTCCAGCCTTAATTCTCCAGCCCAGGAGACCATCAATTCTTGTCTGGATTGCAGTCATTGTCCGTGACTCATCTCTCTGTTTCTACTTTTACCCCTAGAGTCTGTTCTCCTCATAACTGCCAGGAAGTTTTTGTAAACTATAAATCAGACCATGTGATTCTCTTGCTCAAAACATTCCAATAACTTTCCATAAAATGTAGAATAAAATTGAAATTGCTCACCATGGCCCATGGCTAAATTATCAGGTTCCTGCCCCTCTAGGATCCCCTCCTCCCCTCCACAGCTTACACACGAGACTCCTGGCTCTTCCTCTTGCCAGTCATGCCACTGTCTCAGTGCCTGCCCTTGCATTTGGTTGTCCCCTTGTCTGGAGCACTGCTCCTTACTGTCCACTTCCCTCCCAGATGTATTCATAGCTTCTTGCTCTGCTTTGTTCTCTGCACAAATGTCACTCTCCACAGAGGCCTTCTCTGACCACCAACCCATCGTGTCACAACATTTAAGCAACTGATATATTACATGTTCATTTGCTAATTAATATTGGCCTCTGCACCAGAATGAAGTGCCATAAAAAAAGGAAATTTGATTCCTTTTATTCCCTAAAATGGATGCTCAACAAGTATTTGGCAAAAAAAAAAAAAAATGGACTAAAGAAGAAAGGGGGAAAGGAAGTATCTGGGCACCTCAGCATGAACGAGCTTAACAGATTATGTTTGCTCTCTGGATCCTTCTCATCACTAAGTCAGTGCAACTGTCACCTCCTCACTGAAGCCTTCCATGATTACCAATTTGAAGGAGCACTGCTCTCCATAGCCACTCTCAATTCTCATTCGCCTGTTTTAGTTTCTTCAGAGCACATATGACTATCTGAAATTATCTGATGACTGTTTTCTCTCACTAGAGTGAAAGCTCTAACCTTGTCAATTGTGTTCCCTCTCCAAGGCCTGGATATTGCCAGGTACACAGTTGATAGTCCTAAATATACACTGAATGAATGAATAAATAAATTAGTAAGTCAAATGACTGAGTAGATCATTCCTTTGCAGTAGAAGACACCACAGGACATAAGATTATAAAATGTGAATGGCAACAGAGACATACAGGGTGGGATGGGGGAGGGAAAGGGAGAAATGTCGGGGAATAGAAAATGACTGCATCTTTCTCAACTGTTGAATTGACGCTTTCTCAATTGATGTTGAGTTGACACTTTTAGCCCCATGAGAGGTCGGGCAACTCACCATCTGCTGGTTTCTCCTAGATTGTGTATCTCATCTTGCTCATGGTGTGAGGGCCCTGAGCTTTGAGAAGAGCCTGCAGATGTTTCAGCAGAGGCCCAGATGGTGCTCAGGGATGTGTCTAGAATCTCAGATGAGCCCTGGTTGCAGCTCCCTCTGTTACCTGCTTTGATCTGAAATGTCTCTGATGGGTTTCCAGAATGAATACTGCCAGAGGCCTAAGAGACAGGTTTAGAGGTTTTGCCCTTTTGAAAATGCACCCTGCTGTCAGTCTAGCCACTTCAGTATTTACAGAAAAGATGCTAATAAACAAACAAACTCATTAGAAAGCCAAGACAAAGATAGTCACTATAACCTAGGTTCTCAGTAAACTGAAAAGACTACCTCTTGGTCATCTCTATTTCCAGTGGCTGGCACAGTGGCAGGCTATAACAAGGCACAGTTGTGCAGTCTACACACTGTACAACTCCATGGAGTGACATTTCCATTGTAGCCTGTATGAAGAGCAGGTCCTGGCATTGTGCAGGATACAACCCGCAAGACCCAACATTGTGATCCTGATTCATGGCATGTGGAACATCAAGGTTTTCTATAAAATGTGCTGAATGAATGGGGGAGGAGGATATATGTGAGAGGCTCATCTGCTGTCAGGAACTATCTTAGATGGCCACTGGTCAGGTGGCCTGAAAAACCCACCTCTTTGTAGAAGAAAAAAAGAATTAGGGTCCATAACCCTGGGTCATTACCTACAGAATTTGCCTACTTCAGGGAAGTTGTACAACTTTGCTCTGGTCTGATAAAGTGAGTTCCCCAAAGGGAGGAAAAGGAGATGCTTATGCTCTAAATCACTTTTATTTCAATTTTTCATTCCATGGATTATGTCAAGAACAGAGTTGCAAAAGCTCTATCAAATGTACATGTGCTTCTGAAACTGCTATCCGCCTCTCTGACCCTGCTCCTGTCCCTCTACAGTTTTCTCTTTACAAGCAGCCCAAGTAGTCTTTCTAAAACATCATTCATGCTGTCAAGTCTCCTGTTGTTCCCCATCTTGCACAGAGTGGATTCTAAAACCCTGTGCGAACATCCCCCGGTCTCCCTCCCTGATCCCATTTCCTACTTCCATCCTCTACATTACAGCTTCTGTTTCTCCAGCCAGTTACCCTGAGCAACTTTGCCCATGCTCTTCCTTGGCAACTTGGCCTCTGCTATCTCATTTCATGCAGATTTCTGCTCGAACAGCACCTCCTCCAAGAAGTCCTCACGGACCACCCCCCTCTAAAACAAGAGCCCCTGCAAGGTCTATTCCAGACCTGTCTTTATTTCCCCCATTTCTTCCTGTTGTTACCTATTTATTTGAATATCGTCTCACTTTTCTACCAGAATAGAATTTCCCTGAGGTCACAGATTTGTCTTATTCTCACTGTTCCATCCCTAACACCTAGAAAAGTACCTGACACATATTAGACATTCAATAAATATTTGTGGGATGAATGAATGAATGTTTGAAATTGGAAACTGTCAGAAATGGCAAACTGGACACACACAAAAAGTCAAGAGAAAAAAGGCTATAAATATGGGACAATTCTTTCATGAGCTGCTACTTGATTAAGCTGTACCTTAAAAATACCATAGGAGGAATTAGTGGGGCAGTTGCCACAAGCAATGATCTCACCATGGTCTTCCTAGATCCTGTATTTGCATTATTGCATAATTACATACAGGAGCCATAATGGCTGGTCCCAGGAAGTTACCAGCCTGCTGAGGTCTATTCAAGTGTAACTATTCCTAGGTTGAGCTCTAGGACAGGGTTGATGCAAGAATTCAGTTTCCTTGTATTTTCCAGCACAAACAGCCTTCTCTTGAAGGCATGAAATGAGGAAATGGCATGTACATGGGTATATAAGGGGATAGGGAAGATGAAGATTTTCTTATTCTTTTACAGTGTATAGTAGTCCCAAAGAAATTTTGGAAAATATACTGAAACTAGAAAATAGATGATGATGCTAATATCACAAATTAAAATGTCTACACTTTATTGAACATTTAACATGTATCAGGCACTGTTCTGAGTACTTTATATGAAATAAATGTATATCATGTTTAACCTTTCAAAACTGAAGTCAGATCATTTTGCCTCCATACATAACCCTGTAAAGCCTTCCTACTTCATCCAATCTGATTCCACACGAACTGGTACCTTGTTCTCTATTTTTCTATCCCCTTCAACTACTATGTTCTTCCTTACTTATACTGTCCCCCTTACTTTTCTCAGCTATTCCTGGCATGTTTCTGCCTCAGGACCTTTGCACTTGCTGTTCCCTCTACCTGAATGCTCTTCTAAAGTTCCTCATGGTTTGCTTCTTTAAATTTCTGCCCAAGGGTTATCTTCACAGTGGAGCCTTCTCTGAACACCAATTCAAAATTGCAAATACCATCTCCCCAATCCTGGCAATTCCGTTTCCCTTTGCTTTCTTCATATTATTTGCCATAGTCTAACATTCTCTGTCTTTTTCATCTATTTAAAGTCTATCTTCCCTCCACTACATTACTAGAGTATAGACTGGGAAATTTATCTCCTTCGTTTCCTGCTGCTTCCTCAGCATACACAACAGTGCCCAACCCATGTACCCACATGCAATTAGTTAACTCATTCAATCCTCATGGTAACCTTTCAAGATATATATATTACTGTCATTCTCACTTTACAACAAAGGAAACTGAGGCACAAAAAGATCAAGTATTTGTCCAGGGTATCAGAAATGACTATTTCTATTGTCAATGTCCACACTCCTGAATATAGTGGTTATGTGAGACAGGCTTTTTTTAAATTTTATTTTATTATGTTATGTTAATCACCATACATTACATCATTAGTTTTTGATGTAGTGTTCCATGATTCGTTGTTTGTGAGACAGGCTTTTATCAGCAAATTTCTTTGTCCTTACCCAGCTCTGGGACCAAAGTCACTTAACCTGTGTGAGCCCCTGTTTTCTCATTTGTAAATGGGTGGATGTTAACATCTGTTTAGGGTTTGGTGTGGAGTTTTAACGAGAAAATATATACAAAGTGTTCAGTCTAGCGATTGATGCATAGAGAATGCTCAACCATTGGTATTCCAGACTCGATAATTTGCATCATCATTTTTAACAATCCCAAGTAGTACACTTTATGGAAGATCTACAATGCATTTACTCACTTTCCTTTGGCCAGACATTTAGATTCTGACGAACATTCTGATACCTCCATCTTTGGGAGTGTTTCCAATTTCTTCCTTATCCTAAACTCCTTAGAAATGGAACTACTAGGTCAGAAGTCATTTATATTCTAAAAGCTCTTGGTGAATAGCATTAAACAGGCCCTCCTTATGACTTGATAAATTTAGTGATGTGATAGAGGTCTTAAATATTGCTATAATTGTAATCACATTATAAGATCCAGTATATCAGTATAACATGTTGTATATCTTAAATTTACACAATGTTATATGTCAAATATATTTCAATTAGAAAAAGGAAAAAACAGGTTTTATCATCCGTTTGTAGTTAATAAGAATAACCATTTTCCCTCACCACCATGTATATTATTGGATTTTTTTCATCTTTAGTATTCTGAAGACTAAAAATGGTTTCAGATTGGATATTTTTGTATATGAATTGGTAGTTAATTTCAATAAATAACTTCCACAATCAGTTCCTTCAGTTTAGAAGGCCTCTCTATCTAAGAGTGCCTGATCATCTTTGAAAATTTGCCTTGTCTATGCAGTCTTCATGAACATAATGCTCCAGCAAGACCAATCCCTCTCATTTCTTGCAATAAAGCTACTTTCTGATGGTTTTATATTGAAGGCCGGGGTTGCATCTTACTCCAAAACAGATTCATTCATTTATCCCACTCACTGAAATTTACTGAGCATTTACAAATGCCAGCCACTGAGTCACTGTTTGGGGCCCTGGGGATCCAGAGCAGAACCAGATAAACCAAGTGCTTGCACTCAAGCTACTTATATTTGTGAGGAGACACGGGCAAAAAGTACATGAACAAAATAATTATTGACACTAGTTATTGATGAAAGACAGGAAGAAATAGGATGTAACTGGGTTGGAGAGAACTTTAGCTGGGATGGAAGAGAGTTAAAAGACCCCTTGGAGATGAGTCTGAATGATGAGAAAGAGAAGTTTTGGGTGATAGCAACCTCAACAAATGGCACATCCTGAATAAAGGTCCTGAGAAGAAAATGGTCACAGTATGTTCAGGGGCAGGAGTTAATAACAGCAAGATGAAGGGAAATCAACAAGCATGAGAAGCATAGGAAATGAGGGTCAGAAAGATAGGAAGGCACCCCATCATCTAAGGCAGGGGCAGCAAACTTTTTTGGTAAAAGTCCAGATTGTAAGTATTTTCTGCTTTGCAGGCCATACGATCTCTGCCACAACAGCTCAGCTCTGTCTTTGTAGCATGAAAAGAGCCACCGGAAGTATGTAAATGAATGAACATGGCTGTGTTCTAATAAAACTTTATTTATGAAAACAAGCAGCTGGTTGGATTTGGCCCACCAGCCACAGTTTATGAACCTTGTTCTAGATCTCATAGACTCTAAGGAAGAATTTAAATGCTATAATTTGCATTTGACAGAGAGACAATACTAATATTCATACTACTACTATCCATGGGAAGCCACTGGAGAATTCTTTTTAAGAAAAGAGAGGGATAGGATTGCCAGTTGTTGGGGTCTCAGGGCCTGACATGTTACAGGCACTGAAAAATCAATTGCTAAGTAACAAGGGCCATTCTAAAAGACAAAGAAACTATTTGAAAACTCTCTTTCGGAGACTATCCAGCTCAGGGGTGGTAGGCACTGGAGGAAAAAAGATAGCGCTCTTATGGGGAACAGAACTCTTTCACATTTGCTGTTTCGGTACATCTACTAACCGGGTGTTTTTAGACCCACACAATGGGAAGCATTGGATCAAAAAATTGATGGTTGATTATAAGCCAAACAATCAGTTGGAACATAAAGCTGAATGAGAGTACACAGATAAGTTAGAGAGACAATTTTCAATTTTAGGCACCTGAGGACCCGTTAGAGACACCAGCGCTTTTGTGTCAGGCAGACTGATTGCCGGCATCACTGTTAAGGAATCATTCCCTCACATTTTCTTTTCCTAACAGCTGTAGTGGGAAACTGGATTTCTATGACAAAATGAAACAATAGCCCCTTCCATTTCCCAAAGCTCTTTTTTAGGATCTAAAATTTAACGAGCTCACTTACCAATCATCCACACAGCTCGAACCCTAGAATCAGATGGTGAGTCTCCTCTGCCATAAGCATTCTTACAGTATCCGGTTCATTTCCTGTCAGCTGTTTGCCTCTATCTGTTGTTTGTTCGCTTTTGTGCCATATTTTCAACAGTGGAAAATCTAAAGATTCTGAGCCTGTTCCCCACTACCCTCTAACTGGGTAATGCCCCAGTTGTGAAATTAACACACAAGTGCCAAAGTCTGATAAAACACTTATCCCTACTCCTGTCCACCCAGCAAGGATTCTGGGAAAAAGAAATGAAGAATTAGACTGAATTTCACTATGTAAATTGGAATTATCTGTGTGGTTCCTTGCCTCTCGGTTAAATTTCTTAAAAAAAAAGAGAGAGAGAGAGAGAAAATGTACTGGATACTTCTACACCTCAAGATCTGGAACATTAAACAAAGAGATAATTATTTTTTTCTGGGTTAAAACTAAGCACTCCGTTCAGCTGGCATTTGGTCCAGCACCAGATAGCGGCCCTTGCCTCATCAACAATACAATTTGGCCGTGGTGTCCCAACCTAGTCACTTTGACAGGGCACTGGGAAGGTTACCAGAGAAACACAATGGACTTGATCGAACTGGAAGATCTTAAATACCTAGTCTTGGATGTGAAGGCCCAATCATTGCAAGCTGATCTGGGGCTTTGGGGATGTAGGCCAGAATCTCCCAGCTGTGAACAACTGACTTCTTATATATAAATCAAGCCTCACTGGAAACAATATTAGTTTCCTGAAAGTGATCAATCAGAAAAGTGTATCACATCAACGTTTAAATTGAAATTGGAGAGCCTGCAATATAAGAAAGGAAATGGGACTTTCTGTTTCAGTCATTCAGTTGCCCATTTTACTGTACCTGACTGAGGTTCCTCCTCCAAGTCGTAGGGATATTTGAGAATCTCAAGGAATTGTTAATTTAGTGGTATGGATTTGTCCTTCACCTTCCTTGCTATAGTGTACACTCAGCCTTGCCCTGTAATTTCTTTGTTGATGGTTGGTATGCCCTTCTCTTCCCCAACAACTCCATGTACATGAGTCCTGAATACGAAAGTGTGACTTTTGTTCAGAGTTGAGATATTCCACATGAGTCCTTTTGAAGTCTGTAATTAGATCTTTTTCTTTTTTCTTTTTTGGAGGTTGCTCACTTTCTGATGCACTGACTTCCCAAAAGCTTTATGGCCAAACTCAGCCAGACCTAGAGAGCCAAATGTGCTACTAAACTGGGGTAGAAAGCTACCAAAGGCACAGGTGAACAAACTTGACCATCTGAGACGTTACAACTCCACAGCAGATGGCAAGGCACCCTGATTCTAAGATCCAAGTGCCAGTCAGCTGAGAACAGCTTTATTCATTGGGAAATGCTTACAATTCAAAACCCAGAGACCCATTATTATCCTTGGAAGAAACCAGAGTGGCAGCAACACGCTGAGGATACCCAAAACAGGGAGACTGTGTACAGACAATATTTCTAGTATATACTCTTCAAAGCCATTCTTACCAATATCCATAATATAAATCAACAACTACTGTGTTGTATTCTCTCCTATAGGTTCCTCTCTACCTGGGGACAGAGGGTGTAGACTGGAGACAGCGTTCCCAAGTCTCTTCTCCACCAACCATCCTATGGAGCAGGGAAGGGAGCAGGATCCTAATTCTCAGATCCCAGCTAACACTCCCTGGTATGGGAAGTTTGTTTGGCTCCTTTACTGAAAGGGAAATAAAGGTGGGGGCAGCTGGATACCAGCTCTGATCCAGTGTTTTTCTCCAAGAGACTGGTCTCAGTCTTCCTCATCCTTTGAGTTATATACTATCATGGATCTAAAAGTCTAAATATAGGAAAAGTCCATTTAAATCATCACTGGTAACCACTGTCTGTCTCTCCAGGGTAGAATTTCACGTATCAATTATAAAAGGTTCTGCACTCAATTCTGATGTGTGGATTTTTCCCCTCACACCACCAAGCAGAGCTTTGACACCTGCTGGGTGTCCTATAATTCAACCCAATTCTGACACTTTCTACATAGAAATTGTGTCAGACTCGATAGGTTAAGGGCTCAATCCCATAAGACTGTACCTTCCCACCCCCACTTTAGATGCCAATCTCAAGTCCAGGTTGTCACCTGTGCTTACGAGCTACAGGCTATAGATTAGAGGTTTCAACAACACCCTCCTTAGGTTTGATTAATTTTCTAGAGTGGTTAACAAAACTGAGAAACATTTTATTTACTACATTACTGAGTTTTTTGGTTTGTTTTGTTTTTGTTGTTTGGTTTTTGTTTGTTTTAAAGATTCATTTATCTATTTGAGAGGGACAGAGAGAAAGAGCACGCATCCGCTCATGAGTGCAGGGAGGGGCAGAGGGAGAGAATCTTCAAGCCAACTCTTTGCTGAGCATGGAGCCTGACATGGGGCTCAATCCCATGACCCCTGAGATCATGACCTGAGCTGAAACCAAGAGTCAGACACTTAACCCTCTGAGTCACCCAGGTGCCCCTTGTCGTTGTTGTTGTTGTTGCTGTGTGTGTGTATGTGTGTGTGTTTTAATAAAAGGATATAACTCAGGAACAGCCTGAAGGAAGAGAAGCATAGTGCATAGGTATGGGGAAAGGACGCAGAGATTCCCTGCTCTCGGAGCATGCCATTCTCCCCAAATCTCCAAGTATTCATCAACCTGGAGACTCTCTAAACCCTGTCCTTTTGGGTTTTTATGGAGGCTTAATTATAGGCATTATTGATTAAATCACGGTCAGTGGCAATCCATTCAACATGTGGCTCCTTCCCAGAGGTCAGGGAGTGGGACTGAAAGTTTCAACTCTCTAATAACATGGTTGGCTCTCCTGGTAACCAGCCCCCATCCTTCAGTAGGGTCCAAAAGTCACCTCATTAATATAAAAAAAGATACCTTTATTGCTTTCATCTCTTCAGAAATTCCAGGGGTTCTAGGAGCTCTGTGCCAGAAATGGAACAAAGACCAAACATACCCTTATTATAAATCTTAATATCACAACTACCATGCAAACCATTACTCATAAGAAAAGAGGAATCTTTTGAAACCATAAATCCAACAATGTCCCACACATCCCTGCCCTAAAATTCATTGAAGAATATTTACCCCTCCTTGCCTAAAAACCAAAATCAAGCATACAGGGTCCTCAAAGATCTTACCTCTCCCTGCCTCTTCAGAGTTACTTCCTGTCATCCCCCTAATCCATACTAACCCCTCTACCTTCAGTTTCCCCAAATATAGGACTATTTTACCTTCTACGGACTCTCCTGCCTTAACCTAGAAAGCAATTTTTGCTAAGGGGATCCTGCGGTGGAAGGATACAGTTCTCCTTTACTGAGCATTTACCATGTGCTATAGAGTATTTGAAGTGCTCTTATACTGTAAACTCATTTATATAATTCTGGTTTCATTACCAATACAATTTATAGTTTCAGTACTGTGCACATAGGCCTGTAGGCATAAGAGCACTTAATGATTAAGTTTCAAGAAACTAGAAGAGGAGCAGAGAAGGAAGAGGGTTTTTGGCAAAGCAATTTTTAACAGCTTTATCGATATGTAACTGATATATGATAAACTGCATGTATTTGAAGTATGAAATTTGATCAGCTTTGACATATGCATGCATCTGTGAACCCACCACTACATCAAGAGAGTGAACACATACATCACCCTCCAAATTTCCTTGTGCTCCTTTGTAATTCGCCAGCCCCCCACGCATCCCCAGAGAACAAATGATCTGCATTCTCTCACTAGAGATTAATTTTAATGTTAAAAATATTTTGGTATAAGTGGAATTATACAGTTCATATTCTTTTTGTCTGTATTCTTTCAGTGAGCCTAATTATTTGGGATTTAATCATGCTGTTGGATATATCAGTAATCCATTGCTTTTTACTGCAGAGTAGTATTCCATTCTATGGTTAGATCACAACTTGTTTATCTATTCAGCTATTGACGGGCATTTGTTTTTTTTTTTTTTTTTTCCAGTTTCTGACTATTAAAATTAAATCTACAAAAAAATTATGTGCAAGTGTGTGTGGACATATTCGTTCATTTCTCATGGGTAAAGAGATAGGAGGAATGGCTAGAGTAGTACAGAACGTGCATGCTTAACATTTTAAGAACTTGCCCAACTGTTTTCCAAAGTGGTTGACTAACTTGTACATTCCCACCAGCATTATGTGGGAGTTCCAGTTGTTCCACACCTTTACCAGCACCTGATATCATCAGTTTTATAAACACTGTACTAAGCAATTCAAAGATCTCATTTTCTCTTACACAAACCTAGAAGTAGGAATGATTATACACATGGGGCAGATGGAAGAACCTAGGACCCAAAAGCTTAAATGACACATCTCTGCAATGTACACTGATTAGGTTCCGAGTACCACAGCATGATGGGGTACTGAGGAATGGTCTTCTAGGACCACAGGGCATCTGGGACCTGCACAAAATACTAAGTAGACCAGTATTATGGTCCGTACAATGGGTATCTCAGGATCCCAAATCTGGATTTGGCAACCCCCTGACTGCTCATCAGCAGACTATGTTCTGTTATCATTTCCTGTGCTTTGAGAAGAGTTGTTTCTGAAAATGACAGGTAGACTTTGATGCTCTCAGAAATGCTAAAGAACAGAGATTTGTCTGAATGTCCTGATACTAGTTACAAAAGTGAGGCCTGGGTCCTTGTGACTGTGTCCTTTGGAGGCTGAGATCTCAAAGTGAAAGACACTTTGGACTCTCAGGGGACACCCCACGGAGGACTGATTCAAGACTTGCTAAGTTTTTCCTTTTAGCAGCAATTTCTCTTTCTTGAGCACCTCTCTGTTCAAACCTTTAATGGTGGGATCTTTTGTTTTAATATACTAAGCTATTTCCTTATTAGTTCTCACTCAGTTCAGTTATACACAGGCTCTTGGATTTTACCTGCTGAACTAGCTATTTCAGCTAAAGGAAGGGACTAAGACGGTGAAGACTCCAATTATCCTAGGTGACTGCACCTGAAATTAGCTGATCCATCATGAGGGGAATACAGGACAGCACTATCCCAAGCCACTGACTAACACCAGACATGCAAACAGCTGGCTTCAGAGTGCTGTTTGGAGAGGAGCTCAGTTATCATCAAGGTCACAGCAGGAAGCAGAAAGGAGACAGTTCCATATGCTTCTGATATAAATTGGAACAGACAAAACTAAACAACAGAAGCAAGACCTCAACCACCAGTATATTTGCCCAGCACAGCATGGGTGCACAAATGACCTCAGCCTAAGCTATGCACTGGGACACTTCTCTCAATTGTGTTTAGATGCAGGTGAAGGTTCTACTAAGTATTCCAGAAAAGTAAGGATTTTTGTTTTAAAAGACCTTTATCTTTGTATATGTATATGTGTATATTATGTATCTAGAGGCAGAGTCATCAGACTGTTGGCAACGACTATATACAGAGAATGGGAGGAAGTCCTTTCTCTTGCCTTTAGTGGGCAAATTAATTAGTGGGCAATTGCTACTTGCAAAATTCAAAAAAAGAAAAAAGTATCTCTAAGCATATCTCCATTTCAGTAACAAAGCAGCATAACACAAAAGGAAAGATAAGGCATATTATATTCATATATTCTTCTAATGTTCAAAATGTTCAAAGCAGCTTTCAAACCTGTTTTATATTTTCTAGTCCCTCAGGCCTTCTTCAAACCAGCACCATCTTTTGCCCATCTATTACAAGAGCTACTTGACTTAGTTTTCTTAACTCGAGATGCTTCACCTTTGCTCATCCTCAAGTACTGGCCCTGGAATTCACATTCCAAAATACCCTGTGTTGATGTTCTTCCCACTTTTATAAACTTGTGTTGGCTTACAGGGATAAATCCAAACACAGTCCTCCATAATTTGGATTTGTTGCTCCTCATTGCATCATTATCTCTGTCATAGGGCCCAGGCCTCCAAAATCGGGGAGGGGGGGATTGCATCAGAGGGAAGACCTTGCATAATTCAACATAAGCATAAGGGAAAATATCAGCCTGAGAAAGGAAAGCAGGTATTTCAGCTTATAAGCTGTAGTATTTAAAATTAACTTGGTCCGTCACTTTGAAAAGATGGGATTCTTGCCAAAAGTTTAATTTGGGAATGAAATGTTGGGGTTCACGCTGTTTTAAAGTTTTCCCATAAAATGCAGTTTTATTAGATTTTATTCTTACACCCTCATATTTTCAAGAGTCAAAGTTGCATTAAACGCAATCTGTGTCTTCAGTCTCTGTACCATGTGGTGAAAATGCCACCCCCTACTTTTGACATGGGATGTAATTTCTCACTGGGTTATCATAGCACTTCCTCTGCCTGGTAACTTCAGTCCACTTGTCGCTTTTCCATAAAGCAGAAGTGGAGTTCCTGTTTCTGGGTGTCTGTCCTGCATTCCTTGTGTGACAACTACAGCATGCCTCACACTATTCAAAGTTGGTTTGAAAATATTACTCCCGAAGAGAGCTAGGACTGCTCCTTTCTGTATGGCATTTGAAACTTTAAGAGATGTGTAATCAGAGACGACTTAGAGACTAATTCAAGCGCATCCCCATTTCCCTATTCTTTTATATTTAAGCCGATAAATTTTAATGAAAGGCACCCAATGGCTCTTGCACGAAGTCAACAAATAGCTCAAAACCTCACCTGGGTTCAGGGGAAGCTCACTGTAATTGATTACCAATGTCTGCCTAGGGCATGGATTAGGAAATACCTGCCAAATATTTCTGATCTGTAATATCAGTCCTAGATTGGTTTGCTTTGTGTTCAGATTCTGGGGAGCTATCTGCTACATGTGGACAACCAAAATGTTGGTTTATAGTCCAAACCCCCTAGAAATACTCTTGGGAAACATTCTGCCTGTCCTCCTGCTACCTCTGGTTTCAGGGTCCATGCCTTGGTCCTGCCTTGTAAGGTCTCTGGCCATAACCTTGGAGTTGACACTTCATTCAGACCTTCTGAGTCTAGACTTTGTCTTTGACTGTGAATAATGTCTTTCTGATCTCCTGGTTCCTTGATCTCTAGACCTCCCTGTTGCTTGAGATGAGAATTAATTTATTCCTAAAGGCTCTAAAATTAGAGATCAGGAAATATTTATATGACATATTTCGTAATCCTGTGGATTAGGAAGAAAATGCTCAAGTAGTTTTAAGACGCATGCTTGGTTTGCACTGACATACTTCCAGCATGCTCGTTACAAAGTCTAGAGTTCTATGTCCATCCTATTGCCTTATTGAACCAGTTGGGAGGGGCAGATATGCAATATTTAAAAACAAGTTCCAATGGGGATTATCATGGACACAATTTTGAGAACCACAGAGTTAAGGACCCTGAGCTGGTTCAGAGATTGCTAGCAGTAGCCCTACTTCTGTCACCTAGTGGAATAATTCTTCAATGAAAATCAAAGAATCCAATTATTTAAGTGTTGTAATCCATGCTGTTCTATTCAGCTATGTGCAGAAGAATGGACTGCGGGTGGCATTACAGAAGACATACTCCTTCCTATAAGCCATTACTCTTTTTCCAGCCTTTTTCTCTGAACAGAAAATGCCTCAATCCTTTACTTTCTCCTCTTCTCATCAACCGCCTACCCAAACAAACATATATGCCACTGAAGGGAAGACCTCTGAGACCCTCCAACTCCACTCATTTTATATCAAGGTCTACTTTGCCTTTGCAGAGCCAAGTAGTGTAGAGCTTGTCTCCTCGTCCATGTATAAAAAATTGATACACTGGTTTACCTAGAAAGTTCTCCCGACAACAACTGGCTAAAAAGATCTGGATAATCATAGCATCTGCAGGGTTTCTCCGACTTTGGGAGGGTAGCTTGTATCCTCCCTACCTAAAGCATGCTCTTTTCCAGGCTGCATGCAAAAAAGATACGTAAGTCACAAACCAAGCCTTTGTGTTAATGGAAAACAATCTAGTCCTCTAACAGCTCTTGCCAGTATCCACTTCACTAGACCAGCTAATAACTCCTACCGTGCTATTACTCTACTATTTGCGGTGTTTCCTTGAATCATTTCAGTCATCTAAGTAGCATTCTTAAAACCAAGGATCGTTCTCTTATGGCTTAAGTTTACCTCTTCCATCCCTGACCACGCTGCATGATCCCCATTTTAAAAAATCACAGGATTAGCAATAATAAAACAAGATAACTGTAATCTCCTGCATCCTTCTTCACAAAAGCAAAAACATACTGAGTGTTGATGTTTCACAAGAAAATAAACATTTATCATCCTTAATGCTGTGCTAAGGAACTCAAGTGATAAGAAATTTCACAAACATACACCTAGCATAATCAGAATGAACTCAATTTCCTAACACAGTAAATAGTTATTACTGAACTCACTGCCTAATCTTTTTTTTTCCTGTTACAATGGAATTCTTCCACTTAAAACACTTAAATTGTTTGATCTAAATAAAAATGTAAGGGCTGTGATTCTGAATATTGCTAGCTTGGCAGTGATGCCTTTTTCTGTGATCTCTGTTGCATTTGGCAATCTGCCACCTTCCACAATTTAAATTCCATGGTTTCATGTACAAAAACTATCTTTAATTTATCACTCATGCTTCTCTAGCCATATGCCTATCTTTAAGATGTGTGAATTTCCATATAAAATTCACTGTTCCCATTTGGCAATTTAGTACCTTTAATTGTGCCAATCAACCATGTAAAACATCAAAACCCATTGAGAGTATACAAAGAAAAAATATGTGTCTTCTCAACTCTAGGATACAAAGGACACTGCTTGAAGACAGCTTAATTTTTTCCTATAATTCAGTTCTACCAACTCAAAGCCTTCTAGAACAACTGGGATCAGTGAATTCAATTCCTGAAACCCTGCATCATTTTCAGGTTTTTAAGTGAGTCAATTATACACTTGACCTTACTGAAAAGATTCATAGTCATGACTAGAAATGGCTAGAAATGACAAATGAAATGGTAGACACGTACATCGTCAAGTATCATTACAAGACCCATCTACAAAACAGCTGCAGGTATTCCTGCCTTTTGCATTCCCCAAGAATAAATTTACAAGAAAAGGATTTAATGTTTTTAACCTGTTACATAGGCAATTGTGTTTGTTTTAATAAAAAAAATATTATTATCTTCATAGGCTTTGATGATTGTGTACACATCATTTCCCATAAAAAGTTCAATGGTTATCAACTTACCAGCATAAATTTGGGAAATTCTTTTTCTTTTTCTCTCTATTGCATTTCACTACCCTAACTCATATTTTACTATTCCCCTGGCCCAGGGATAGATAGAAGCAATAAAATGCAATTCAAGTTGGTTTCACAGACAGTAAACATGCATTATGAATTTGAAATATACTGTTGGAAACATACTATGTTTGTTGAGCATATATTTTAGAACTTCCTCTAAGACACTTTACACTAAAACCGTATCTGGAACCACTCACTGTCCTTGGTTGCAGAATTCTCTGTGGTTTTATGAGATACTCATTTAAAACAAACAAACAAACAAGCCCCCAAAACCCATACAGTCCAAACTGATAGCTTCTGAATCAAATAATTTAGGTGAAAGACATCTTCTCAGGTGCAACACCAGTCAAATGTCATTAATTATTTATATGATTCTATGAGAACAGAAGTAACAATGAAAAACTCAGATTCAACTAATTCCTAGAGGCACAGATTTGTGAATTTGTAGAGATTCCTACTTCAATCCTTGCTTTCCTCACGTAGGGGACTAAGTCCTTGAATGTTTTGTAGACTTCTCCAAAGTAACATGGAATCAGGCTAGATTCCCTGTGTTCTAACTTCTAATCAAGCTGTAACTGTGCTCTCTCCGAGACAGTGTGCCAGTTAGAGCTCTAGGCCTCGGTCTGGCTTCCCCTGAACCACCCTGTCAGAGCTGACTTCACTGAATGAAGAACAACACATCTTATTAAGATCAACACAGTAGAACTGCCTCATTTGCATATACACAAAACCATATCCAGGTGAGTATAAAAGTCAGACGTGTATGAATCTCATCTAGAATCAATGCTTTAGTTTTGCCTAATTTGCATGCCTGTCAAACCCACAGCTAGATATGCATTAATCGCTTTAAGAATCAACACATTAGGGCTGCCTAACTTACAGATTTGTAAAAATGCATAACTATATGGGGGCGCATGCACACTAGCCTTGTCTAGGACAACATGTTAGGGCCCACTAATTTTGAACTTCCGAGGCTCGATGACACTAGCTCTACTGCATACTGTCCCTCCCGCTGCTAGAAAGTTGAGTCTCTGGTATCCCTCTGAATCACTTGATGTGATTCATGTACATCTAGTTTTAGGGAGCCTAGGGTGGAATGATAACCAAAACCTTCCTATATTCATCTATTATATATATACATACACATGTAATATGTAAATGGGCAACTCTAATATATTGTGTTGCTCACACCCTAGATCCAATCCACAGTGACAGCCTAAATGGTCACTAAGAAGAGTGAGAGAGAGCTAGTAATGACCATCCTCATCCTAATGAGGGATTGTGGCCTTTTTCTCCTATCCCAAGGAAACATATGTATAAGAAGAGAAGGTGGGTAATGAATGCATAGGAAGGTTTAATTTGGATAGATCACACAATTTTATACTGGATAATCTCTTGCTACATTGAATAATTCTATCATGAATTAACTTGAAAAAGTTACCTTTGATTGGTTTCCAGTGAAATGAACATAGCACAGCTCCCTGCAGTTTTTAGATTTCTATAGCATTGATGCCTAGTAATTCAGGATATAAAACTTCTCACTCTGTACAGTTGATTCGGTTTCAGTATTTACAAAAACACATTTCTGAAATGCACAGTGTGGTGTGCATTTTCACTTACCTTTTCCGCTGACTGAGCAGTGCCAAAAAAAAATGGGAATGAAGGCAAGCCACACTATACATGTCGTGTACATAGTGAATCCAATGGGTTTGGCTTCATTAAAATTCTCTGGGACACCCCGAGTCTTGATGGCATACACAGTACATGTGACCATGAGAAGAATGCTATATCCCAAGGAGCAAATGATTTGGAGGTCTGTAATGTCACATTTGAGAACTCCTCTGGCCTGCTCAGGGTTCATTGTCTTATGTTCATCATAGTCTATGATGATGTTGGGTGGGTCAACACCAAACCAAATGAAAACACCTAGAAGCTGAACTGATATTAAACTGGAAGTTATGGCCAGCTGTGATGTTGGGCTTATGAGTCTGGGAGCTGTCACTGATTTCTTGCCCTGCTCAAATATGCGATAAATCCGATTGGTTTTTGTTAAGAGGGCTGCATAACTGATGCACATACCCAAGCCCAGGAAAACTCTCCGGAAAGAACACACTGCCACATCAGGTTTGGCTATCATCAGGAAAGTGATAATGTAGCAAAGAAAGATGCCAGTCAACAGAACATAGCTCAGTTCCCGCCCGGATGCTCGGACAATGGGCGTGTCATTGTAGCGGATGAAAGTGGCCATGACAAAGATGGTGGCGATGATCCCCAACATTGCTAGGAAGACAGGGATGACGGCCCAGGGGGAATGCCACTCTAGTTTGATGATGGGGATATCCTGGCAGCCGGTTCGGTTTTCATTGGGCCTCTGGTCGTAGGGGCAATGTTGGCATGTCATCTCATCAAACTGGTACTGGTAGCCGTCGCAAGGCTCACAGGTCCAGCAGCATGGAGTTCCCTTCTGTGTCTTCTTTCTTTGCCCCGGCTTGCATGGCAGTGTGCATACTGAGGGGGGGATCTCCCGTACTCCTTTACCCCACTGCATGTCCTCTATCTGCAGCATAAGAAATGAGAAGGAGTAACTGGCAGATTAGTTGAGAGAAAAGGGAAAGAATGGAATATAAGTGATAACAGCAGCATTTCAGACTTGACAACATTAAGCAACTATTCCCCTCCCTCCCCAGTCAGTATGAACTACAACTAAGATTTGACCCCAACCATTCTACCCCAGCATCCTTACTTCTTACCACTATGGAGTATGGCAAACTTGCTTGATTCTAAGAATTCGCTGTGGAAACTATTAAAAATACAAATCCCCTGTTCCCACCCTAGACCTGCCAAATAAGAATATGCTAAAAATAAAAATAAGTAAAAAGACCTTTGGATCTTCAACAAATGCCCAGAGGAGTCATATGATAAACTGAAATAAAAATCTTAAGAATGCGAAAATTTACATGTATCTCCCCTATTAGCTGCTTTAAAAAAAAAAATGCTTTAAATTTATTTTGAATGATATTGCAATGTTGACTACCTTCCCTAAAATTCTGTAGGCCTCACTGCCATTGTCAATGAGAATTTTTGAAGCAAATTCAGTCTAGTCTACTATTTATCACCTAGATCAACAAGGTTCGTTACTGAAGGCTGTAATGGTAGCTGACTTATATCTAAGTGATTGGGAAGCATTTGATTAAAAAAAATTATATGGTCTAGAAACCTTTTTGTTTTAAAGATCTTATTTATTTATTTGACAGAGAGAGATAGTGAGAGCGCACAAGGGGGAAGCAGCAGGGGGAGAGAGAGAAGCAAGCTCCCCACTGAGCAGGGAACCCAATGTGGGGCTTGATCCCAGGACCCTGGGTTCATGACCTGAGCTGAAGGCAGATGCTTAACTGACTGAGCCACCCAGGCATCCCCTGAAAATCCTTCAATATTGGTCATGTACCTACCTGGAGATGAAATTTAAAACTAAAATACTATATCCTAGAGGAGGATGAATGTGGATTTGCTTACTTGCAATAGTGGTTTTCTGGAGTGGAATTCATTGTCAATAGTGTCGTGAGAAATAATACCATTAGAAACAAAGAAAAAGTACTATTGGGCTGAAATTTCATTGTAGCAGAGATCTCCCATTTGCCAGCAGAGCATCTACTCTTCCTCCTTCCTGACGTCAGTTCCTCAGGTCTATTTTGTATGTGCTTGCTGTAAGATGCAACTTACAGGGAAGCCCTGTGGCAGGGACAGGCATGGGGAGGGAGGTTTGCTCACATGACCCAATCTCCACCAATCAGTGTATTGCACTGGTTCTCAAGCTTGAGCATTCATCAGGATCACTAGGAGGACTCCTTATCACCCAGTAGGCTGGTCCCCACAGTGGAATCTTTTGGTTTTTTAGGTATGGGAGCGGATCTGAAAGTATGTATTTTTTTTTTTTTAAGGATTTTATTTATTTGACAGAGAGACACAGCGAGAGAGGGAACACAAGCAGGGGGAGTGGGAGAGTGAGAAGCAGGCTTCCCGCAGAGTAGGGAGCCCAATGGGGGGCTCGATCCCAGGACCCTGGGACCATGACCTGAGCCGAATGCAGACCCTTAATGACTGAGCCACACAGGTGCCCCAAGAGTATGTATTTCTAACAAAATCTTAGGTGATGTTGCTGGCAGTTCTCTAGGGACCACACCTTGTCAAAAACGGATACATTCCAACCCCCTACCCATAGAATATGGGTCAGGGACAGGATCATTATAGAATGGAAAGGAATTTAATTTTACCTTTACTAAGATTACACACAATAAAAATCTTTGTTTTTGTTGGACTGGCAATTTCTAGGATGTAAAGATGCCAGTACTCATGGCTATAATAAGGAAGGAGTTTGTAAGAGAAAGAAGTCAACTCAAAGGAAAGGATTACTGAGAAAGAGAAGAGAAAGATTATTGATTAGACTGTGTGAGCTACTTGATATAGCCATGCCTGAAGCATGTGCCCTAGACCTCACCATTATGCAAGCCAGTAAGTTCTGCTATGCTGAAACATGTTAAGTTGCATTTCTGTTACAACCAACAGTCCTGAAAAAATATGTACTAAATAAACACTTTCAGTATCTATACATTGCAAAAGGTGTCCTAAGTCAGCAAATTAATTTACAGGATAAAACCCAATGAACAAATTTAACTGATATTCCCCATACATTTTTAATACAGTTGGACCAAAAAATAGGTTAGAAAAATACTGGAAAACCTGAGGCTTTAAAAAAAAAATGTATAATTTTAAGAGATAAGGGGGAAAGAAAAGGAATTTATTGCTCTTGTAAGTTTAATGCCATATTAAAACAGGGTGCAATGTATAGCAGGGTATGATACTTCCATCAAAACTTGAATGAGAACTATATTCAAAATCTAAATCAAATGCAGGTAACTCTGAAAAAAATGGCTCAGGGATTAAGCTTCATAAAGTATCATAACCTTCTATGGTTGAATTTAAACTTTAAGCAGAGACCCAAGAATCGTCAGATGACTCGTGTAAACTCATTTGCCTGAACGCAAAGCCCAAGTCAGCACTAGTAAATCTTGCTAAATATAAAACATAACCATCTCTTTCTCAACATCATCATTTTTGAGGCAGTAAGTCACTGGCAACCATCCCAAAGTCATAGAATTAAGGAAATAATTTGTAATAAGAGAGGAAAAGATACGCATTAACTTTACAAATGTCAAATTGTAAGAAGTTGGGACCTAAAAAACTGCTATTATTAATACAAACATTTCCCAATGTCAAATTAAAAGGTCCTGCTCATGGTTAATAAGAAAGAT
Source organism: Neomonachus schauinslandi (assembly GCF_002201575.2). Classification (NCBI taxonomy): domain Eukaryota; kingdom Metazoa; phylum Chordata; class Mammalia; order Carnivora; family Phocidae; genus Neomonachus; species Neomonachus schauinslandi. Next base: position 165,781,871 of record NC_058403.1, read on the forward strand.
TAACAACAACAAAAAAAACCTTATAAATAAATTTCATTAGCTAAACTTGAGATTGCCTGATTCCAACACTAGTAGATAGTAATATGGCATATGATTAAACTTGATCTATGGGAGTAGATGTAGGGCTTTATATAAATATAAAAACAAAACTCTGTAATATTTTACAGCCAATTTGAAATGTTGCCAGCTCACTATTTTTTCCTCCCTTGGAATAAAATAGAATTCCCAGCAATGCCAAATTGCTTTCTTTCCACCCTTAACTTATCCAAATATATACAAGAGCTGTAACTACAAACATTACATTGAGTGATTAATTTGTTTTCAATTTTCATTTAAAGTATATCTCAACTCAGTTTAATTGTATATATTATAGCAACAAAGTTGCCTCTTGCACCAAATGAACAAAAGTCTAATTTACTTGCTTTGCCAACAAAAATCATTATTGAAAATATACTGTGTTGAATGAAGGTTCCAACTAACCTTTAAAAGTTTTAGTAAGTGAGAATTTTTTAGAACGATACATTTGATTTGTGTGTATTTATACCCAACCACACAAACTCTGTGACTTGTTTCATAAGAAGAAACAGTCAGCTGCAAATGCCTATGGGTACTTATTGAAGGGAGAATAATCATTTAGGACTACGAAAACTCAAGTATAATGTCAATTTACTTTGCCAGAGGCTAGTGGGAATGCAAATTTCAATTTTATTTTGAACACTGCAACAAAACCATGTTTCAGTTAGCCATACTTGGAAAGCCAAAGTTAAGGTGCAGAAAGATTAGAAAAAAAGTGCTAGAATGTTTACTACTGCTATTTTCTTTAGAAGATATAGTTCTATATTCTCTGATAAGGATGCATTTTCTTCCTGGACACCAATGTTTATGGATATTGGATACTGGATCTGCTCAGTAGCTGCCTCATGGGGAAGAGATTTTGAAATCCTAGCTGTTAGCAAGAGAAGAGAACTTTATTGATAGTAGCATCAATTAACACAATGTGTGGCACATAGATTATATGGTAGGTAGATCAATGGTTTAGGAAAGAAATAATATAGAGTTCTGTCAATGAAAGCAAAAATAAGCCTGATGTAGAGTCCCAGGAAAGTGTTCTTCACTCTTAAAAGAGACACAAATTAGAGATATAATGTCTTTAGTTTTTGAACTTTGATGTGTGCAAACATGATGTATGGAGCTGCAGCAGCCATTTTTAACCATGAAGAGACAAGCTATGGGAAGAAGTCAATATACTGAGGATAGAAAAAAAAAATAGATAAAAAATAATTTGTGTCAAACAATGAATCATGGAACACTACATCAAAAATGAGAGAAAGAAAGAAAAGAAAGAAAAAATAAAATTACCAACTCTCAAAAAAAAAAAAAAAAGAATTTGTGTCTTTGATGATGTTGAAATAACTTCTAGGCCCAAGATGGAGCCACTCCTTCCCAGGGTGCCATGTCAGCAAACCAAAGTTAGATAGGTTCTGTGTCCCTATAAACAGGCTCCACTTGACCAGACACAGAGTGTATCCAGTCAGCTAGTCCCCAAACACCAAGCCAACTCTGAGCCTTCTCACCCCAAACAAGATTAACTATATGGCCCCAACCAATTAGGTATTTTCTGTTTGTCTTTTCTTTGTTTAATCTTTATCCTGTAAAAAGCTTTCTGCCTTCCACCCCATTTTGTGGTTCTCTGCAAGGAGACTGTCTAGTTCATGAATGTTAAGATTAGTTAGTATCATCTAAATTGTCTTTATTAATCATTCTTTAACAGTGGCATAATGATATCACCAAATTAACCAACACACGTACCATGGTACCCCTGAATTTCAAACATGAAATGATAAACTTTCCTTACTGGATGACCAACACTTCCTGGATAGTCTACTACTTTCAATGAAACATTCCAACAAATACACTTTTTCTTACTTCTGCATCTGGTATGTGAAGACCTTCTGACTGTTAGGCAATTAGCCAGTAATTCAAATTCCAACAGGGAGAGTAGGTAGCTCCAGAAGGAAAAGGGATTTTCAAAGCACATATGATCAGACACATTCGTCTTGTCTCCTGGGAATGCTCCTAAAAGAGAGTGGTAAAGCCCTAGACTCTGAACATCAGCTGTGACTCCACTGCTTCTGGCTCAGAGGGAAACAATGAAAAAGCACCTGTCAGCTAAAGTTCTCTAGCACATGTGACTGGCAAAGAAAAATTGGGGTCTGGCTCTAGTAGAGAGTTAGCTACTCCACAGGGAAAGTGCAGACCTTATAATCACTGGAATTTTAAAATAAAACCAAATTAGTTGCTGTCTTATTGCCAAATGCAGAACTCAGATAGAATTTTTACAAACACTGTTTGGTGCATCATTTTTATCTAGAAGAGATCTGTTCTTTTCCCTACACAGACATTTTCTATATGAAAGAAAATTTTGTCACTCCAGGGATATTTTCTTTAGTGAAATTCCATTTGCATGTTTCCAAAGCTTACTCTGTAGACCAAGCTGGCTGGTGCTTTTATTGCATAATTCTCTACAATATTATTTTTTTTACTTATTAAAACCGTAATAGAATGAACTAATTTAAAAAGAGCTTTCTTATTAAAACACCATTTGTTCATTAAAATACATTTGTCCTGTCTAATTTATGGAAAAGGCTTTTTAGGAAACATGCAAAGGAATGTTGAATTTTTGATACTACAAAAGAGCCAGGTTTCGGTTCTAGGAGGGGGGCAGAGTGGGCAAGGTGAAGGGGCTACTAAAAGCTTCACAAGGAATTCTGTAGCAGCACTCAATGACTTTTTTTCTTTTTCTTTTCTTTCTTCCTTCCTTTTTTTTTTTTTAAGACTGAGTCTCTATTTTTAAACTTTAGGCAGCATGGCTAAACATGAAACAGAGTTTCAGGGCTGCTATATTACAATAAAAACACTAATTCAGATTATACCTATTCAAACCTTAATTATAAGAATCATCGTTTTTGTTTGTTTGTTTGTCTTTTTAATGTACTCTAGGAAGAATGTTAGGAATGGCTTTTTGCTATGGTGGACCCTGGGCATTCATGGAGGGACCCAAGCTTCATCTCACCGCAAAGCTCCTGGAGGTCCAAGATGCAGATAAATTTTTGCTGTTATAGACTTGATTTTGAATTAAGCCGGTGGCTCCCAAACTTGCCTACACACGTGAATCACTTGGGGGAGTCTCTAAAATTTTCAAATAGGCATCACTGTGTTTTAAATCTCCTCAGATGAAATGTAGACAGGTTTGGGAACTACTGAATTACATTCTCTGAAGGGTTGGGGTTTCGAAGAAAATCTCTGCGCTTTTTAAAGAAGCTACTGACCATAGAGATTTACTTCCCTGGACTTCTATTCTTGACCTTATGATGCAGCATCTCTCGTTAAAATTCTGAATGGGTGACAGAAAATGCTCAGTGATACTCTATTATGATTTAATGGGAAAGTATGAAGCTGTAGTGAAATTACAGATTTGCATAGTCAGTAAAGTCTCTAGACTTACATTTCATAATGTCATTGCCCAAACAACTTAAAATGCCTACAGCAGCAGAACATATAAAATAAACAAATGACGTGGGTGGGAATAAGACAATTCTGTCCCCAAAACAACCGAGTCTAAAGAACATAGTACAATTATGCATACTTATAAATATGTGTTAAATTATAAATCAGGAACAGATTTCATAATAGTTCTGCCTAAATGATCTGCATTCACTGTTTCAATGCCTGCATTTCCCTCAAATACAAACAATGGGGTGGTGCTTATTCTCAAATGTATATAATTAAAACATCCCAGATTAATTGAACAGTTTGCCCCTCAAGTCAATCTAGGTTTCTCATTCTCTATGAAACTTTTCTATATCTCTAACTAAAAGGAATGACTATACTTGGTTTCAGCACTTTCTTCCTCCACCGCCTGCCACCGCCCCCCCCCCGGCCAACAGCTTTATGTGGAACCTTCTGATTTTTTATAAGGTTGATGCCTTTCAAAAGATATCATGTACTCTAGGGCCAAACAATGCACATCTGCTGACACTAGCTAGCCATCACTTTTGGAAACAATACTGTCACTAGAGGAGCCATCTCCTTAAAATGTATATGCTAACTACAAATGACCACTTATCTACTCCCCCTCTGGGAACACAATTCCCTAAAAGATGCTTACCAATCAAAGATTAGATATTTTATCTTGTTCTAATTACTAAATACTTTTGGAAGTACTTTTTTTTAACGGCTGGATTTAACAATAATTAATAATACGAACATATTTATGAGGATGCCTCAAAAATACCTCCAATTACACTTGTTTAAAACTAAAGTCATGGGGGCGCCTGGGTGGCTCAGTTGTTAAGAGTCTGCCTTCAGGGCGCCTGGGTGGCTCAGTTGGTTAAGCGACTGCCTTCGGCTCAGGTCATGATCCCAGGGTCCTGGGATCGAGTCCCACATCGGGCTCCCGGCTCAGTGGGAAGCCTGTTTCTCCCTCTCCCACTCCCCCTGCTTGTGTTCCCTCTCTCGCTGTCTCTCTCTGTCAAATAAATAAATAAAAAATCTTTAAAAAAAA